>NW_024426663.1:35251817-35301058 GCF_017311325.1 Ursus maritimus | reverse complement strand
TATATATATATATATATATATATACATCTCCATGCTTCGAATTGTTCTTAATCCACACTCCCTAGATGGCTTAAGCATTAACAGGCTGAAGCTATGCTCTAGCATAACCCTGGGTTAATTATCCTCTTTGGGTTGCAAAGGACAGAAATAATTTCACTTAGGCTACCTCAGGTAACGAGGGTTCACCGTTGAGTTATATGGGGTAATTAATGTGTGTGGCTTCTCCTTTCTCTCCCTGTTCGTGCCTACTGTCACCATTTTCTCAGCCTCACCCCCCACCCCATCCAGCTGTCTGATCCTCTCCGTATTTCTCAGTTCCAATTCCAGAGATTGTCTGTTCACCAATGTAATTACTCTCACTGGTCAGAGCTTTCCCTGTTAGGCCATGTTAAAAGCTGCCTACCAGCCTGTGAGCTGGCTGCCCCTGGAGTCAGGTGTCTACTTCCAGTCCAATCAGATGCCCACTGAACAAGGTACAGTTTAGGGCAGCTTCTTTAGCAAGAGGTTGGAAACAAACATAGCTTTCCTTAGAAAAGATGCTGAGTGTGTCAAGTGCATGTCTATGTCAAACTGCCACCAAATACTTACATAGAAATAAACCATTCATTTGGAGGCAAGAATCTTCATAGGAGTGGGACTGGCTTCATGAGCTTATGACCCGTGCAATTGCACAGGATCCCTGGGCTTAGACAGGCTCACACTTGGCCTAATGCTCCACTGTGGCCATCTCGACATTCTTCACAATTTTTTAACAAGGGGCCT
Source organism: Ursus maritimus (assembly GCF_017311325.1). Lineage (NCBI taxonomy): Eukaryota > Metazoa > Chordata > Mammalia > Carnivora > Ursidae > Ursus > Ursus maritimus. The sequence goes on along the minus strand of NW_024426663.1, from coordinate 35,300,296 downwards.
ACGTTTTCGTCTTGCATGGGGTCTTGCAAATTCTCTAGCTCTTCCCATATAGGAGTTTTTATTATAAAAAGTGAAAGGAGTTTCATAGAATCAAATAATTTTGGATCCAAGGGTTCTTCTGAGATCATTAACTCCAAATATTCATTTGACAGATAAGAAAACCGAGGTCAAAGAAAGGATAATTGGCTTAATCAAGATCCCACAGTGAGTACTGGCAATGTCAGACTGGAAACAGATTCTTATCACTCTGTGTCCAACCTTCTCATTCCTCCATGTGGCAGGCTTCCCAGCAGAGAGGACTGCCTGACACTTAGTCTATTTTGCCAAAATATTTGGTAAGCTACTTAGAATTCTCATAAAATGAGGCTGATGTAAAAACACAAATGTCGATCTTTCCTTGTTCCATCTTATAGTTTATTTCTTCACCTATCACCTCAGAACAAATTCCACTGACAATCCCCAAAATCCAAAATAAAACCTGGGCAGACTAATAGAAACTCTATGGAGGATCATTTGGTAATAGATATCAAAATTACACTGTTCATACCCTTCAACCCAGCAATTCCATTTCTACTCATAGTCCCACATATGTACAAGGACTACTGCATGCCAAGACTACTCATTGCAGTGTTGATGATAATAGCAAAAGATTGGAAACAACCTAAATATCCATCAACAGGAGACTGGTTGGAAGAAAAAAAAAAAAAGATGATACTACATTCAGGCAACAGGATATTATGTAGCTCCTCGGAAAGAACCTAATCTGTACCTACTAATACAGAACAAGACCAAAATATTGTTTCGTGAAAAAGCAAGGGACAAAAGACTCTACAACATGCTCCTGTTTGTGAGGGGAAAGTTATCGCATTATATATGCTATAATTACACACAGACACGTGTTGGAGGGATTTGTATATGCGTGGAGTTTGTCTGGAAGTATATACAAAAAAAGAGAGAGAGACTGCCCCTGACCAAGGGACACAGGGGACTCAGGGATAGGAATGCGGGGGAGATTTTTATTCTATGCCCTTTGTTCCCTTAAAATTTGTACTATGTGCACACACTATGTTTTCAAAAACTAATTAAATTAAATGAGTGTCTGAAGAGGGACCCCATGCCACCACCAGTATTGTATCACACCTACAACAATGAAAAACATACTATGGCTATCATTTTTACTAAGGCTTTTTCTGGGATCTTGTATTGAAGTTGCAGACAAAGGAAATCATACGTAGTTAAATTAGTCTGAAAAACAATTCTCTCTCCTTCACCTCCTCTACTCCGCATAAAAAGAAAAATCTGAAACGTTCTCAAAACCTGTATAATACATTGCCTGTTTAGTCATTGGCACGACTGTGTGACACAGTAGAGAAAATGAGGAATGCTCCCAATCTTCCTTTGGAAACTGGCCAATATCATCTCAAAAGGGTCCTTCAGACGTTATCCACTTACATTTTCTCAGTTCACCCACCATCAGGACTCCACCACACTTTAACAAGAGTTTTATTTTGAACCAAAAACACAAAGGGGGACTAAAACCTCAGCACTTGCATGGTTTAGCAAAAGTACATTCTCCTCAGGTGAGAGCAGAAGAGATGAGCTTAGTCCTCTTGCTAAACCCACTTCCCTTCAGAAAACTGGGGTTCTTAGTTAGCAAGCAAACACAAGGGCATGTCTTTCCCCCTCAAAATTCTCTTTGCTGGTCCACTTCCACACAGCCTACATTTATACACCCACGTGTGGTGCATCAAAGACGGCCATGAATTCTTCGACACTCCTCTCCTTGGAAAGTGAGGTCTGTTTCATTCTCCTTGGTTCTGGGCTGCCCTGTGACTGCTTTGACCAGTGGAGTATGGCAGAATTGGTGCAATGCCAATTCCAAGAGCAGTCTTTAAGAGAACTGGCAGCTTCCTCCTTGTTTTCTTAGAGTCCTAAGCAAGGCACTGTGTAAAAGTCCAATTGCTCTCCTAGAAAGAGCATGTGGAGATGTCCTAGGATGACATGGAGATGGAAAGGGGCCTAAAGTCACTCCTATCAGGACATCAGACTGTGGGTGAAACCATCTTGGACACTTCAGCCCATACCAGCCATGAGTGGAAGAGCACCAAGTGACCCAGTCAATGCCATGTGAAGCAGAAGAATCACCCAGCCAAGCACAGCCCAAATTCCTGACCCACAAAATTGTGGGATATAATTAAATGTTGTTTTAAGACATTAAGTTTTGTGGTAGTATGTTATACAGAAATAGATACCCAGGATACCTCCCTGTCACTATGAAACACTGACTTTTCATGCTCAGAATTCAGTCTTTCCTGATTTGCTTTAGAATCATGATAGAAGGATCTCATGCCAGGCAGCCATAGCTACAGGAAAAAGGGGCCAGGTCCAAGCTGAAACAACAAAAGAATCTCCTTCCCCCACCACAGTGCAGGAGAGGAGTCCACCTGGCCAAGTTGAAGCACCATCCCCGGCCACTAAGGACTCCAGAGTTCATGGGCCACAGAACTTGAAGTTTGCCAGTTCATATAGGACCCCCATTCCCGAGGATGTCCTTTGACCAGCCCCAACCACTCCAATCCTCCACTTAACCCATGTCCACCAACCCCATATCTACCACCTCATGGGGGTCACGTGTGTTTATTCTTGGATATAAAGTGAGAACCAGACCCTCTTACTCCAGCTTTTGCCCTTTCAGCTGGGCTGAGAGAAGAAAAGCTGAGACTTGGAAGGAGAGATTTCTGGATCAACTTCCCTGGCCCATGACGACTGGCAGTTGCCACCCACTCCAGCCCATGTGCCTGTTCTCACCCACCCACAGGGTTACCAAGGCCTCAGAGAGGTGGCACTGTCAGAAACCATAATTAGGGATTTCATCATATACTTTAGCTCCCTGAAAACACATTCTTCCTTACAGCATGCAAATCTATTGTTCAACTTTCAAACATCCCACTAACTTTCAAACACATTTTTAGGAACTCACTAAGTATAAAAGTAAGCCATTGCCTCTTCTGAATTGTAGACGTAGCCTTGAAATTCAGAGAAGGGCTTTTCCAGGGTTGAGACGAAAATGGAAGATTTAGAAATCACACAATAAAGGACAATGAGACTGGCAAACAGAGCTTAGCAAGGCCCAGGTTGTACGGAGGTGGCGCATGAGCAAAGAAGCTGCGGGAAGACAAAGGGGAGGAGCAAAGCTGGTCTCTCCCCTCCTGCTTCCTGGCTTCCAAGGAGTGAAGTCCCATTCAGTAGTACTGAGGGCCTTTCACCGTGGTCTATACAGACAAATTTGAGAGGTGGGTTGACCGTCCGATCTATTTTGATAGATCGGAGAGTCTGGATATTATCAGGGGAGAAAGGTGTTGGTTTGAGAGAACGCTTTTTCTCACAAGTCAAAGGAAGAAATTTTGGGATTTTCCCGAATTAACTCAACAATTTTCTCAATCTCTCACTTCAGACAAAATATTTAAGGAAAAACTATTTCCAGAGCATTCTTGGGTCACGTCTTACAGAAGCAGATAAGAGAAGAGGGAAGGGTAGAGCCACCCAGATTACCTGTCTGGTTGCTTAGACTGGTCCAATTTCACTAAGAATCACACAAACCTCTTCATTCCTTCTGCCGTGTTCACCTGACCTTTTTCAATTTCTTTTTCTTTTTTCCATTACCTTAAGGGAGTAATCTAGACACTCTGGCTTTCTTTGCATGCAAAATGTAACAGTTCTTTCTTTCTTCTTTCAGATAAAGGCAGTCTTGGAGAAAGGAAAAGAAAAGCGCCTGGCTTCTTCAAATTAGCTGTGAAATAAAAGTCACTGCCAGATGTTATATAAAAGGTGACGTAATCCTAAAGTACTTCATTACATATGCAGCTCTGCTTTTCAGCCCAGGAGGAGTTTATTACATTTTGTCGATCCCATTTTCTATACCCACATCATTTTTACATAATTTTTCCTGCCTGACAGACATCTTCACATTTTCACAGCAACCCATCAAGAAAGCATTACCACAGCACAGGGAACCAGGTTAGCAGTTTACAAATAACGGTGCTAATAAGCCAGATTTGTCCCTGAGATACAAATCAGGGGTCAGCGGTCCATCCATGCATGTGAGAAGCACATCTATTTTAGCATAATAGGGAAGAAATCAGAGCTCCATTCCAGCTGACACCATGCTCTTCCTGAACGTGTACCGAATCTATTCCATAAGTAGGAAAATGGGGAAGTGCCAATCTAAACTTATTCCTGCGATTCTCTTTGTTTTCCTAATAAATTCCTAGCTCATGGTGAAAGAGATAGCCATGACAAATGCATTAAGATCAAACTTCCTGCCTTTTGGGATTGGCACAAAATTTAGAAGAAAACGCACCGTTTGTACCAATGCAATGTCTAAGCTCCTGAGATTCTTTCAGCGCAAACACCGCGAGACGCTTCCTCCCACTCCCCAGGTGCTAAGCAGCTTTCCCCCTCGTTCCCAGGCGCTTGCGGCCCCACTGCCCTCTGATGGTGAAAAGCAGCAGTGCAGGCTGGAAGTTTATTTCCTCCTGAAGGATTGAGACTGGCTGGAGGGAATGGCTGGGAGAGCATCTGCCTTAAGGTTAGTGTAAGGGGCCAGGTACACTCAGCAATTAGCTACTTATCAGAACCTACCTGACTTAGAATTCCAGTGGGAATTCTAAGAAAGTACCCTGTAACTACCACCCCAAGGAAACATGCACGCCATTCATCTTGAGAACCTCTTGGAGTTTTAAAGAACGACCCCTGTTAAAATGAACTTTATGGTTTTAAAGTATAATAACAAACTTAGGGTAATAGAGGCCCTCCTTCTTCCATAAGAGCAGGATGTGAATGTGGGACAAAGGGAGATGTGAAGGCGGTATGGCACTCTGACCCTCCCCAGCACCCTCCTCCCCAACTACCAAGGAAATAGATACAGATCTGTGGATAACTAGCCCCCCAAATGAATTTATTCTATTTCCTCTTTGTGTCCAAGGGCAGCACATTCCTTAGTTCTACAAGTAATTTCCTTCATAGGTTCAAAAATTCTTTTCCTTTTTTAAGTAGTTTTTCTTTATATGAAAGTTATTCATGCACATAGTGTAAAGAGCCGAATAATTCTACAAGTCTCATTCCAAAAACAAGGCCGTCCCAGGCATCCTCACCTTCTGTTTTTAGCTCTTTTTAACTGAATCCCTTGCTGTGTATGTCCATATTTCTAAATAATCTGCTTCTAGATATTTGAGTTTAGGCCCCTTATATTGCCTTTACACTATGGAAGATGATTTCATACACACACACACACACACACCTCCACCACACGTACATACTTTGCAGTATATATAATTTGGGCAAGGTTAATACTCAATATCATAATACTGTGAGTACTAAAGTCTTGACAACTAAGTCATGCAGTATACCTTACTTACCCTTTCTTGTCTGAACAAGTTTTTACTTTTCCTTGGAGTTAAAAAATAAAGTCCTTTTGGGATGCCTGGGTGGCTCAGTCGGTTAAGCGTCAGACTCTTGATCTCAGCTCAGGTCTTGATCTCAGGGTCATGAGTTGAAACCCCACATCGGGCTCCATGCTGGGCAGCCTACTAAAAAATAAATAAATAAATAAATAAATAAATAAATAAATAAATAAAGTCTTTTTTTCATATGCTAAGTTTTTTAGATACTCATTGTACTAGTCTTATAGGGCTGCCATAACAACCTGCTATGGCTTTGAACAACACAATTTTATTATCTCACAGTTCTGGAAATCAAGGTGTCCACAAAACCATGCTCTCTCTGAAGTCTATAGGGGAGGATCCTTCTTTGCCCCTTTCTAGCTCCTGGGAAGATCTCTGCTCTGATAGTCACATGGCCCTTTGCTCTGTGTATATCTGTGTCTTTGTGTGGCATTCTTCTCACTTGGTGTGTCTCTATCTGTATCTTTTCTCCTCTTGTTATCACGACATCAGTCGTCTGAAATTAAGGGCCTGCCCTACTCCTGTATGGCCTCCCCTTAACTTACATCTTAATTACATCTGCAAAGACCTTATTTCTGAATAAGGTTCTCAGGTTCCAGGAGTTAGGACTTCAACATATATTTTGGGTCTCCTATTCTACCCAGAACATTTATCTTCACTAATTTATCTCAAACTCTGTCCAATTGTCTAAGTCTCCTCTGAGTATACCGAAACATTTTCTGTTTCCTATCAGGTTTCAGCTCCTATTTTGGTTTACATCGAGATGGGCTTTTCCTTTATGACTGGCTGCAGCTACAGCCCATGTACCTTCAGGTTCAAATGCAGACACAGTGAATGTTTCTCTCTCAACAGTCCCATTGGCTGTCCGGGGTCACAGGCCAATCTCAACCCAACAGTTCCAAGCAGGAGAATACTGTGAGGACACTGGCTTAGGCCTGGTTCATATGCTCCATCCTGGAGCTGGGAGTGGGGCAGCTTCATTTAACTACCTGATGGGAGCATGGGGAATAGGAGATTACACAAAGGGTAAATAGATGCTGAGCACCAAAAATAACTCGATGTCCACTGTAGCTTGTTAACAATCACTGTAACAGTGGTCATTTTCCCCCAAGGCCAGGACACAGACTTTGGTCAGCTAGAGAATTTTATGATAATCTACTCTTGGAAGGTTAAGAAAACAGAAAAGAAATTGAACAAAAATACATTTAGATCTACACTTTATCCTTTTTCTGGTACTATAAGGATTCGTTTGGTAATATCTAAGGGAAAAATACTTGTCACTTTAATACATTTTTACGTCCTAAAATGTTTGGGGAGAAGGTATTATCCCACATACAAAATGTCCTACAAATGGAAGGAAATATCCTGTGGTCAAATCCCTATGATTTCAAATAGAATGATGCAGAAAATAAAAAATTCCAACCAGGCAGGCAATAACTATCCTGTTGATAAAAATGTTCTCCTGCTGAGATGCCACAGAAGTTTTCTTCAAATGAGTTTTCACACCACACTCCAGTTCTCCAACATCGTCTCTTCCCATTTACGAGGAAGAGCACAACAGCCTCATTTCCCTCCCCCCTCACAGCATCTGTCTCTGTGAAGGAGCAGAAAATATTTAACTTTAGGTTTCCTTTTCATTGGTTCCCCTATTAATTTTTTTCTACTTTTGACTGGATTTTTTATAGTTTTGAACCACAGATCACAAACTTAAACAGTCACTTTAGTCACTGAAACTGAATGGTGGAGCCTAAGAATTAACCATCTTCCACCATGAGCAGCTCGGTCAAGGCAAACAAAATCTTAAAGACATAAGACCTAAGACAACAAAATCATAAAGAAAAATGAGGGATATAGAAGATGGTGTGATCGTTAACTTGATGTGTCAACTTGACTGGGCCATGGGATGCCCGGATATCTGGTTAGACATTGCTGGGTGTGTCTGTGAAGATGCTTCAAAAAAAGGATTAGCATTTGAATTGGTGGACTGAATAAAGCAGATTGCCCTCCCCAGTGTAGGTGGGCCTCATCCAATCCTTTGAGGGCATAAATAGAACAAAATGGCAGAGAAAGTTGACTCCTCTCTGCCTGACTACTTGAAGTGAGACATTGATCTTCTCCCTCGGCACTCCTGGTTCTCAGGCCTTCAGGCCCAGACTGAAATCTCCAGTTCTCAGAGCTTCAGACTACATCCTTGGCTCTCCTGTGCCTCCGGCTTGCAGATGGCAGGATCATGGGACTTCTCAGCCTCCATGTCACATGACCCAATACCTTATAGTAAACCTCTTTATATATATGTATGCATATACTATGGGTTCTATTCCCTGGAGAACCCTGATACAGATGGAGTCAGAGGGGAGCTAGAAAAAAAGGAAGAGAGAGAGAAATAGAGGTAAACAGTGAAAAAAACGTTAAGACTAATATAAGATAAGAAAAACCCTAACCTCAGTATGGGGACATGCTCCCTAGACTCAGCTACTTCCTAACTCACTGCCTACCCTGTCACCTCTCTAGGTTTACCTCTCTGGGCCTCAACTTCCCCCCCTGAGTGGAGTGACCCAACCCATCTCTTGAGTCTCTCCAGTTCTAGCACACTGTCATCATGGTTCTTCCCCTGGGACCACCGCGCAATCAACACTCGAGTGATGGGTGCCTACCTGGCAGGGTCCTCCCCTGTGAGGGCAGGCCAGGCAAGGAGCTCACTGCAGGAACTAGATTTAAATGTTGCCTCTGCCAATATAGTCGTTTCAGAATTCTGAGATCGGAGGGAGGATCCCAGTGGGACGGGCAGCTAAGTGCTGGATATAAAGCTGCCAAACCATCAGGCCCGAGGGAGGTGCTCTAAGAAGAACATTTCCTAAAAATTCATTGTTTACAATGACACATCTTGACGTGCCATTCCCAGAACCATCATCTCACCTCCTATGGGGTTTTAATGGTTGAAAAAACAATGAGCTCTCTATTCCAGGTGATATTAGCCGAAGACCTATTTCCCAGATCAATGCCCTCAACCAAATCCACCAAAGCAAATATAGACTCTTTAATGTTTTATTCACCCTCGACCTGCTGCTGCCCTACCTGTAAGGATACGAGATTTTATAGTGTGATTAGTATTGAGAAATTTGGGCCAGCAGGGATCTTCAACCTTGGGACATTAAATTACCTAGAGAACTTTTTTTTTTTTAATATAGATGTATTGGCCTCTTTCCTAAAAGTTTTCATCTAATTGGTCTGGTGAGGAGACCCAAGCATCAGTCTCTTTTTAACCACTCCCCAGGTGATTCTACTGTGAGGCCAGGATGAGTACCACTGGGCTGAGAGACTGCAGTGTTTCCGGACGGCTCAGAGCAGCCATGAACACCTCTGACACACGTGCTTTACGTTCCCAATGTTTTTGGGAAGGTCTGCCCACAACAGCACTAGATGCTATGTATTTTGGTCTAGCTTTTCTCTTTCCCCCATAGAGCTTGCAGCTGGTATAGACATTCCCCCAAGCAAGCAAAGGTCCTGCCAAGGGTGAGAAAACCACCAAATTTTCTGCCAAGCTTTTAAACTTTGGGCTTACGCTGCCATTTCAGAACTCGCACTAATAACGTAGTATCTCCATCTAAGGGAACGTGTTCCAATGCCAAGTTCTTGTAGTTCTGTGATATACGCATCAACAAAGCCATGTTTTGGGTGGTGGAGAAGGTAGAGTCAATGCCCATATGTTCCTGAATATTAAACTTTCTCCAGCATTCTGAAAAGTCTGTCTCTCCATGGAGTTTAAAGGAGCTATATCCATTTCTCCTGGGCACTATCACACAGTTTGTTGTGGACTTTAAAAGAGAATTATCTGGTTTCCGTGGACTTTTTTCACATTTGGAAATTCCACGATAATAATCCTCCCTATAACCTGCCATATATTCAGTCCTTAAAATATCAGTTACCATATCAGGCACTAAAATACAGTATCTCTAATCCACAGGACAGCCATGCAAAACACGCACTATTTTTCCAAGTTTACAGATGAGAGGCTTCATAGCTGGTGACTGTTCAAGCTGGGATTCAGATTCAGGTCTGTCTGGCTCCAAAAATAACCATCTTTTCACAATGCTCTACTACCCACAGAAAATCTCTTGGAAGGTCAGTAACTGTAACAAAACAATAAAAGTAGATATTTGTATAGCAAATGTTTTCTCCTAACTCCCTGAGCCATGGAAAGGCATTCCTAGGTCATAGCTTCCCCATCCTCGACTGCAGTAAAGAAAAGTCTTTAGAGCCTCCAGTCCTTTGAGAATGGAAATACTTTCTGATTAACTTGTGTGATGTGTTATAAAGTCACTTCTAAACTATATACAATCAGGTCGCATAGATGATTAATCAGTATGGCTAGCAGAGTAGGAACCAGAAAGTCCAAGAGACAGACAGACAGCTTTTTGAGTCAACAAGGAAAAACAATTCCCTAACAAAGCATCCAAGTTCTTACACTAGTGCGGCTTCTTTGTGTAGATGCCAGAGACATTGATTCAACCACATTCAGAGCCCAATGGTGAAGAAAAAGCCCACATGCACTCAGTCCCTACCCTCACGAAGCTTTCAGTCTAATGGTGGGGAGACAGGTATTAATCAAATAATCCCACCAGCATGATCGTGTGTAAAGTACGATGAAGGAAAAGCATGGAGTTCTTTGACAACATATAGATCAGGGGCCCTGATCTATTTGGGGACAGGAAGGAGCCATGTAGAGTAAGAAAGACTTTCCTGAGGAATTTCTATTTTCCCAGTGAGAGTTCACTGTTCCCAACTTAGCTGATGACATGTTCAGTTTTATGTAACTATGACAGCTAGGTATGCTCTACTCTCCAACCTCCATTTCAAAGCCACCAACTCAACCCATGAAATGATGGATATTGGCACCTGCCAGTTTTCTTCAGCCCCTGCTCTTCCAGGGTTTGAATTTCTAGGTTTTAGGTTTACCAGCATAGACCCAATTGTCTTCCTTTTTCTGACGCTTCTGTTCTTTTCTTTCCCCACTCTTTACTCCCAACCTAACAGTTGTACCCATGGGTTGATGGTCATTCTCCCGTATCTTCAAAGACAAGGAAATTAGGATTGTTGCCAGGCTTTTCAGAACCAAGAAAGATTCCCCCGGCACCCTACAAGCCAACTGAATTGACTGAGAACCTATAATATTTGGCCAGCTACATTCACCCAGGGCTGTCTTGAGGAAGCCGGGAAGAGCAGGGCCCTGATAGACAAGCCCCTACCTCACTCGGTAGGTCATGCAAAAGTTGGAAGAATGTTATGGTTTGAATATTTGGATCCACACAGAGTTGGCCCTTCTCACGGAGAGGATCTAGTCTTAAAGAAGACTGTCCCCACTTCTCTATTAGTAGGCAGGGGCCGCCTCACCATCCCCTCCAGAGTCAGGAAAGGCTATTATCCATCTCTTGGATTTAGTGAACCAAACAGAAGTTTGATTTCTTTTCAGATAAAAGAGATGATGCAAATGAGAATTTTATCTTGCATGGAGGAGTGACAAAGTAGGAGAATGAATCCTACTTGATTACAATCTTCCATCATTCTGATTTTATAATTACTGAATGGAATCAATCAGCTTTCAATTGTTACCTTGGTGAAAGATTAAAACATCATTACTTGTCTTACATATTTCACACTTTAGCAAATTTTAATAAACTGAATGCATGAGAAATGGTTATATTATCTTTCATGATATTGGGATGCTAATGACATTTCTATTGATTTTAATTCACATTTGTTGGTCAAAAAGAGTCAGATTCCAACGAGGCATGGCATCCTATAATCAACACTAACAATGAAGACCACTGAACACTGAAATAGCCCAAATGAAATCATTAATCAGAAATATCATAAAGTAATTACCAAAAAACTAGGGAGGTCTTATCTTCTTAATGAACATCTTTTATGGTATATTGATTCATTTATAACTCTTACACATTGGTGATTTCTCTATTAAAATATTTTTCAGTAAGTATAGAAAAAGCACTCTGAAAAGGCAAAATCAGAAAAGCACCAATTAATCAGTAAAGAGAATCATAGACACCTCCCCCTAAAAAATTGAAAACGACTCCTGAAGATCACACAGTATATACAACTCCTCCTTAAAACCATTCACATCTGAAAAATTCTTAGCCCAGTACCAGGAAAGATTATGTAAAGTTATCAATAGCATAGAACAGAATAATAGTTGAAGGTGAAGTTTCTGCAGTTAAACATCATGCCTTCAGATAACTTTGTCTACTTCACTTCTTTGTGCCTCAGTCCCCTCATCTATAAAATGGGGACATAATAATAGTACTCGTGTCATTGTCCTGGTCACGGGATGAAATGAGATACTGTGTATAAAGCATATTTCAGCATACTCCAGTCAGACTGCCTTTCCATGGTTAAAAATAGCATTAAACTTCATATATGTGAAGATGTTGTTTTGATTCTCTCCAACGCTTTCTCAGTTTAAATTTTTTCCATTACTTATTCTCTCTAACTGGTCAATTGGACTCTGCCTCCTGGGGGTCTAATCAAGTCTGGGAGGGTCTGGTATCTGGAGTTCAGTCTTGCAAGACGTAAAGAGTGAGGGATAAAGAGGAGGCAAGAGAGAACAGGCTCTTAAATGCTCTACCATGTGAACCTTTCCCCCCACAGCCTCAGTCTTTAATAGACCTATAAAAATCATGATAAATATCCTCTGTGGGATTCAAATTCTCGTAAGAGCTGGAAAAGGCAATGCTTTTCTCCAAGAGAATGTAGAAGGTAAAACATAGATGGCCCTGGAAAGACATACAAGTGAAGACGAGGGAGCCCAGCCTTATAAGAAGGACAAACAATTACAGGAAGGGTGCTGGACGGGCCTGAGCCTAGTTGACTTGAATCTCCAAGAGGTGGGAGGTGAAGGAATGGAAATGGGTGTCCCAGGTGACACCGCTGGGGATTTCAATATAAAATCAACTCTTTGAAGGCCCCATTTCCTCAATTTAAGATTCAGTGGACTCCCTTTCCATTTGGGTTTTTCAAGAACCTCAGGACACCAATTCAACATATTGTTCTTCAAGTTCCAGTTAAATTCATTCTGCTACCTTTTTTAATCAGCTTTTTATTATCTCACATCTTCCTTTAAGGTTGTTTGAAATTTTACAACAATGTGAAACCAAGATATTTTTTTTTCATCAAAACGCCCCTTGTAGCTGCTGTGGAAAAAAATTATATAAGCCATCCGTACCTGGACCGCAGTAATGACAACAATAACAGTTATTGTTTGGTTGCGGAGCGCTCACTATAAACCAAACCAGGTATCGTACTAATTGCTTCACTGGCATTAACGTATTTAACCCTTACAACCACCCAGTGAAGTAGGTTCAATTTTTACAGATGAGGAACCTGAAGTCGAGAGAGGCCACTTATCAGAGGGGAGGTTGGAGAGGAGGATGGGTGAAACATGTGAAGGGGATTAAGTGTAGACTTAACTTGATGAGCACTAGGTAATATAGATAGAAGTGCTGAATCACTGCGTTGTACCCCTGAAACTAATAGAATACTGTATGCTAACTCTACTGGAATTTTTAAAAAGAGGGAAAGAGAAAGGTCACTTGTCGGTGGGGAAACCAGGATTAGTTCATTCTTTCAGCAATTATTCATTAGGGGTAAAATATATCAAATAAGCCACACTTTGTCAATCTAGATTGAAGAAAAGAGAGGCGCCATTATTTTTTAAATATATTTATTCACAAAAGCTGTAAAAGCAAACACAAATCACATATAGAGAGTTTTACTTCAAGGACTTTGTCGCAGGTGTCATTTTTCAAAACTAGCCACAGCAATAACGCCCATCCTACATGTCCTCAATGTGATTTTAACTTTCCTCACATCGAGATAGGAAACCGAGCTTCCCTCCTTGAACGCCGGAGTGTTTATGACTAACGGTGGAAGTGACACTATGTTCTTCCAAAACTAGTTCATAGGAAGTTCACAGCTGCTGCCCGGTTCTGTTGGAATGCTTGCTTTTGGAACCCAGCTGCCATGCTAGGGGAAGGTCCAAGCACAAAAAAGAAAGCTCTTGATGTTCCAGCCGAGTATCCAGCCGAGGCCTCGGCCAATAGTGAACATCACCCTGTAGACACGCGAGTGAAAAAGCCTTTGGATGATTTCAGACCATCATCAAATTGGCCCCTATTCCCCAAGTGTTCCCAGCTGAGGCCCCAGACATCATGGAGCAGAATAAGCCATGGCCATGGTGAGGATTATATGCTTTCTGAACTCCGGACCCACAGTGTCCGTGAGCATAATAAAATGGCCTCTGCTTTCTTGGGATGATCGATTATGCAGTGATAGCAACTGAACAGCTTTCAGCAAACATCAGTAGTTTTTGCTAATTTAGCACCAAAGCACAGACATAAAATTGCAGGTAATCTGTTCAAATCCCATGTTGACCTTTTCTTCAACTTTAGTTGGGTTATTCTTCAATTCTTCCAAAAACAAGAGCCTCTATAGCTTAACAGAGAATTTCTGAAGTATTCTTTAAAAGGATTGTACAAACGGGGAACCTGGGGAGTTCAGTCAGTTAAGCATCTGACCGGCTCAGGTCATGATCTTAGGGTCCTGGAATGAAGCCACGTGCTCAGCAGGGAGTCTGCTTTTCCCTCTCCTTCTGTCCCCTCTCCCCTTCTCCCACTTGTGCTCACACTCGTGCTCTTTCTCTCAAATAAATAAATAAAATCTCAAAAATTTTTTTAAAAATGATCACAGCAGAGGCACCTGACTGGCTCAATTGGAAGAGCATTTGACTCTTAATCTCGGGGTGGTGAGTTCGAACCCCATGTTGGGGGTGGAGATTAGTAAATATATAAAAACTTAAAAAATAAAATTAAAATAATCACAGCAGATACATACTGCATTAAAACCAGGAAAACGCTGCTAGTATGACATTAAATGGAAAGAAAGCAGAATACCAATTTTTTACATGTTATGATTACCCTATGTAAAGATTCTTCATACAAATGGAAAAAAGTCTGGAAGGCATTCTGGAAATATTAAAATAATTGACCCGGTATTTTGATAAAGTCTCTTGAATTTTTTTTTCAGAATTGATATACGATGTGTATATGATATATGATATGATACATGATTGAGATATGACATATAGATAAAAATATATTAAATTAAAATCATCAGCTCCCCTCCTAGGAGCTCATTCTCATGAATGGCAACATTTCCTTCATTACATAATCTCTCCATGTCTCACTTTTCTTTCCTACGAAATGGGAATGATAACACTTATTTCATAGGGTTGTTATGAGAAGTAAATGAGTGACTTAATTTGGTAAGGCCTGGGATGCCTGGGTGGCTCAGTCGGTTAAGCGTCTGCCTTTAGCTCAGGTCATGATCCCAGGGTCCTGGGATCGAGTCCTACATTGGGTTCCTTGCTGGTGGAGAACCTGCTTCTCCCTCTGCCTGCTTGTGCTCGCACTCTCTCTCTCTCTCTCTCTGACAAATAAGTAATTTTTTTAAAAAATTTGGTAAGGCCTTAGACAGTGCCTGACACATAGAGAGTAACATATGCTATTATCTCATCCAACTCCTAGTACTGTGGATGAAGATCATCTCTGTTAATCCAGCCTCTGATTCCCAAACTCTGCCCCTGACAAGCACCAGAGGACTGAACTAGGAATGAGGCCATCTGTGTCCCAGCGTCAGCCAAGGAAATGAGCTCTGTGATCTTGGCCAAGCCGCTCAGCCTTCATTTCCTCGTGGGGACGATGAAGAGGATGCCTACCCTTCTGGGTTTTCTGTTGAAAATCAACTGACATAATGCACTGAAAGGATTTGGTCAAAGTCCAAAACAAATGCCATTTGTCTATCTTCTTATCGTACCAATGTTATTAGTTTGCTAGGGATGTTATAACCAAGTACCACATACTGAGTGACTTAAACTACAGAAGTTTACCATCACCCAGTTCTGGATGCTAGAAGTCTGAGGTCTGGGTGTCAGCAGGGTTGGCTCCTTCTGCCAACTGTGAAGAAGACTCTGTTCCAGTCTTTTCTCCTGGCTTCTGGTAGTTTGCAGTCAATCTTTGGCATTCCTTGGCTGATAGACACATCAGCCTGACCTCTGCCTTGATGCTCACAGATGTTCTCCTCATGTGCAAACTCCCCCTTTTCATAAGGACACCAGTCATACTGGCTTAAGACCCACCCTAAAGACCTCATTTTAACTTGATTACCTGTATAAAACCCTATCTCTAAATGAGGTCACATTCTGAGGTCCTGGGGGTCAGGACTTTCCCATGTAAGCAGAGGGGGACGGTGACACAATTCAACCCATAAGATTGATGAAGAAACGAAGACCTAAAATGGGTAGTCCCGTATGAAGCAAGAGCAGGACATAAATCCGGCGGACACTGAAAACTTGTTTGATGTGTATTGAAAGAAATGTGCAGAACACTTCTTTTGAAATTCCAGACTAAAACAACTCTGGCTAAATCCTTTTATGAACCTCAAATTCAGCCCAGATTCATAAATCCTTGAAGAAAACCCAAGCCAGTTTTAGAGTTTCCGACAAGATTCAGAGGCTGAATGGATCAGACAGAATTTCATTTGGTATTTAGGATTATTGAATCTAACCTGAAACTTAATGCAAATTCATGGAACACAAACTCCTTACAAATTGAATAGAAGCAAATACTAAGGGCTCATGAGCCATCTGGAATGCACATGCTGAATGTTGAGGTTTTCCCATCGCAATGACAAGTGGGGAGGGGAAGGCCCGGCTGGCAAGTTCTCACCATCACCAACTCTATAATCTAGTGTATTTGTATCTCATGTGAATTTGAATGATTTCAAACTGTGCAACATACAGATAATAATGAAGTCTCACTTTGTGAGCGAGAATTTTAAATAATATGAACCCTCCTTAGATGTAAAAATTTGTCAAAGCTTGCCAAATTTCGAGATGGGCAGGCTGAGTGACTTGCAAACTATATATCGGTTAATGCCGTAGGAAGGTGTCGCTTTGGCCGGTTAACACCTGCAATCTTTGATCAGCAGGACTGTTACTCGTGTACATCCAAGTGTCCAGCAGCGGTTTCAGTAGCCATTGTGCTCCCACTCTAAATGTGACAGTTGTTAAGAATTAAAACCTTGTGAGGCTTCTTGGGGGGGGTTCGTTGGTTAAGCATCCTACTCTTGACTTCAGCTCAGGTCTTGATCTCAGGGTCCTGAGATGGAGCCCCAAGTTGGGTTCTGCACTCAGCGGGAAGTCTGCTTGAGATTTCTCTCTCTCTCCCTCTCCCTCTGCCCCTCCTCCTGCTTGCATGCTTTCTCCCTCCCTCTCTCTCTCTCAAAATAAATAAATAAATCTTTTTTTAAAAGAATTAAAATCTTTTGAATAGTCTTTAACAGTGTCGTGCAGGTGTTTACTTAAGTGAAGGCCCTAGGACTGAAAAATTCACTGGAAAATCAGTCGCTTTGGACTGGAAGTTAGTCCAGCCCAAAATACTAGGGACGAAGTCCAGATGCCAACCTCCATACACCCTATTGTTAAATTAGCAGAGAGTATTAACGTGAACGATGTAAGGCTAAGAAAACAAAAGCACTTCAAGCAAAAACAGCCAAAATAGGCGTGGGGTTTTACACTTGGCGAATACACCCCCTCCACTTTACACATATTCACATGGGAAAACTACCCTTCAACTGTGATAATTTTAATTATGCAAAGCCTCCAGGAACATGTCTCTTGAATTAAAGACCACCCTTCTGCATTTTCTTAACAACTTCATTGACTTATAATTTATATACCATGAGATTCACTCCTCCTAATTGTACAATTCAGTGATTTTCAGTAAATTTCCTCAATTATGTAGCCATCACCGTAATCTAGTTTCAGAGCATTTTTATCACCCCAGTAAGATTTCTCATGCCATTTACAATTAATCCCCATTCCTACCCCCAGGAACCTACTAATCTACTTTTTGTGTCCTTAGAGCTGCCTTTTCTGGACATTTCATACAATACATGGGCTTTTGTGTCTGGTTTCTTCTACTTAGTATGATGTTTTTGAGTAGATTCATGTTGTAGCATGTATCAGTATTTCATTCCTCTTTATTTCTGAATGGTATTGCATTGCATGGATCCCATAGTTGTTTTTAGGCTTAAGTTTAGAAGGCCCAAACGCATCACCACTTCTTACTGTGTGTGCCAGATGTGATTATAAATAACTATGGCAGAAAGTACTCAACTATGGCCACCAGCAATTCTTCCCCTCCCTCTGCACACTCCTGACACTGAGATGTGGAGTCTACTTTCCTTCCTTCACTCTAGAATCTGGACTGGCCCTATCCCTTGGCTTGTCCAAGAGACATAGCCACAGTGATGCCCTGACACTTCCGAGCCCACTTAAGAGAACTGGCAGCTTCTGCTTCCTCCTCTTGGAAGCCAGTGATCATCCTGCAAAGAAGTGAGGGCCAGACTACTGGACGATGAGATATCACAAGGAGAGAAACTTTCAACCATGAGGCCTTCTCAGGTGTTGCAGCCCCCGTCGAGCTCCCAGCTGAATGCAGCTCCGTGAGTGACTGCAGTTACACCAAGTGGAGCTGAGAAACCAGCCAGCTTAGCCCAGGCAACCCATATAAGAAATAATAATAATAATAAATATTATAATATTTTATATTATAATTAATATTATAATAAATATTATAATATTATAATAATAAATAAATGGCTGTTGTTTTAATCTACTCTGCTTATGTAGTAATAGGCAACCAAAACATCACAATTTAACCAGTCTTTTTCTTCCATCTTAATTCTTGCTGGTTTTGTTCTTTTTGAGTTTTTACAGTTGTATATCTTCTCTTACAAGAGATTTCTAATGGGTGTTGACTTCAACATCACTTCCTTGGCTGTTTGTGATACACTGAAGAGTTAATGTCAGTCAACCGGCTTTCTGATATTTGTATGCTGAAATCTTAAAGCAAATTTTTTAAATGCTCTGAAGAGAATCACCTGGAACGCTTTATAAAAATAGATTCTCCATCCTCCCCTCTCCTCTTTCACCATGATGGGTAAGGAATCGGTGTGCAGCTGTTCCCACAGCAGTGTACAAGTTACTTTAATAATCTCACCAGGAAAACTATTTCAATAACTCAATTGAGTATCTCCTGAATTTTGATTAAAGGAAAATGAGCATGCTAAACACTGTGCACAAAGACACAAAAACTATCAAAATATAACCCTTACCCTCAAAAAGTTTAGAATCCAGTTGCCAAATATATATATATATTTATATTTATACTTATATTTATATTTCATGTCTATCAGATTATCATTCAATCAGCCTACACTGGAGATACAAAATTAGGTAATTTTCACTTACACAATGTTATCTATCAATTATATCTCAAGAGGACAGACAACATCCTTCTGGCCACAGTGATAGGTTTGGGGATGAACATGTGACCCAATCATAGCCAATGAGACACAGTCATTAGACTTTTGCTGGGACTGTGAGAAAGAGGTGCTCTTTTTTTACTCTTTTTTTTTTTTTTTTTAATTTAGCGCTATTAACAACCATCTTGCCACCTCAGGAGGAAAGTCTGTCTTAGAAGAAAGCTATATTTTAGGAAAACAGATCTGGGAGCTGTCTAGAGAAATTGGTCCCTGATGGTATCACTGAACCACTGAAAGCTGGTTCCTGCTCAGGACTTTTCAGTTCTGTGAGCCAAACACACACACACACACACACACACATGCGGGAAGACATATACCTCTTATTGCTTAGGCCAGTTTGAGTTGAATTTTCTGTCACTTGTAAAACAACTACCTTAGAAGCATGTTTCTCATCAGTAAATTGAGGATACTACTTACTTGCTACCAGGCTTTGGCGGGGTCTGAGTATTTGGGAAAGTATACAGCCTATTCAAATATCAAGTATTTTCCCACTTACTTCCTCTTTTCTGCTTCTGCCTATTCCTAGCATAATAACACTTTTAAAGCATAAACGTAATGCTAGACCAAAAGAACATTTTCATTACCAGATATGCCTGTTCCTTGTTCAGGGACTCCTGAACGCTTGCGTTCCACAGAATTCTTCATATCATAGAATTCTTTGAAACCAAATCAGCAAAGTTCTGTTTCAATGAGCTGTTTCTTCCTTAGGTCACAAAAATAGCTTCTGCAAATAAAATCCTATGTTAAAAATGGTGTTTGTGGAAAACATTTTACCTGTCATACATGCGAATGTGCTTTGGAAAGGAAATTGCCTAGGAAATTCGTTGTTGATGTTTGGTACATTTTCATTACTACTAATCAGTTCGAGTCTAAGTTCCTTCTGCTTTCTTGATCTTGCAACTTGCTGCTCAAAAAAGACACAGACATGTGGGGAGCCAACAATGAAAGCTCTTTAGTCTTTATTCAAATAGCAGAAGATTTTCTTTTCCATAACCAACTGCTCATTTTACTTCCAGAATTCTCTCTGTCCTTCATTTCTGCTTCTCGCTCCTTTTCATGACTCCTTTATCCAGCCTTGAAATCTGATTCTTTGATTTCATCTATCTGTAGTATTTATTCCTCATAACCACTATCAATGCCTTTGCAGAAATTCATCATCCAAAGCCTGCGGACATTAGAGGACAGGAATATAAAAAATTAGCAAACAGGAGCACGATTTCAGTATGTGAATTCTATCTCAATAAAGCTGTTGCTTAAAAAGAAATAAAAGGCAATGAGTAAAAACTGGTCCAGCCCTCCAAGAACCAACAGAGAGTCATATACAGCTCCTCCCCAGAAACAAACTGGGGTTTGTCTGGGGTTCATCAGCATGAAGGATGGTGATATTCTTCTCTCGATACCCAAATAAAACCCAGCAAACCCTCCTTCAAGTGTTGCCAGTGAGGCATGTAGAATCACAGTGAGTGGATTGAACTGATAAAGGCATTTTCTCTGCCAGCATTTAAATGTGCCCTTTAAAGACTAAAATCAATTCCAACGTCCTTATTTATACTCTGGTGGTACCCATGTGTATATATAGCAAAACATCCATTAGGAAAGAAGCTTTGCATCTTTCCACATAATCCGAAACGATGGCAAATTATGACGTGGTAATTAAATCAGAACCGTACATAAGAAAAAATATATTGTGGACTGGATCTATTCAACACCACCTTCCTTTTAAATTTAATTTTCCATTCCATTTTTTATGTGTCATCCCACCTTGCCCATGTAATCTCTCTGTAATTCATTCTCTAGCTCAGCTGGACTTATTGCTACTTAGACTGGCAGATACAACAGTGAAAAGATGATGTCACCCCTTAGCCAAATTGCACTATTATTATAGAACCGCATGTACTCTCATTCATTTATCTCTGCTGACATCGCTCCACGGGAAGATTTTCCAGGGCAGATGTGAGCTCCCTTGGCAACAAAAGTGGTGGAGAGTGCACATTCATTTTAAAATCCTGAGAGGCAGAATTTAGTAAATCTTGACTCTTTGGAAGTATATTGTGAATAAAGGAGACATCTAATGTCCTCAAATGTGTTCTGATTAAAAACCTCCATCTTGAGCATGAGACAACCCCCCCAAATTTATTCTCATCACGGAAATCCGTTCTCCATTTAAAGGCATGCTTTTGACCCACAAAAATCGTGCAGACTAAAGTGGTCTATTTGGCAAGTATAGGTATACATGCTAAGAAATGACTTTATACTTTAGTTTCATTTGATTAGGAATTGGGCAAAAATTAATAAAAGGTAATTATGCAAGTTCCATCCAAGTGTGCAAAAACAGCTTCAAAATCGCATATAAGCATTAGAGAGACAGATAAGACTTTTTGAAGAGGAAAGCAAGCAATTGGAGAAGTGGTATAAAACAGAAAAGACACCCCAGAAAATGAGAGTGAAAAGAAAACCCAGGGACTCCTGGGTGGCTCAGTTGGTTAAGCGTCTGCCTTCAGCTCAGGTCATGATCCCAGGGTCCTGGTATCAAGTCCTGCATCGGGCTCCCTGCTCAGCGGGGAGTCTGCTTCTCCCTCTGCCTTCCGCTCCCCCTGCTTGCGCTCTCTCTCTCTCTGACAAATAAATAAATAAAATCTTTTTTAAAAAATACATAGCCTGGAAGCCCAAAATATTTACTACCTGGCCTTTAAAAAAAAAAAAGGATTTTATTTATTTATTTGAGAAAAAAAGCGAGCACAGGCGCACAAGCCACAGCCCTCCATCTAAGGACCCTGAGATCATGACCTGAACCGAAGGCAGACGCTTGACTAACTGAGCCACCCAGGCACCCCACTACCTGGCCCTTTAAAGAAAAGGTTCGCTGGATTCCGATCTATAGGGTAAATACCTATTAGTGAAATTGCTGGGTTAGGAGTTTCGCATTTCACACTTGGCAGGTCATGGCCCCGTTCTCCTCATAGGGGTTGGACTTGTTTATTCTCCCAGCAGCAGCGGGTTTTTCCATGTTCACATCCATGTAGTTCATTGGACATTTTCACCTTTGCCCGTCTGATAGGTAGGAAAAAATACATTTCTCTGGATTTGTTTTGCATTGGTCTGACTTGGAGTGAAATCAAGCATGTTTTTCTGGTTGGAAAAGCTGTGATGGCTGTGAGGGAAAGAGAAACAAATGAGAAGTGAATTATCGATTTCAGTTATTTGATGTAACTGAACTCACATCACTAAACAAACCCAGCAGAGCCCCTACCGCCACTCCAGACCCCGCCGCCCCTCTCTTCCCTCCTGGCCAGGAAACGGGTTCTGAGCAGCACCTGCTTCCTCGTGCGGCTCTGCTCTCGGCTTAATCACCGTGCACGCTGTGAGCAGCTGCTAGGCGGGAAAAGTGAGTTCTGGTTTCAACCTTGGGAAAGTGGAACTGAGGCTGTGGGAAATTCCTGCACCCGGGGAGGCTCTTCAGAAGGTGCGGTTCCGCCTCAAAGAAATGTCACAACAACAGCTCCCCGGGCTGGGAGTGAGGAAGCAAACGCACCTTTTTTTTTTTTTTTTTTTTAATAGGCGCCATGCCCACCGTGGGGCTTGAACTCGCGATGCCGGGATTATGAGTCATGTACTCTACTGACCGAGGCACCCAGGTGCCCAGACCCCCCTTTCAATCGGGGATGCAGAGAGGATAGTGCTTCGCGCCCCCTTGTGGGTTTAGACTGTGCTGCTGCGGATGGGTGCTTGCTGTCGGGGGTCCCGTATGAGACACAGCAAGGGGCCCGGGGGTTCCTACCAGACTCAAGAGGCATCTGCCCCTCTCGCCGGCAGGGAGGAAAGCGGTGAGGCCCGGTGTTTGAGGGTCCAAGTTCGTTTGGAAGTTTGTTCATTAGGCGAGGGTGTGCAGCTCGTACTTTTTCTGCTGTTCGGAATGGAGAAGGCTCCTGGAGAGGGGGCTACGATGCTCTGCCTGTGGGGCCTGACAGATGCAAGGGCCGGGGGCCTGCTGAGTCTTTATAGCTCGGCAAATTCCGAGATAAGTTGCTTGGAGAATAAAGCTTTGTTCCAAAAAGATAGCAAAGGACTAAAGTTTTATAGGTGGTGAAGCTGAGGAAAAGGCTCCTCAGCAACTAACTAGATCCTTAAAATATGGCAAGGCCATAATCACATTCAAATAGGTAAAAATTAGATTTGGGGGAATGCCTGTGCTGGAAATGTGCTAAATTAATGATGGTAAATCCATTTAGTGGAATAGTATGTGGCTGTTAACGCGGCGGATCCGTATGTACAGATACGGAATCTTTTCCAAGAAATCAAGAAATGGAAACGTCAAGGTAAGGGGCGGTAACTAAGTGTCCGGCATCGGGACTTCTAGAAGCCAAGAGCGAGACAGGGATTCTTGTGTTTTAGGAGGGGTTGCTCCCCGGAGAAGGGGAGCGGGGGAGTGGGGCGGGGCAAGGGGAAAAGCTAAGCAAGGCCTTGGTGAACATCGGCTTTCGCCTGATCCCACAGGGAGCACAGGGGCGTGAACTGGACCACGGGGTGGTCCAACCTTTTACCCCCGAGTTGGCTGCAGTGTGTCCCAGGCTGGTGGGAGGAGGGTTCTCCGCGGAAGAGGGTGAGTGTGAGCCCTTATGAGTAGCCCTCGCCCACAGCAGCCAGGAGGTGGGTGCGCTGGCTCTCGAGGACATCTGGGCGGAGCTCCGGCCGTACCTGCGACAGGAGAGGTGCTGCCATTTGGGGGACAGGGTAGGAGTGCATACAAATAGGCTTGGACGGGTGGGGACTAAGAGCGGAGGCCCTTATCCTGGAGCGCATGCAACCCCAAGTGCTTCAGAGATAGAACCATATTTCAATATAATTGGCTTTTTTTAATCCTCTGTGTTTTATTTTACGTATTTTCAAACGTTATGCTGAGGGGCACCCCTGGCTTCATCAGACAGGTAATGAGCGCGTGGTGCGCGCCCCAGAATAAAGAGATGCGGGAAGGCTGAGGGAGATGCTGGGCGAGGCAGAGTGGATACTTAGGGGGCGGGGCTCAGGAGTGGGAGAGACGCTTTTCATTCTCTGTATACCCTTTTGTACTAATGGAATTTTCGTTCTGTGCCTTAGTTATATTTTTAAAAGATAAGAGAAAAAAGAAAGAAAATGTATTTTAAAAAGTTACCTACTTCTCCAAAGAACGAAGAGGAAAGGAGGAGGAAGAACAGATATGGGGGAAAGTATCCCTCCAATGAACCTGATTGTTCCTGGGTTTTCTTTTCTTTTTCTTTTTCTTTTTTTTTTTTAACTGTTTGGGGTTTTTTTAATTATTCATTTATTTGTCAGAGAGAGAGCACAAGCAGGGAGAGCAGCAAGGCAGAGGGTGAAAGAGGCAGAGGCATTTTTTTCCAGGCCATGTATTTCTGTTGCAACTACTCATCTCCGCGGTTGTAGCATGAAAGCAGCCAGACAATATGTAAATGAACAGGCGTGGCTACCGTCCAATAAAACTTTGTTTACAAAAACAAATGGCAGCTTGAAATCGACCCACAGTCTGTAGACTGCCAACCTCTGCTAGGTATTCTAGCAAACGTATACAAAAACATGTATAGTATATTCTTCATAACAACAGCCTAAGAATGGAAACCACCTTGATGTCCATCGAGAGTGGACTGGATAAGCAAATAATAGTACCTCCTTTCAGTGGAGTACTTGGCACTCGGTAAAGAGGAAGCAGCTCAATCTGCACTGGTAAGGGTGAAACCCAAAATACATCAGATTTTTTTAAATGCAAGGTGGAGAACAGGGTACAGTGTGCTTCCATTTTTTATTAAAAATGTATAAATACATATGTATGTATTTGCTTATCCAAGCATAACACATATCAGAAAGGACACCCAAGAAGTTGGGGAGGGAAACCAGATGGGGGACAGGAGCATGAGGGAGACTTTTTTTCACTGTCTGCCCCTTTGTGCCCTTTGAATTGCATACCATGTGCTTCACCAATGAAGAACAAATAAATACAATTGAATTTTTTAATTGCCCGTGCACTTCCGGTACTGTTCTGGATCACCAAGTATAGGCAAAAGAGTAAAGTGGGGCTCTGGGCAGTAGACCTCGCTATTTCCAAAGTTCCCTCCCACACCCAGAGGCTATGGTGTCTGTCAAAGAGCATCACGGTAGGGGGCGCCTGGGTGACTCAGTCGTTAAGCGGCTGCCTTCGACTGGGGTCCTGGGATCGAGCCCCGGGTCAGGCTCCCTGCTCAGTGGGAAGACTGCTTCTCCCTCTCCCACTCCCCCTGCTTGTGTTCCCTCTCTTGCTGTGTCTCTGTCAAATACATAAAATCTTAAAAAAAAAAAAAAAAAAAAAAAAAGCATCATAGTGGGAATCAGGGGACCTGGTTTCAAGTCCAGCCTCCATTACTGATTCTGTGCTGCCCTGGGCCGGGCAACCTCATCACTCTGATCGTCCCTTTCCTCTTCTGTACAACGCAGGCAATAGTGCTTTTGAGTTATGTCATTTAAACAATGTTACTGTTATTGGGGATATCTTTTAACATCTCTGGGCCGCTTTCCTCAACTGCAAAATCAGAAAGTTGGACAAAATGAGGCTTTTCACTCTCAAATGCATGATTCCATTAATAAATAAAGTTGTCATTTACAAGAATTCAGGCAGAATCACCAAGTTGACAAGCTAGGATAGATCACTTCTTGCTTATCTCAAGAGATGACTTCCAAATCCAAAACAGAAAATAAGATATCTGTTTGCACTTAGAGATTCAGTCCAACTCGGAGGTGGGAAAGGTCTGCCTTCTTCCAAGAACACCACCTCTCTTTCCTTGGCCTGGTCAAGCCAGCGGTTGTCACAGCCTGGCAACTTTTTGATTTATTTATTTTTTTTAAGCGGCCGCTGGGTATAGAACACGGCCTGCTGGAAAAAAATTTAGGAAATGTCAGTCACAAAGAGAAATACACTAATAGTGTCAAGTAATAGGCTCATGAGTCCTGGCAGGACAAAGAAATGGGGGAACCCCATTCAGCAGGGCCATGTAGGGAAGGCCTTGCCTTGTCCTGACTTCTGGCCTCTGCTAAGAGCTCACCATTTGTATTGTTTCAGGAACTCCAGGGAGATAACAGGATGGTGATGAGGAAGACCAGGTTGCACTATCCTCCTGTTTCTGAGAATTTCTGGCTATTGTTAAGCAAAAGTTTGGAGAAGTTAAACTGACAGGAAATAACATGCTTGTTGAGTTATAAGGTGGGAAATGTTGTGAAATCCTTTTTCAGAAAAGGCCAGCTAAGGGAGCGTGTGCTGATGTGATAAGGAGCAGAACTCTTAAGACCATCTCAGCTGGTGGAAGTCTCGCTCTTTTCCTTCCTCATTTCCACGAGCTCAGGAGTATACACCCAGATGCTTTGAGAAGCATGTTGCAAAGATTCTTCAGGTCCCTGACTTCAAAGAAACTTTTATTCTTGAATAAACTATTTTGGCCTCTCAATTTTAGAACCAAAGTAGCCAGTCAAATCTAAGAGATTTTAACAAATCACAGACTCAACCTGAAAATGCAGAGTACAGTAGGGACACGTCCCCAGAAATGATGAACTGGGAGAGGGCAGAGGGAATGGGGGGCCTTAAGGTAGCAGAAGAAAAGGAAGGGGAGATTTCAAATGTGAATTACAGAATTGCGCTTTCTCTTTGAGAGATGGGAGGAAACAGTCTTTAAATATAAGTCACAGGACATCAGGGTTTGGTAAAAAAATTTGGTGGATTATGGGGTAACTTGAAAGAAGATAGAAAAGAGAAAAGAACGAAAAGAAAGAAAAAGAAAGTGAATTCAGTACAAGAATTTGCTATGAGAAAGACAAAACCATATGATTGCATTTATTTGTGGAATCTAAAAAACAAAACCAGACTCACAAACAAACAAACCAGACTCACAAATACAGGAAAACAACCTGTTGGTGGGATTAGTGAAAGGGATTAAGAGGTACAACTTCCAGGTATGGGGGCGACTGGGTGGCTCAGTCGGTTAAGTGTCTGCTTTCAGCTCAGGTCATGATCTCAAGGTCCTGGGATCCAGCCCCGGATTGGGTTTCCTGCTCAGCAGTGAGTCTGTTTGTCCTTCTCCCTCTGTCCCTTCCCCACCCTGCTTCTGCTCTTGCACTCTCTCTCTCTCATATAAATAAATAAATAAATAAAACCTTTAAAAAATAAATTTCAATAATAATAAAAATAAAACAAAAATAAAACAAAAAAACTCCAGCTATGAAAAAGTCATGGGGATGAAAATAACTTTGTGTGGTGAGAGATGGGGACTACACTTATTGTGGTGAACATTATGTATTATATAGAACTGTTGAATCACTATGTCGTACGCCTGGAACTCATAAAACATTGTATGTCGACTATATTTTAAAAGTGAAAAATTTTTAAAAAGTAGCATTTGCTGTGTACTCTCTTTGGGGGTTGCCTAATAAGGAGAAAGCTCCTTATGGGGGGCTTTGTGCTAGAGAGGCAAACCCCGATGGGGTAGGGGGCTGAGAGAGAACATTCGGAAGGACCAGAACCCAAGGGTGTCCAACAATTTAACTCAATTATGACACTACCTACCTGAAAATTGCTTCAAATCCCACAGGTGAAGGGCTCGGTCCCACAAGCACGATCAATTATTAACTCCACTTCTAGGAATCCACCCAGGATCCATCCAGGAGCCTCATTAGAGCAAAAGACAGTTCTATCACCCAGGAAATTCCAAGGGATTTAGTACCCTGTTTCAGGAACCAGGGTCAAAGACAAATACTAGGATAAGAGATGCTGCTAACAGTCTTATCATTTAGGAAATTACGAGGGTTTTAGGAGCTCTGGTCCAGGAACGAGGGGCAGAGACCAATATATGTTTTCTATTACCTCACAGTACCTTATTTCCACTTTTACTATTTTGCAAAAGTCTGCAATACACATCCTTATACATGTCTCGGTGTAAATATGCAAAAAGTTTCTTTCAACTAATGTATATGTACAAATAGAACTGTTGATCTCACAGTATGCTTCCTTTAAAATTTACAAAATAGTTAGTGCTAAATTATTTCTAAAGTGGTTGTACCAACTCTCATTCAAACCCACTTTCCAGAGGACATTATATGACTTTTTTTGCTTTTGACGTTCTAACGCATGGGAAGTGCTTTTTTGTTTCAGTTTACGTTTTCCAGATTACTATGAGGTTGAGCATCTTTTCATATGCATTTCCAATCTGTAACTTAGATCATTTTTCTATAATTCTGTCTGTTTCATATCAATTTGTAGGAGTTTCTTATACATTCTGGAAACCACTAATTTGATATATCTGGGCTGATTTAAATTTTATCTAGCAGATTGACAGACGTAGTGAAGAGAAGGGCCATATGCACCCCAATGTTTATAGCAGCAATGTCCACAATAGCTAAATTGTGGAAGGAGCTGAGATGCCCTTCAACAGATGACTGGATTAAGAAGTTGTGGTCCATATATACAATGGAATATTACTCAGCTATCAGAAAGAACGAGTTCTCAACATTTGCTACAACATGGACAGCACTGGAGGAGATAATGCTAAGTGAAATAAGTCAAGCAGAGAAAGACAACTATCATATGATTTCTCTCATCTATGGAACATAAGAACTAGGATGATCGGTAGGGGAAGAAAGGGATAAAGAAAGGGGGGGTAATCAGAAGGGGGAATGAAACATGAGAGACTATGGACTATGAGAAACAAACTGAGGACTTCAGAGGGGAGGGGGGTGGGGGAATGGGATAGACCGGTGATGGGTGGTAAGGAGGGCACGTATTGCATGGTGCACTGGGTGTTATACACAACTAATGAATCATCGAGCCTTGCATCGGAAACCGGGGATGTACTGTATGGTGACTAACATAATATAATAAAAAATCATTAAAAAAAAAAAATAAAATAAAATAAATTTTATCTAGCAGATTGGAAACAAAAATATCAGTAATCCATTCTGTAGTATAAAATTCAAGTTATACAGGTATTCTTACAAGAAAAAAATCTCAGTTAATTTTCTTTTTTTTTTTTTTAAGATTTTATTTAATTATTTGACAGAGAGAGACATAGCCAGCGAGAGAGGGAACACAAGCAGGAGGAGTGGGAGAGGAAGAAGCAGGCTCCCAGTGGAGCAGGGAGCCCAATGCGGGGCTCAATCCCAAGACCCTGGGATCACACTCTGGGCCAAAGCTTAATGACTGAGCCACCCAGGAGCCCCCTCAGTTGATTTTCTGACCTAAAAAATTCCTGGGGCACCTGGGTGGCTCAGTCAATTAAGTGTTCGACTCTTGATTTCAGCTCAGGTCATGGTCTCAGGGTTTTGAAATCAAACCCCTTGTCAGGCTCCATGCTGGGCGTGCAGTCTGCTTATTATTCTTTCTCTCCCTCTTCCTCTTCCCTCCCCTCTCCCTCCCTCTTTAAAAATAAATAAGCAGGGGCGCCTGGGTGGCACAGCGGTTGAGTGTCTGCCTTCGGCTCAGGGCGTGATCCTGGCGTTATGGGATCGAGCCCCACATCAGGCTCCTCTGCTATGAGCCTGCTTCTTCCTCTCCCACTCCCCCTGCTTGTGTTCCCTCTCTCGCTGGCTGTCTCTATCTCTGTCGAATAAATAAATAAAATCTTTTAAAAAATAAATAAATAAATAAGCAAACAAATAAATAAATAATTCCTATAATAGTTCTCTTTGACTCTGATGTACTAAAACTTCGACAAATGGCCAGTTCCTAGAGTGCCCAAGAATATTACAATACATAGTCCAATAAAACTTAACACAATGGAAGCACCTTCTCTCAGACTTGTTTTAAACTTTCTGTATCAGTCAAGGTCCTCCTGTCCCCCCAAAACAGAAACAGATGATATACTCAAATTAGGAAAATTTGAAGAGGTTTTAGCAACAGAGGAATTAATTCCAAAAGGGTGAGTGGGTATAGGGGAACCATGAGAGATCGTGGTAGCAGAGCTGTCACCACCCCCAAAGGGAAAAGGAGAAGGGGAGCTTGCCATAACCGAGAAAGAAAGAAAGAGAGGGGTATGGAGGGGGCCGTCTAGACAAGAGCAGGGACCTTCTGCTGAGGGACACAGCAGCCTGTGGCAACATCACAGGAAGGAACCAGGGAAATAAATGCCCTGACCTCATATTCCTCTCTCCCTCCCTTTCACCTCCTGCAGAAAGCCAGAGAACATGAGTACCTTTAATGTAATCTGCGCAAGCCAGCCTGGCAGGTTGGAGACTGGTATGGGGAAAGGCAGAGAATGAATCTAGAGAGGCATACTGAAGAAATTCAACACCCTTGTGTAGCCAAATCGCTTCAGATTCTAGCCCATGTGTAGGAAGAGCAGATAACTTAATGAAGTTATAAAGAATCTTGAAACATTTTTCTTTCTTTCTGAATCTGGGTTAAATCACGAGTTGCTAAGCCAAGAGCTTCACTCTGAACCCTACAAAGCATAGATTACTCCACACCAGCCCCATTTAAAGCAATTTACCGAAGATCACAAATGCTGAATAACTCGCAATTCCTTGTAAACCTGAGGGGTCTACTTTAAACTTTTAAATGTTAAGGATGACTTTTTATGAAGTTAAATTGGAGTAATTAGAACAAGGCAAGTGACAGATCAACTGTAGGGCCAGATACATAGTTTGTGGAACGCTTCGTCTCCTGTTTTTCATCTTTCATCTCCAACAAGGAGAAGGGTTATCAGACAGGAAATAGTAGAACAAGAATTCGGACAAGAGACCTAAAAATCCAAACTGGTGTAGGGATTATAAGACAGCACCGGGGTTCACAACATCAGTACAAATCTCTTGGCCCCAACGAACTACATCCTAGCCTACTACTGGAAGAACGTGGTGATAAAAGGAGCTGCTATTCGTTATCTCTTAAGACTCTTGGGAAATGGGGCAGGGATGGACAGGTTATCAAACATCACTTTGAACACAAAGAGAAGGATGGGAAGCACTTAAACATGTCTAGGAGTCAGGAAGGACAAGTCGTAATTTAATGAATTAATAGCACTTCCCTTCCTTTTTTTTTTAACTCTGCCAGACTGGTAAACGAAAGAAGGGGGTCAACACTGCGCTTTGGCATTTTAGCTCGGTGTTTGACACAGATGTGCACCTTGTGAGCAAGATGGAGAACTTGGGGGGGCGCCTGGGTGGCCCAGTCGTTGAGCATCTGCCTTAGACTCAAGGCGTGATCCCAGAGTCCTGGGATCGAGCCCCACATCAGGCTCCTCTGCTGGAAGCCTGTTTCTTCCTCTCCCACTTCCCATGCTAGCGTTCCCTCTCTCTCTGGCTGTCTCTCTGTCAAATAAATAAATAAAATCTTAAAAAAAAAAAAAAGATAGAGGACTTGGTCCAGATAATCACAAAGACAGAGGCTAGTTATGAATCCATGTCAACCCAGAGTCTCTAGTGCCATGGGATTCTGTCTTCAGCCTTGTCCTGTTCACCGAGTAGACAGCTGAGTGCACAGCCAGTTTGCTTTTCCTCTTCCTGGAGGACTGGGAGAGGTAGCCAATATATTGAATGACAGAGTGAAGATTCAAAGGCCATAACAACACGCTAGATTTCACAATAAAAATTCTAATTGGAATAAACATAAAACACTACACTTACATTCTTTAATGCATAAGAACAGTCTGAAAAACATGACTCTGCTTCAAACTAAACATGAAGGGTTTTACTCTTATTTTTATTTTTTCCTTCTTCCAAAACCGACCAACACTACAGTAGATGACCGTTTCCTAATAAAAGCATAAATCCACAGGAACAAAGAGAAGGAGAGAGGAGGAAAACAGGACAGGAGATGTAGGCGATAATTTGAAAGATGGAAAGCAGTAGTGACTGAATTGGCAGAACCCACCACTGAAGTGTCTGCAAAGAGGGTTACTAGGGAGAATGAAGCAAATTCACCTTGAAGAACCCTGGAAAGGCCTAGAACTAGGAGGCCGAGCTACTGCAGAAGGGAGTGATGGAGCACAGACTCAAAAGTAGAAGCACCTGAAAATATGAATAGAATGAGCTGCTTAGGGACGCCTGGGTGTCTCAGTCAGTTCAGCAGCTGCCTTCAGCGCACGTCATGATCCCGGGGTCCTGGGATGGAGTCCCACATCGGGCTCCTTACTCAGTGGAGAGCCTGCTTCTCCCTCTGCCTGCTGCTCCCCCTGCGTGTGCTCACGCTCTCTCTCATCCCTCCCTCTCTCTCTCTCTTTGTCAAACACATAAATAAAATCTTTAACAACAACAACAAAAGAATGAGCTGCTTAGTGAGAGCGTGTTTCCATTCACTGAGGAGGTTTAAGCAGAAGTTGGACAAGCACTAATCAAATATGCTATAAAAGTGATTCAAGCTCTTGGTAGAAATTTGGCTCCAATGACCTTTAAAGTCCCATCACCTTTGAAATCCTGTGATTCTAATCATTCCGTAGACAGGCCTCTGATAACGTTTTCATAACTTCTGCGTGTAGTTCCTACACGCTCCTATAGGTGGCACTGCGGTACAAGATAAGACAGCAAACGGCAGCTCCTACGGGATTCTCCCAGGCTATGGTAGAGCTTATATGGTAATACATGATACCCACGTATATGGTAATACATGATACCCAGAATGCTTCTCAATTTTACAAAATCAGAAACCTGAACCCATAGATTCAGAACACCTAGACACAAAAGTTCTAGTGATTCATGAGCCTTTGTGTGCATTAGTTTGTCATCCTTCTCAGCTCTGGACATCTGCCTTATTTCATATCTCAGCTGTGACATTTTTCTTTGATCTATTTGTCGCTCTTGGACAGCAAAACAAGTGATAATGTAAAGCAACTGTTCCTTTACATCCCAGGTGTCCTGCTTCACTAAGTGCACCTTTCACCTCAGAGCTCCTGGGAGTGTGGGGCCCTACAAGCTTTATCCCCCTTGTTTAAATAATAATAATGATGTAGGAAAGATGCTGGGGCTCTGAACCTAAGGCCAAGAAAGAATTCTTGACATGCCTTTGGTGCAAAAGGTGGTTTTATTAAAGCACAGGGACAGGATCTGTAGGCAGAAGGAGCTGCACTGGGGTCAAGAGGAGTGGCCCATTATATACTTTCAAGTTGGGAGGGGGTTAGGGATAGGGAAAGTCTCCAAGGAATTTTGGAAACAAGGTTTCCAGCAGCTTGAGGGGACTAGCCATTGTTAGGAAAAGGTCATTCATTACCATCTAATAACACCTTAGTCCTGAGACCCTTCAGATGTTGATTAGTGGGCCCTTTGCTTGCCGGATGATTGCCAACGTGTATCTTGGGGTTAGAGATAAAGGAAATTCCCAAAGGAATTTTTACACATTCAAATAGACTTACAGGATCCTGGGAGTTGGGCTAAGATTGCCCTTTGCTCTTAGCAAAGAATTAACATTGAGGCAGCTGAGTTCCTAGAGGAACGTCACTCTGCCTGTTTCAAGGACTTGACAGTGGCCTGTAGGTAGTAAGGAAATTTAATTTTTCTTTTGTCTTTGTTTCCTACATCAGTAATAATAAATAACAACAAAACAAAAAACTATTTTTCCAGCACAAGTTCAGACCAGTGCCCCAAATATGATTGTCTCTGGTTCTCTTCCTTTTCCCCAGCTAAAGGAGATTTATGCTTTGTGTCTTACAAACTAAACACTTAATATCTAGCTCTTCCTGACAAGTTTGCTATTCATCAAAGCTGTAAATTTGGTTTCTTTATTTCTCTTATCTGTTTTAGATTTACAAGGTCCGTGGGGAATATCTGTTCCTCATCAAGGAATGTCTCCATCAATTCCATAGATTCAGGTTACTCTGTTCCTACACTCGGGTCTCAATTCCATGAAAACTTCCTAACACTAGAAATCTTTTTTCTAAAGAGAGTGTGTGCGCACCTTTGTGTCAAGATGTCAAGAGCAGGGGGAGGGGCAGTGAGAGAATCCCAAGCAGACTCCACGCTGAGCGTGAAGCCTGACTTGGGGCTCAATCCCACAGCTCCAAGGTCATGACCCTAGCCAAAACCAAGAATCAGCAGTTTAACCATCTGAGCCACGCAGGCACCCCACATTAGGAATCTATAAAACTGTCAAACACAATCATTTTTGGCATAACTTACCTCTGGGCTTTTTTTAAACCACGGATTTTTTTTTTTTAAGTGCCATTGGTAAACCCCAAAACCCAAACTGCCTTTAATACAAAAAATTAAGAGTTGAGTAGTAAAAAAATTCCACATTCATTCTTTCAGTAATTAGATTTTCAATAGAAATGGTCATTTGGGGTGCCTGGCTGGCTCAGTAGAGGGAGGTTGTAAGTTCGGGCCCCATGTTGGGTGTAGACATCACTTAAAAAAAGAACGAAAGAGAAGAATTCTCACCCTTGCACCTTATTTCAAGTATGTGTCCTAACTGCCTTGGTCAGCTATAGGCACAGGCCTACTAATATCGGATTGAGTCTGGTTGTTTTCTTTGTGTTTTTTCAGCAGTGTCCTCTTTATTAGCTCGATCTGAAGAATACGTTGTCATAGCTCACAACATTTGCCATCTGTCCTAATTTGTATACCAACTTTCTAGACTTGGTCTTTCTGTCTTTCTCTGGAGAGAACAGAAACAATTTATTTTATGTTTAGAGCAGTTAATAGGTATTTACAGAAACACCTTTGAATCGTCTCCCAGAAAGAAGGGTAGCACCTGGTTAGGTAGTCCTCCAACTTAATTATCTCTGTGGTTTCAAAAATGTTCGCAGCAATTCCAACATTATCTGTGTAAGTGAACACTCCTTCCACCGTCATATCACAAAATGGAAAACTTTCTAAGGAATCCTATGCATTTGGACATACACATCCTGATAGGTTTATTTTGTTTCTTATCTTCATAGCATGTACTTAAGTCCTTACGCAGCTTATAAAACAGGAGACTGCTCTAGTGAACCTTGGGATCTTCTGCTATCAAGCAAATTGCAGAGCTTGTCAAAAATGGAAGAATTTAAACTTTGTGGATTCAGATTCAAATTTAGCATTCGAGCCCCCAAACAAGCCAAATTCACTGCTGCTGTGATGGAACTATGTGCTGGGTGACCCTAAGGATGAAACAAACCAGGGTCTCTCTCTGCATTTCATGCATTTTGAATATAGATGTGGCTGGTATAGGGACCAAGGCAGGACACCCCAAGATGGGACACTCTGGCATGAAGTTGATTCTGAGCTGAAAGCAATTGAGACCCTACAGGTTCAAGACAAACTTTTGCCTCTCCCTTAACTACATAGAAGAATCTAAATGATTCCCAGAATAAGGGTTATTAACAGAGATACATTTCATCTGAGTGACCCATCTGTCTGGCAGGGCAAGCCTCTAATTACCAAACATCTGCTATTCTTTTTATTGTCCTGCGAATTGCATTCCTTCCCTCTGAAGTCCCAGACCCCTATCTATCCCCTTCTCCTCAGTTCAGGATGACATATAGACCTCATTTTGCCTGACTGGCAGTGGAATTCCAGTGTCTGCGTGGATTCCCCGTATGTACACCATTAAATTTTATTTCTTCCTGTCTTGTGTCAATTTGATTCTTAGTCCAACTAGAAGGACCTAGAAGAGGACAGGGATTCTTGCTCCCAGACACTGGCATCAGACCGGAATGAGGGAGAAGCTTCAATAGCTGATGAAAGAGCTTCTCAAGAAAGAATAAAAGTTTTTGTTTTCAAGGCCACCCTCCAACCAAAAAAAAAAAAAAAAATTAACACGAGCCTACACTGACTTCAAGAAAATTTGCAATGAGATTTAAAACAAACATTAAGCAAAACACAACAGATGCTCCAGAAATTGTGTCTCATTAGGGCACATTGAGGGGTGCTAGGTCTCTGCAAATGTCCACTTAAAAGGCCTCTAAAGATTTCCCCAATTTGTGAACATTATGTTCACCCTGTGGTGTTTTTAGTAAAACTAAGACCAGAATTACACAGATCACGTTGAGGAGAAAAAATTTCTCTTTTTCCCTTCTAGGTTCTTTGGTTGGCCTAATAATTAAATGGACATAAAAGAGATTCATAGGAGAAAAACAAATTTCATTACATCTATACGGGAGCCCCACAATGATGCAAGACTAGAAGGCCGTCAGACAGTTGAGGCTTAGACACCATTGTGAGCTGAGGAGAAGGGGGTGCGGGCCTGGGACTTCAAAGGGACGAAGACAAGTAACAGGAATACAGAAGAACAAATGTTTGGTCAACAAATGTTTGCCAGGCCATGCAGATAAGTCTTTCTGATGTAAAAAGTTATCTCTGGTTATAGCTCTCTTCCTGGTACCAGCTCCCGGCCTAAATTCCTCTAGGCAGATAAGGGAGACGTAAAAAGCTTTTCCTGAGTCTGTTGGGTCGTGACCACCTTCAGCTCAAAATAATCCACATGCCAGCGGGGTATTTTGGGGTGGCATATTCGGCTCTCCTCCAATAACAACTTGACTAGGCTCCTGTACAATTACAGCATATGAAGCGTAATTTTATACGGTATTTTATTGTGGTCTGCTTGGCCAACATAAACAATTTGGAAAGCTTAATGCTGTACAAATATAGTTTGGGAGGATGACTTCTTTAAAATGAAATCAAGCCCCTAATGAGCACAGGGCATTATACGCCACCGATGGACCACTAAACTCCACCCGGAAACTCGTAATACACTACATGTTAACTCATTTGAATTTAAATTTTAAAAAAAAGGAAAAGGAAAAGAAATCAAGCCCTAAACAAGGATAACACCTCCCTTCATTACTTTGTTTCCATGAGAAACCAAGATTCAGCATGATGTACACCGACTTAAAGAAACTTTTCCCAGCGCACACCCAGCACAAGGATTTAACTTCACATTGCACGTGAACTCAAAACGCAATGCAAAGTATACAAACATCTCCGCATGTGTCAGGTGGTTTGGTGTCGAGGCAACTTCAAGTTACCTCAGGGACTTGGGGATTTACTGTACATTACATACGGAATTAAGAAAAATGGGGGGGGGGTGCCTGGCTGGCTCAGTCAGTGGAGCATGTGACTCTTGCTCTCAGAGTCGTGAGTTCAAGCCCCATGTTGGGTGTGGAACCTACTTAAAAAAAAAAAAAAAAGGAATCTCAGCTCCATAGCCAGGCATCATGGGGCCCAGCTGGACAGCAGGCATGACAGAGCCTGGGCGGCAGTTCTCCCAGCTGGAAGGCACCGATGCAGCAGCAGCCAGAAGGGACCCCAAATTGCCTCGGCAGCTGTGTTCACTGAGTCTCCATCATTATGGCGACTCAGCAGCTCTCTTCGTTGCTCCAGCTCAACTCCTATCAACCAACCACCTCACTCTGAATATCTTTTCTCTACATCATGGCTTGCTTTACTCATAGCTTCTGCTCTGAGTTTAAGGGTTCTACATTCTCTTGGCACCCCCGCCCTGCCCTCCATCTGGGGAGGGAGCCCAGATCTGCTTCCATTATCAATTGCCTGTTTCTTTCCCTCCATCACCAGTACAAATTCTTTTTTTTTTTTTTTAATTTAAATTCCAGTTAGTTGGGGCACCTGGGTGGCTTAATCAGTTAAGCGTCTGCCTTCAGCTCGGGTCATGATCTCCAGGTCCTGGGATCAAGCCCCGCATCAGGCTCCCTGCTCAAGGGAGAGTCTGCTTCTCCTTCTCCCTCTGCTGCTCTCCCTGCTTGTGTGCTCTTTCTCTCTCTCTCTCTGTCAAATAAATAAATAAAATAATTTTTGAAAAATAAAAATAAAAAAATAAATTCCAGTTAGTTAACAAAAAGTGTAATATTGCTTTCTTTTTTTTTTTTTTTAAGTAAGTTCTACACCCAATGTGGGGTTTCTACTCAACACCCCGAGACCAGGAGTCGCAGGCTGACTGAGCCAGCCCCAGTACAATTCTTGAGAGAGAAAACTCCATCGATTTAGCTGGTAGCTCAGGCTGCCTCACAGGCCCCAGCCCGAAGCTCTCATATTTGGGTCTGCAATCACTGGTAAGGTTTATTAAAACACAGACTCCTGCATGCCGCCCCCAGAGTTTCTGATTCAGTAGATCTCCAGGGGAGTCCAAGAATTGCCTTTCTGACAAATCTCCAGGTGACGCCGATGCTTCTGACCTTGAGGCCACACTTGGAAAACCACTGCTGAGCTACAGGTTGATGGGCCTCGGATAAGAGGTCCATCAGCGGCTGGCAGGGGCATACATTGCATGGTTTTGAATGTCACCAGCTATGACTAAGGAGCTGACAAGTGCCGCTTCCCGCAGCAAGAGGCCCTGGACATGAAACTTTGAGTATGGACTGTGAACAGGCAAGCCGCAGCCGGACACTGTCCCCGTGCACTCTCTCAGCGAGGCCCAGCATCATTCGTTGAGCACTACCATGTGCCAAGCCTTCAATACACTAAGTTAGTGCAAGTACACCACCAGGTAACTTGAACTTGCAATTACGAAGGGCGCAGCTAAATCATGCCGGTAAGCTCAAGAAGTCAAGATGAATGCTTTGGTTCCCTTGTGAGTATAAAGACACATCAAAAGAAAACTGCAGAAATTCTCAAATCGTATTGCAACGTAAACAGAAGGGTGAGAGGTGCATAAGCAGGAAAAGCACATTCCAAAAAAAACAACGAAGATAAAATCATTAGTTATGCAGTATGCAGAAGTTCTCACTCTGAATAAACCGAAGTATATTATGATGAAAACAAGGCAGACTCTGAGCTCTCAAAACCCAGATGCATGCAAAGGAACAATGTAAGCACCTCTGAAAAGGAGGAGGTGTCCAGCAGATGTGCTAGAGACAGGAAAAAGCCGAATATATACTGGTTTTAGGAAAGGTCCTACATGACCAGCCTGAGAAATGCATTCCAGGCAGAGGAGTATGCACAATTATTTTTCTGGACCGTGTAGAATCCCGACAGTAGATCAGGCTACAGCCCTGCTTCCTTCCCTAGTCATTCCGGGTTGCTTCGCTCCTCTTTCCCGATTCTGGCTTTCCGCGGCAAGCACTCCCGAACATCACGGAGGATTCTCTTGTATTACACTGTCCTCTAGTGGCTTCAAATAGTTTTCGGCTCCCCCCCCTTTTTTTTTCTTTTGAGAGAGAGAAAGAGAGGAGGACAGAAGGAGAGGGAGAGAGAGAATCTCAAGCAGGCTTCACACCCAGCGCAGAGCCCACTGAGGGGCTCGATCTCACAACCCTGAGATCATGGCCTGGGCTGAAATCAAGAGTCAGACACTTAACTGACTGAGCCACCGGGGTGCCCCAGCTCATCTCCCTTTTTTAAGGCAGCGTTTTTCACAGGGCCACCCAGACATATGGTGTTTAACAAATGTCTGTTAAATGGACTGGAATGACTGGCAGAGACCCTACGACGACCATGACTAGAAAACCTATTTCAGCCACCATGAGAGAATGGGTACTCAGGTATTTTAGGCTCAGGTTCCTTACGCCCTCTTCAGCTTTCCTTGAAAGTGAACAATGCGGTGTGGTTTGCCTTTCAGCTCTCCTACAGGCTCAAGGAAGTCCAGGGTAAACTTTTTAGGTAGGATAGCCTGGGAAAGCAAATATTCCAAAAACGATCACTGCAAGTTCTCTATGAATAAGAACAAATACAGAGAGTTGAAGTATTGACGTTGGTCTCTGTTCCAGAACATTGTGACTGCGAAGCATTTCAAGTGAGCCTTCACATCTCAGTCATGTCTGAAAGGTGAGCAGCTCACTTACTAAATAAGGAAACTAGGGGCGCCTGGGTGGCACAGTCGTTAAGCGTCTGCCTTCGGCTCAGGGCGTGACCCAGTGTTCTGGGATCGAGCCCCACATCAGGCTCCTCCGCTGGGAGCCTGCTTCTTCCTCTCCCACTCCCCCTGCTTGTGTTCCCTCTCTCGCTGGCTGTCTCTCTCTGTCAAATAAATAAATTAATTAAATTAAATTTAAAAAAAAGGAAACTAGGTAAGCTTATGGCTCATTAATCTTTCTTTCGTCTCAGCTTGGTATATTGTGCGTTCGGGTTCTGATTTTTTGTTTTCCTTTATGTAGCCATTGAACAAGTGTTTATTGCTTCTGCTAATTGTAAGGCACCCTGATGATCATTCTGGGGGCGTGGGAGGGGGGTGGGAGTGCCGATGGCACATGTCCTTGCCTTCAAAGTGCTTACGGTGTGGAAAGAAACCAGAATTTACATAGATTCTATACAAGCAGTGTTTCAAAGTGCCCCAAGAGAGGGGCGCCTGGCTGGTTCAGTCGGTAGAGCATGTGACTCTTGATCTTGGGGTTGTGAGTTTGGGCCCCACATTGGGTGTAGAGATTACTTAAAAATAAATGAAATGGTTTTTCTTTTAAATGTTTCCCAGAGAGTAAAAGAAAGGTAGTTATAAGGAGTTCAAAGAAGGAAGAGGTCCCCTCTGAAATCATCTTTGAATGTATGGCACCTGTCATTCCTGACTGAAGACCGTTCAGGAGCAAACAAACCACAGAGAATTAACATGACTGCGAGCTGATATCATCTGTCTACAACAAGACTGTAACTGAGGACAAATGCCCCACTCCTGTTTTCCATATAATAGAAATACTACTGGATTCCAACTCAGAAAAAAATTTTCATTCAGGAAATATTGGCTTTAAGATACCTCACTAGTTATAGGAAAGAAAAAAAGAAGATAATGACCCTGACCAGAAAGAATGTATTATATAGTGGGGGAAAGTTGTGAACAACCCTCCAATTTAAGCTGAGCTATTTTTTGAAGTTTTATTTTTTAAAGATTTTATTTATTTATCTCAGAGAGAGGGAGAGAGAGAGCACGAGTGGATTGAAGGGCAGAGGGAGAAGCAGACGCCCCACTGAGCAGGGAGCCCGATGAGGGGCTCCATCCCAGGACTCCGGTATCATGACCTGAGCCAAAGGCAGACACTTCACTGACTGAGCCACCCAGGCACCCTTGAAGTTTTATTAAAATAATTTATAAATACCTAGGTGTTAGTACTGGTTTTATGAGATTTTTTTTTAAGTTTTATCTTTTTTTGCCAGAAGAAAATATTGCAAAACATTTGTTGACAAAGCAGTAGTATTTGGAGAATATGAAGAACTCTATAACCCAGTTTAAAAACACAAATTAGGGGGCGCCTGGGTGTCACAGCGGTTGAGCGTCTGCCTTTGGCTCAGGGCGTGATCCCGGCGTTATGGGATCGAGCCCCACATCAGGCTCCTCTGCTATGAGCCTGCTTCTTCCTCTCCCACTCCCCCTGCTTGTGTTCCCTCTCTCGCTGGCTGTCTCTATCTCTGTCAAATAAATAAATAAAATCTTTAAAAAACACACACACACACAAATTGGGGCGCCTGGGTGGCACAGTGGTTAAGCGTCTGCCTTCGGCTCAGGGCGTGATCCCGGCGTTATGGGATCGAGCCCCACATCAGGCTCCTCCGCTATGAGCCTGCTTCTTCCTCTCCCACTTCCCCTGCTTGTGTTCCCTCTCTCACTGGCTGTCTCTATCTCTGTCTAATAAATAAATAAATAAAATCTTAAAAAAATAAATAAAATAAAAACACAAATTAC
The DNA here is from genome assembly GCF_017311325.1 of Ursus maritimus. NCBI lineage: Eukaryota > Metazoa > Chordata > Mammalia > Carnivora > Ursidae > Ursus > Ursus maritimus. Next base: position 35,258,848 of record NW_024426663.1, on the reverse strand, counting down.
CCAATCAAAACTTGGGTGAAATACTCAGACACTCCTCAAAAGAAGACAGAGAAGAGCCTATAAGCATGTGAAAAAAAGCGTTCAACTTTTATTAGTCAACGGGGAAATGTGAATTAAGTGAAATATCACCAAACACCTATCAGAATGGCCCAGCACCAAATGTGGTGGGGGGAGGAGCAATCAAAACTCTCATTCAAGTTGGAAGGCTTGTAAAATAAAATAACTACTTTGGAACAAAGTTTGGCATGTTTTTATAAACTTAAAACATATACCTGCTCCTAGATATTTACCTGGGAAAAAGGAAACACCTGTCTACACAAAGACTTGCCCAAAAATATTTATAGCAGTTTAATTCATAATACCCCAAACGGGAACAACCCAGGTGTCCATCGGTAAGGAAGTGAATAAAGTGTGTTATTTCTTACACCGAACACACAGTAACAAAACACACAGCCACAAAAATAAACTGACACGTACAGTAACACGGATGAATCTCGAAAATATTCTGTTGAGCAGACGTCTCACTCAAAGAACTCATTGTAGGATTCCATTTATCTGAAGGTCCAGAACAGGCAGATCTAATCCAGATCTAATCTATGGTGGAAGAAAAAAATAGATGTTTCCTCTGTTGGGTGGAGGTGTAGATAGAGAAGAATATGAAGGAATTTTGTGGAGTAATGGTAATGTTCCACAACTTGACAGGGGTTTGGGTGACAAAAATTGATGTATTTGTCAAAACTTGGCAAATGTATACTTAAAATGTGTGCATCTCATTGTACGTACATTTTAAATCAAAGAAAAAATCTGTAAACAAATACTGAACTACAATATAGTGTTCAGTATTGTAAACAAATATTGAACTATAATATAATAATAATATACATGCTGAAGTATATTTAGGGGAAATGTGTTAATGTCCACAGATGACTTTGAAATGCATCAAAAAATATAATGGAACGGAGCACCTGGGTCGCACAGTCAGTTGAGAGTTGGACCCTCTCCCTCTACCCCTCCCCCACTCGAGCTTGCTTTAAAAACATATATATTATGTTATATTGTATTATATATATGTATCAGTGATGTTGCCAGGTGGACTGGGGACACCCTGGGCCCTGGGACCTCGATCCAGCCAGACCCAAAGGAGTCCCCAAAGGTTCTTGGTCTTGTCACAAGAATGAATTCAAGGACAGACATGCGACAGAGCAGATAAGCAACACTTGCGGGTAAGTGAAGAGTACGCTCCGGAGATAGGAAAGTGAAGGAGGTCCGGAGAGACAACTGAGTGCCCTGGGGGTTGGATTTTTTTTCTCTTTTTTTTTTTTTAAGATTTTATTTATTCATTTGACAGATGGCCAGTGAGAAAGGGAACACAAGCAGGGGGAGTGGGAGAGGAAGAAGCAAGCTCCCAGCGGAGGAGCCCGATGTGGGGCTCGATCCCAGAACGCCGGGATCACGCCCTGAGCCGAAGGCAGACGCTCAACGACTGATCCACCCAGGCGCCCCTCTTTTTTTTTTTTTTTTTAAAGATTTTATTTATTTATTTGACAGAGAGAGAGAAAGCACAAGCAGGGGGAGCAGCAGTCAGAGGGAGAGGGAGAAGCAGGCTCCCCGCGGAGCAGAGAGCCCCACTCTGGGCTCCATACCACGACCTGACCCGGGATCACAACCTGAGCTGAAAGCAGACGTCCAACCGAGCCACCCAGGCACCCCTGGATTTCTTTTATTGACAGTTGCTAACTAGGAGTTGGAATGTTCATTACTTGGGGTGGAAAGCAGGGTTTTGGGCTTTTCCTTCCGAACTTGGTCAGAGGGCCCCAGTCATGGCATGGGCTATAGGAGCCTGACTGGTTTGAGCCGGCTTCTTGCCCTGGCAGGCTCTGACTTTGCGGAGAGCAAGCCAGGACTTCCTCATTGCTGACCTCCAGGTATCCTGTTAGAATTAAACTGCTTACTTGAACGGTAAGAGAAAAGATAATTCCTTTAAAAGAAAAAACTAAAAGATCAGAAAACAATTCCCATATTCTTGAAAATGAGAGAGAAAAACCAAGAAACATGTCAGCAGATGTTAAAACTTAATGGTTTAAAAAGAAGTTTTAATTAAAATGGCAACGATCTACAATTTTTTCACCCATAAAATTGCCCAAATATTTGTCCATTTATTTTTTTAATTTGAGGGTAACCAAACATACATTCCTAATTTTTAAATAATATCTTTATAAAGATGTAATTCACATACCATCCAATTCTCATATTGAAAGCATACAATTAAATGGTCTCTAGTATATTCACTGAGTTGTACAACCATCACCACAACCAATTTTAGAACATTTTTATTGGACCCAAAAGAAACACTACCCATCGGCCATCACTCCCCAGCCTTAGGCAATCATTAACCTACCTATATATAGATTTGCCTATTATGGACATTACATATAAATGGAATCCTACAATATGTGCTCTTCTGTGATTGACTTCTTTCACTTAACACGTTTCAAGGTTCATCCATGTTGTAGCATCTACACAAGACTCTTACCAGAAACATGGTTGCAAATATTTTCTCTTCCTATTCTGTGAATTATCTTTTCACTTTGTTTTTTTTTCTTTTTTTTTTTTTTTTAAGATTTTATTTATTTGGGGGCGCCTGGGTGGCACAGCGGTTAGGCACCTGCCTTCGGCTCAGGGCGTGATCCTGGCGTTCCGGGATCGAGCCCCACATCAGGCTCCTCCGCTATGAGCCTGCTTCTTCCTCTCCCACTCCTCCTGCTTGTGTTCCCTCTCTCGCTGGCTGTCTCTATCTCTGTCAAATAAATAAATAAAATCTTTAAAAAAAAAAAAAGATTTTATTTATTTGACAGAGAGAGAGACAGTGAGAGAGGGAACATAGCAGGAGGAGTGTGAGAGGGAGAGGCAGGCTTCCCGCTGAGCAAGGAGCCCAATGCTGGGCTGGATCCCCCGACCCTGGGATCAAGACCTGAGTCGAAGGCAGATGCTTAATGGCTGAGCCACCCAGGCGCCCCATATTTTCACTTTCTTGATGGTGTCCTTTGAAGCGCAATGTTTTTAATTTTGATGAAATCTAATTTGTCTTTTTCTTTTGTGAGTTGTGCTTTTGATGTTATAGCTAAGAAATCATTACAAGGTCACAAAGGTCACAAACATACACACCTATATTTTATTCTGACTTTATAGTTTTAGCTCTTGAATTTAGATCTTGAAATATTTGGAGTTAATTTCTGCCTGTGGTGTGAGGTGGGGATTCAAATTCTTTTGCATATGAACGTCTAGTTGTCCCAACACCATTTGTTGTATAGATTATTCATTCTCCACTGAATTATCTTGGCACCCTTGTTGAAAATCAATTGAGTGTAAGCATGAGGGTTTCCTCCTAGACTCTCAATTCTACTTCATTGATTTATATATCTATTCTTATGCCAGTGCCACACAATTTTGATTACTGTACCTTTGTACTAAGTTTGGAAATTGGGAATTGTGAGTACCTCAACATTATTCTTTTTCAATATTATTTTGGCTATTTGAGGTCCCTTGAATTTCCATGTAAATTTTAAGATCAGCTTGTCAATTTCTGCAAAAATCCAGCTAGGATTTTCCAGGACAGATATGGGATTATTGAACATTATTGAACTGCATTGAACCTATAAATCAATTTGGGGAACAGGGCATAATATTCAACTTCAATAATATTAAATATGAACATGGGCACCTTCCCATTCATTTAGGTTTTCTGTAATTGCTTTCAACATGTTTCACAGTTTTCAAAACATTGTCTTTTACACCCCCTTTGGTCAAATTTATTCCTAAGTATTTTATTCTTTAGGTGCTATTGAAAATGGAATTGTTTTCCTAACTTCATTTTTGGATTGCTCATTACAAATGTATAGAAATGAAATTTATTTTTGTATATTGATCTAGTATCCTGTAGCCTTGCTCAACTTGTTTATTTCTACCAATTTTTTTAAGTAGATTCCTCGTATTTTCTGTGTGTAAGGTCATGTCATCTGCAAATAGAAGTAGTTTTACTTCTTTCTTTCCAATCTGAATACTTATTTTCCCATACCCTTGATGATAGTGTGCTATTAAATTAGCTAATTTTTCTAAATAACTGATAAATAATATTTTCTTTTTTTTGGTAAGGAATTATTTTCAGTTTGTTTTCCCCAAAGGGTGTTGCTACCAGTTCAGTCTCTAATCAGTTTCAGACGAAGGAGAATACTATGTTTTCCTCCACTCTGGAATATAATTGGTACTGGCACTTAAAAGCCCTTCAGTAAACACTTTCTTTTTGACTACTGAGTGGATGAATGGATAAATGGAAGGATCAATTCCTGAAACACCTGGGGCATAATTACAATGAAACTTCAAGTTCCACAATAAAATTCTGATCTGCTAGTTGAAAATGTATAAATGTGAACTGTATCTCTTCATCTCTTCATGTATCCCCCTCATCGTTCTTATACATGATGTTTTTCATTTTTAACTGCTCACATTTAATGTCTGCTAAAAACATCACGCAGAGTCCCTACCTGCAAAGAACTCAAATCCTTTAAACTACCCACTGCTTCCCTGTAGAGCTTTGCAGGTGTCGTAGGAAGCCCAAGATCTCTGAGAATTCCAGAGCACTCAAACCCCCAATCTTCTTCCTGCCTGGTCAGGACAGATATGGAATTATTGAACATTGTCTCGCTTTCCTTTTCTGATTTCAAATAGAAGATAAGAATATGTTTGGCATCAGATGAGGTCATCTTACGAGTCTGGGGCTGCTTTCTCCACTAAGGTGCAACATATTAGGTGATGGTTTTGAAAAGCATTGTTCTGCTCCTTGGTCTGAAATAAAATGCACTTACAAAATCTATATGCAGCTTATTGATAGTTGGGGTTTGGTACCATATCACCTGTACCATTCAGTGTTCTTAATTGCAAAGAACCACCTCTACTCTGACTAGTTCCTGCAGGGATTTGTTAAGGAATATTGGGTAATTCACAGAACCTCTCGGAAGACCAGAGAGCCAGGCTCTGCCACCAAGGCAACAGAAACAAGGCCCAACCACACCAGGAAGGCCACTCTGCCAACCACGCCACTGCCACTGTCACTTGGCACCAATGACCCTTAGGAATGGACACCAGAAGCTCTGCCATTGCTACTTCCAAAGTACTGGATGTCTCCTCCAGCGAAGAAAAGGAGTGTCTCCACTTGCTGCTTTCTCAGCTGAAGTCAAGTCACACCTGGAGGTGTCTGACTGGCAAAACCCAGGTCCTATGCCAGAAGCCTAGGGGCAAGGAAGTCTAGGAATGTGAGTTTTCTGGTTTCAACCTTAGGAAGGTAGAACACACAGCATGTGGAAAATGACCAAAATATACGTAGCCTTGTAGTGGATACTGTCGGTAAGGCCTTCGCTCATATGCCCTTGGATCCCTTCCCCATTTTCAGACATTCCAGCAGCACTCATAATACCCAGCACCTTCCTCTCTTTGGTCAGAGAACTGTTTCCAATATCTCCCAATTCCCTGTGCTATGGCCCGAATGTTTGTGCTCCTCAAGATTCATAGATTGAAATGCTAACCCCCAAGGTGATGATCTTAAGAGGTGGGTCTTAGGGGGTTATTAGGTTACCAGGCTCTGCCCTCATGATTCAGATTAGTGCCTTTACAAAAAAGACCACACAGAGCTAGCTCACCTCTCCCACCATATGAGGACACAGCAAAAAGGTGACACGAGGAAGTGGATCTTCACTAGGTACTAACTCTATCAACACCTTGATCTTGGACTTCTTCGCCTCCAGAAATGGGGGAAATAAATGTGTGTTGTTTATAAGCCGCCCATGTTATGTAATTTTTGTTATAACAGCCCAGATGTGCTAAGACAGCTCACCCCCAGTCAGAACCCTCTGAGCTGTGATCCTCACAGTATCCGAGCTCCCTAGTGGGACTTTGTCGGATATCACACCCTTGCTTCTCTTTCTTTCCTGTCCTACTTCCCACTCTCCTGTTTTTCCTGGGAACATTTGCTAATAAATCACTTTCATTCAAATTCTTACCTCAGAATTTGCTTCTGGGAAACCCAACAAGTACCTGACAGTGGACCTTGCATATGGTAAGCACTCAACAAATATTCATCGGAAGAAAAGAAGCTGGTGCTAAGTTGCCACTTAGGACAATGTCCACCATATTCTCTAATCAAGATTCCTAGAAGTGGTTTATGAAATAGGCACTCCCCATCTGGTTCTCTTATAACACTGGAGTCATTTGTCACGCATGCAATCAGGAAGAAAGTGGCAAAACAGCTGACAATGGCATGCACTTTGCCCGTTATTATGTAATGGACAATTTACTTAGCCTTTTTTGGGTTAAACTCTGTCACATAAAATAATGCCAACCTTGAAAGGTCTTCTAAAAATTAAATGAAATAAGAGATGTCCTCGTACTTAATAGAGCCTCTCCAAAAAGGTATTTCCCTTTCTTGCTCCTTCCAGCTGACTGAAAGTTAAATGAGAGAAAATGTTTCATTTCCATATTTGTCACTCCGTGCAAATGAGTCAAATCCAGATTAAAAAATAAAAGCTGCGGGGCGCCTGGGTAGCGCAGTCGTTAAGCGTCTGCCTTCGGCTCAGGGCGTGATCCCGACGTTATGGGATCGAGCCCCACATCAGGCTCCTCCGCTGGAAGCCTGCTTCTTCCTCTCCCACTCCCCCTGCTTGTGTTCCCTCTCTCGCTGGCTGTCTCTGTCAAATACATAAATAAAGTATTAAAAAATAAAATAAAAGCTGGGATGGAGGGGCACCTGGGTGGCTCAGTCAGTTGAGTGTCCCAGGTCCTGATCTCAAGGTCATGGGATCGAGCCCCACGTCAGACTCTGTGCTCAGCGTAGAGTCTGCTTGAATTCTCTCTCACTCTCCCTCTGCCCCTCCCCACTGCTTGCACTCACTCTCTCTCTAAATAAAGAAATAAAATGTTAAAAAAAAAAAATCACTAGGATGGAGGAGAAGTTGCAGCCAGCCCAGGCCAGCATGAGCCTT
>NW_024426663.1:35251384-35251810 GCF_017311325.1 Ursus maritimus | reverse complement strand
GAAGAAGAGATGACCCACATGGTTAGTATTTGGTTACATACAAAAAATTTAAAAATAAGTCAATATATTGAGAATAATGGGAGCCATGTTTCTCATTCCCAGGAAAGAGAGGTACAAATATAGAAGGGGAAAGTCTAGAATAAAACATCTAAGGTTGAATTGTAATTGGAGGTATCAATGTGGATTCCTGGTTGATTCAAGTTTGTCTTAAGAGTAATGGAAAGCCACTGGGAGACTGCAGGGTGCAGTACAGTGGGGTAAGCAGTTCATTATAAGATGTGCATTTGGAGGGGCACCTAGGTGGCTCCTTTGGTGAAGCTCCGACTCTTGATCTCAGCTTAGGTCTTGACCTCAGGGTCGTAAGCTCAAGCCCTGCATTGGGCTCCATGCTGGGCAGGGAGCCTACTTAAAAAAAAAAAAAAAAAA
>NW_024426663.1:35208354-35251374 GCF_017311325.1 Ursus maritimus | reverse complement strand
AAAAAAAAAAAATCACTAGGATGGAGGAGAAGTTGCAGCCAGCCCAGGCCAGCATGAGCCTTCCTGCTGAAGAAGAGATGACCCACATGGTTAGTATTTGGTTACATACAAAAAATTTAAAAATAAGTCAATATATTGAGAATAATGGGAGCCATGTTTCTCATTCCCAGGAAAGAGAGGTACAAATATAGAAGGGGAAAGTCTAGAATAAAACATCTAAGGTTGAATTGTAATTGGAGGTATCAATGTGGATTCCTGGTTGATTCAAGTTTGTCTTAAGAGTAATGGAAAGCCACTGGGAGACTGCAGGGTGCAGTACAGTGGGGTAAGCAGTTCATTATAAGATGTGCATTTGGAGGGGCACCTAGGTGGCTCCTTTGGTGAAGCTCCGACTCTTGATCTCAGCTTAGGTCTTGACCTCAGGGTCGTAAGCTCAAGCCCTGCATTGGGCTCCATGCTGGGCAGGGAGCCTACTTAAAAAAAAAAAAAAAAAATATTTGCATTTCAAAAATATAACTATTACTGTGGCAAAATGTGGAAAACAGACTGGAGAAGGGAAAGAGAGAACTTGGAAAACTAGTATGGGTTTACTAAAGTGGCTAAAGAAAAAGCAGATGGTAGCCTAGACTTGATGGTGGTGATAGGGATGGAAAAATTTGGATTGACTGAAGAAATACTGAGAAGGTAAAAAATGGTATGACTTGGTGATGGAGACGTGTACAAGAAGATAGCTAAGTTTTGGGTTTGCTAAACCGAACAAATGGTGCCATCCAATGAGGTAGGAAACATTAGAAGAGAATAAAGTTTTAGGGAAAGATCATGCATTGACTTTTAAACATAAAGACTTGAGCTTCCTTTGAGACAAAAAAAAATGTGGAGTTCTGGAAACCAAGGAAAGGGAATGTTTCAAGGAGCGAGAGGGGCTCCTGGGTGGTTCAGTCGGGGTTAAGTGTCCAACTCTTGATTTCTGCTCAGGTCATGATCTCAGGTCGTGGGATGGAGCCCTGAGGTGGGCAACGCACTGAGCGGGGAGTCTGCTTGAGATTCTCCCTCTCCCTCTGCCGTCCCTGCTCTCTCTCTCTTAAAAGTAGAAGAAGGAGGAGGAGAGGAAGAAAAAAAGAGAGATCAACTATGCTGAAAGCTTTAGAGAGGTGAGGTAGTATACGGCTGAAAAATATTCATGAGAGATCTGCTTCAGAAGACTGATAGATGCAGAAGCCAAGGCTGGAATGGGTTGAGAAGTGAGTAGGCAGAAAGAAAATAGAGGCTCTTGCCCTTTCACTACAAAAAGCAGTTGTAGAAAATGTACTTATATTGGCCTAAAAGAAAAGTGCCATAATTCCAGCCAAATCAGAAACATCGAGTGAGTTCAAGCTCCACTTGAAATGAAGTTAATTTCAATTTATATGTGTCATGCTACCTAGTCTTCTGGGCTCCACAATAATGGAACTTGCTCTAGAAAACACAATACATAATACTCATTAATGCTGCTATTATGATTGGAAAATAAGAATTCTACCAAAAAAATTACTACAATAAAGTCACTTGGAGTCACTTTGGCCTTCAAAGGTCATGTCTTCCTCTGTGTTCTAAACATAGGATGTGTTGTCCCACAATGCTTTTGTCCCATATCCAAAACCTTATCCAAATTTCAGATCAGGTTCTGTCTATCAGTGAGTCATATCACACCTTATTTGGAAAACCTTAGCATTTGTGCCTTTAACCAGTAATGTTGCCAACCAGGCCTTGCTCGCAAATTAATAAATATTTACACAGTACATTATGAAGCTCCAGCAGGCACAGTGAGTTCTCAATATTTTGTATGTTGCTAAGACTTTTTATGTATATTCAAATTAAGTAGAGTCTTGTAAACTGCTCCAAACCCCATTTCCATCTCTCAGTCCTCAATTTCCCTATGAGTCATAATAGTTAACATTCATTGATTACTGTGCTCCATTCACTATTCTAGACATTTTTCACATAACACAAATAATCCTCCCAACAACACTGTAATATCGATATTACTATTACTATTCTACAAATTAAGAAGTTGAGATACAGAAAGGCCAAGTGACACAATTATTAATGATGGAGTTGCCACCTAATTCACATAAACGATTCACACAAATACAGATAAGAGAGCCTACGTTCCTAAATTTTTAGCAGCAGAAAGATAACCCTGATAAGGCCTGGTCCTACCTGGCCAAGTTTTACTGATGTACCAGGATTAAGTAGCATAGTTTAGCAGCCGGATTTTTAAAAGATACTCCACTCCATTGAATCACACGTTGTCCACTTTCTAGGCCCTCTTCCGCGGTGCTACAAGAACCCGCTGTATTCCTGACGGCCCAGAGGTGGCGCTGCAGGGACAAGTAAGGAACTTGGGCAGCGTCACTGGGAGGGGCTGATCCCGAACAAGGAAACGATCCGCCACCCCGCGGTAGGCGGAACCTAAGGAAGGCCAAAAGAAAGCGAGTGTTCTGTTGTGCGCAGGCGCAGGGCTGGGCACTCCCCCGGGAGTGAGGGCTGCTGGGCTCGATGACGTGGCCTGGCGACGTCCGCTCCGGTGCGCCTCCGGGGAACCCGGCGCCGCCGGAACTGCCTGCGGCCTAGTCCCGAAGCGCGTGTGCTTGTGAGCCGGAGCCGGGGACGGCGGCGGCGGCGGCAGCCGGGCCTGCGGGGACACGACGGGGCCGCTGCCATGGGGGAGTGACGTGTCTGTGCCCGCTGTTCCGCGACAGCGGCGAGACATGAAGAAACCCCGCGGCGGCGGCAGCGGCGGCGGCTCCTGAGCCCCGGCATGGAGGAGAAATACGGCGGGGACGTGCTAGCCGGCCCCGGCGGCGGCGGCGGCGGCGGCGGCGGCGGCCTCGGGCCGGTGGACGTGCCCAGCGCTCGGTAAGTGACGGACGCGGCTCGCACCTCCGGAGCGCCTCTTTCCCGCGCCTGCGCTCGCCGGCTCGCTCACTCGCGCACCCAGACGGCAGCTGCCCCCCGGACGCGCGCGGGCACCGGCGTCCCTCCCGTCCCGCTGACAGCCCGGAACGCCCTCAGCCCAGCACGCGTCCCACAGCGGTCCGTCCTGTCCCTGTGCCTCCTGCGCCTGTGGCTTTCATTGGCTCCCCCGTTGTCCGCTGCAGAATGAATGCTCTAAAGCCGAGGGCGGTACTGCTTGAGTTTCTGGTTTTCGAGGCATACCGTTAACCTTCCCTCAACCAGCCGGTTCACGGGAGGGGTGTTTCTGGTCTGTGACAACCTTTTCTGCTGGCTCTTTCTCCCTGAAATAGTAGTTTAGTGACTACTTAACCTTTCTGACGTCTCCCTGCGTAAGTTAGGGGAAGGTGTCACCATCTTCAGGCGAAGAAACCAAAGTACAAACGGATGAACTTCGACATTCAGGTTAACCCCACACATCAAAAATTCAGCCCATCATCTAGCTTTCTTTATTTTCCTTGGCTTATTTATTTTATTATTAAATGAGAAATGTGTACTCATTGTTTAAAAAAAAAAAAAACCTCAAGCACTACAAAAATTCGTAGAATAAAAGGCGAAAATTCCTCTTTACCCGCCCCCCCATGTTCCCACGAACCTCCAAGAGGTAAGTACAGTAACCAGTTAGAGTGTGTCCTTGATCTGTCTTAAGTTCTGAGGTAGTGTCAAGGATGCATAAAATATGGCCCAACAATTTTGTTGGAATTTGGTATTCACTGTCTTCATTTTTAATGAGGTTCAGTTTTTCCGTTCTTGAAGACTTTTTTTTTTTTTTGAGGTTTAAAGATTTTGATAAATTCTTTGGAACTGTAGAAATAGCATTGCCAATATAATTTTTTTTCAGTGAAGAGGAAAGGACATTTAAAATGCTGAAACAGAACTTAGTCAACTGCATTTTTGTAGTGTAAGTTAAATTTTCTAATCTCTTACAAATAACAGCATATCAGATATTATTTAGTGAGTTCTGACAGGTAAATGCAATAGGTGACTCGGGTCTAGATTTTGGTAGTAGAGGGGAAAAAATGCGGTAAAGGACAGTAATAGATCCATTAACAAAACCGGACTATGGGTGATAAAGTATAACCATGTTAAATTTTCTGAAGTTGATAACTTTCCTGATTTTATAAGAAAATGTACATATTCTTAGGAAATCAAGTATTTAGAAGTGTGATGTAAATAACTTACTCTTAGCTGAGAAAAAGAGGCCTGTGTTTAGAGAGATGATAACGCAAATGGGACATTTAACAGTGAGGGAATCCAGATAAAGGGTATACTATTCTTGCCACTTTTCTGTAAACTGGAAATTATTTTTAAACAAATAGTTTAAAATTACCATTTATTCAAGAGATTACTGTCTTATCTGTGGCAAACAGTCTTTTGCTCTACTGTTGTATTATTTGCTTAGCAGAACTGCCCTATTGTAACTCATTGCAAAGTCAAATTCAACTCAGGAGTGGTTGAATTCTTAATAGATTCCAAGTTGCAAGAATTTTCCTTTGCATAGGCTAACGATCAAATACTCGTTATGATCTGCAATAAAAACTAGTTCAAAAATCCTTTAATTGTGGGTATTTTTGTGCCTGAATTAACAAAAAAAGAATTGCTTTAAATGTTTCTATCTGGCTTCTGTAAGGCCTCTTTGCAGAAAAGAAGATGATAGTCAATATTTGTTGAACACCAGTGTTCGATGTGCTTTGAGTATAGCATCTCAATTAATCCGTACAACAGTGCTATAGACTACATAGCACGTCCCTGTTTCACAGATAAAGAAACTGAGACATAGAAAAAAGTTTATTTTCCCAACTAATAACTGACCTGAGAGTCAGTTATCCTAAACCCCATGCATTTCACACTGATTGTGGTTTTTGTTTACTGGAGAACCATGAACTGCCTACTGCAGTGGGCAAAGCTAAGAAGCACATTTAAACCCAAACCAAAATTTTGGTAATTCTAGGTCTAGAGAACCAGAGATTTTTTATAATGTTTGATGAAACTGTTTGGTGGCAAATAATGATTTATCAGTTGGGTAGGTGGAATATATCCCTCTGAGTCCCCCAGAGCCATTGAGTGACTCAAGGCCACTGCCCCTGTTGAAGAGCCTTTCTCTTCTAACCCCCTCATCTTTCCCTTTTAGTAAATGAAGCTGTTCACTCTTTCCCTGCACAATATAAACTACAAATTATCTACTTATTAGTATATGGTTATTTAGCCTTAGCTAGTGTTTCATCTGTAGCCCAAGAGGAAGACTTCATTATGCGGCTTTAAAAATCAGAGACTCCAGGGATGCCTGGGTGGCTCAGTCGATTAAGCGAGTCTGCCTTCTGCTCAGGTCATGATCTCAGGGCCCTGGGATTGAGCCCCACATCAGGCTCCCTGCTCAGCGGAGAGCCTGCTTCTCCCTCTCCCACTGCTGCTCCCCATGCTTGTGCTCTCTCTCTCTCTGTGTCTCTCTCTCAAATAAATAAATAAAATCTTAAAAAAAAAAAAAAGATTGGGGGCGCCCAGATGGCTCAGTCGTTAAGTGTCTTTCTTCAGCTCAGGTCATCAAGCCTGCATTGGGCTCCCTGCTCAGCGGGGAAGTCTGCTTCTCCCTCTCCCTCTGCCGGCTGCACTCCCTGCTTGCACTCTCTCACTCTCTCTCTGTCAAATAAATAAATAAAATCTTTAAAAAAAAAGATTAATGTTTTATAAATAATAAAAATCAGAGAGTCCAACTTAAAATGTTAAAATAATTTTCCTGATTTAATAGTGTTAGCAAAAATCTTGAACATACATGAAAAGTCATGTAACTATCAAAATATGTGTATAATTGTAAGTATATGAAATATGTATGTGTCCATACATGAAGATGCAAAGGAAAAGATTTGGAAGGATGACCACTTGGTTGTCTGTGAGGAGGAAATGGGAATGATTTTATCTAAAACTTTAATAACAAGCAGCTAGTCAGGAATTACTTTTATAATCTCTGTATTTTAAAAATTAAAAAAGGGATAAAGAAAATTAGTGTCGGAAAGATCATAATAGTAATATGTTTACCAAGAAGCATTTTACTTGGGGGGGCCTGGGTGGCGAAGTCAGTTGAGCATCCAGCTCTTAGTTTCAGCTCAGGTGGTGATCTCAGGGTCTTGAGATCAGCATGTCTGGCTCCAGGCTCAGTATGGTGTCTGAGAGTTTCTCTCCCTCTGCCTCTCCCGCTCGTGCTCCCTCTTTCTCTCTAAAGTAAATAGATCTTTTTTTTTTTTTTAAGTATTTTACTGAAGTTAATGTTCCTTATGACTAAATCTTGGCTTTGAAATGACAAAATTTTAAAGGTTTATTAATACTTTAAACGGAAATTACTTAGAAACTGGGCACCTGGGTGGCTCAGTCAGTTAAGTGTCTGCCTTCGGCTCTGGTCATGATCCTAGGGTCCTGGGATCAAGCCCTACATTGGGCTCCCGGCTCAGCAGGGAGCCTGTTTCTCCTCCTGCTTGTGTGTGCACGCTCTCTCTCTGTCAAATAAATAAATAAAATCTTAAAAAAAAAAAAGGAATTTCATATATTGTCCCATCTTGTTAAAACACGTGTATTAAATATAATCTACCTTTTCCTTGATAACCTCTGGTCATTCTGTCATCTGGCTAACCTAGCTTAAATACAGTCATCTATTTAAGGCGTTTTCCTAGTACTAGTATTTTGCATATGCTGCTCTCTACTTTGAAATACTCTTTCCATTTTCTTGCTTTGTAATTCCTGCTTATTCTTTATTTTTATTTTTTTGAAGTACGCTCCATGCCCAGCATAGAGCCCAATGCATGACTTGAACTCATGACCCTGTGGTCGAGACCTGAACTGAGATCAAGTGTGAATGTTTAACTGACTTAGCCACCCAGGCACCCCAAATTCCTACTTAATCTTTAATACATACTTAGATATCTTGAATTCTAAAGATGGACCTTTGCTTACCAAGTTACAGTTAGTTGCTTCCACTATTCTTTTAAAACTCTAATACTTGGGGGTCACATAAATACTTGTTTGCTTGCCTGTCTTCCTTAGGCCTCAGACTCCTTGCAGACAGGTCTCTATTACACATTAAGTGTCGCAGATAGCACCTAGAAATATGTTTAGTTCCAAGTAACATAACAAAGAGAACTTTAAACAAATAAGAAGATGTTCTTCTCACATAAAAGAAACCAGGTAGGTATTTGCTCAGCACCTCAGTGAGACCACCCAGATTCCTTGTCTTTGCTCTCTGCCATCCCAAGTGTATTGGCCTTGATAGTCAGGCTTGTTATAAGATGGATAACACTTTTAGATAATGTTAACATTTTGATAACATTTTTTAGATAAAGTTCCTTCCTTGAAGGCAGAAAGAAGACAGAAGTATTTCCAGCTGCATCTTCCCTTTTGATCAGGAAGGGAGAAGGCTGTGCTTGAAGCCACCTTGTCAGTCTTCCCTTAGGTCTCATTGGCCGTTTATAGCATCTGGCACATAGTAAGTAAGTGTGCAAAGAATATTTGAAGGCTAACTATCCCTATACAGGATATACAAGACTCTTTGCTGATATTGAGAATCCCCAGACTGCTGTCATTGTTTTTCCTGGTCTTTGTTTTTTCCCTCCCTATCTTGACATTATTGTTCTTTATGTCCTTACTTCTATCCTGCTGCCTTATTATTACACTTGATTAAGAGCTTAAGGAGTAAAGCCCGTGCAGTTTCCAGTGTCGCTCTCTACTTAATTTCATTCTTTTTTTTTTTTTTTCATTCTGAGTCCATGGCTGGGTTGCTGATAGTCCAAGCCAGAAGCTTGACTGCCACTTAATGTACTGTATTATTGCATTATGTATGTTACTGTATGAGATATCACTGTATCACACAAGTATAGTTGTAGAGTTAACATTCTTTCTTTTGGTAAACGTTTGCTGGGTACATATAATGCCCTTGACTGTGTTAGGAACTAATAAACAGCAGATTTCTAGCTCAACTTTTATTTTCCTTGACTAATTTTGAATTGCTATGCTGACCAGAATATTTAATTAACATTAATATAGTTGATATACTCAGCGTACTAAAGTCTGCGTGACTTTTTTCTCTGGTTTAAATGGGCGAAAATATAAAAAAATCTTAGGTTTTAATATGGTTTTTGTCTTTCATATTTAAAGATGATTTGATGGTTGTGTGTGCCACCGTGAATGTATAATTGAGAACAATTTAGAATGTAGGAACCCTCAAAGCCTTTAGATGAACTTTGATTTTCTCTGTGACATATTACATGATCTCAGGATTGTGAGAACTAGCCCCGTGTGTCTTGCTGCATGCTCAGTAGGGAGACTGCTTAAGATTCTCTCTCTCCTCTCCCTCTACCCTGGCTTGCATTCTCTCTCTTAAAACAAAAACAAACAAACAAACAACAAAAAAAAAAAACAGCATATTTGGGCACCTGGCTGGCTCATTCTGTAGAACATGTGACTCTTGATCTCCAGGTGGTGAGTTCAAGCCCCCCCTTGGACATGGAGCCTACTTAAAATTTAAAAAAAAAGCATACTTAAGAGCCGTGGGTTTGACCCTAGCTAATGTTGTGGACTTTAATTTCCCAATCTGTGACATGAGAGGAACTGGGCTAGAGAATCTCTAAGGTGTTTCTCAGCTCTTAAATCTTAGTGTTCAGTTTACTCAAGCACGTGTACATTTACTTTCATACCTGGACAGTTGCTAGAGATTTGGTAGATTTCCCTTGTTGTATTCTTTGTTTTTAGCCAATCTGCAGAGAGTCCAAAAACAAAATACACTTGATTTTGTGTTGCTGTTATAGCCATAACTTTAAGTTTATTATTTTTCCAATGCTCCTTTTTTTGTTGAGATAAAATTTACCTATAATAAAATGCATGGATTTTAAAGGTACAAGTTTGCATTTTTCACAGATGTGTATACCTATGTAACTTTCAGCATAATCAAGCTATAGAACTTTTTTTTTTAAGATTTATGTATTTAGAGAGAGACCGCTCAAGCATGTGTGGGGGGAAGGGGCAGAGAGGGAGAGAGAGAATCTTGAGCAGACTGCCTGCTGAGCACAGAGCCTGATCCCCAACTCGGGGCTTGATCCGTGACCCTAAGATCATGATTGCAGCCAAAAATCAATGGTCAGGTACTTAACCGACTGAGCCACCTAGGAGCCCCAAGCTATGGAACATTTTTGTCGTCCCAGAAAATATGTTTGATCTTTGAAACGGAAATTTTAATGAAGTTTATACTGTTCAACAAGTGGGTTAAATAGGAACTTCTTTAGGGTGCTTTAGGATGTGACTTACATTATCCCGCAATAACATTTTTATTAGCTTTTGGGTGATTAATTATCACAAAGTTGAAATCCCCAGGGGGGAAGAAATCACCAGACTGCACTATAAAAGGCCCCCCAGATGGTGTTCATGATAAGGAAAAGCACTTTTGTCACATCTTTTTTTTAATTTAGTATAATATCTGGACTAAAACAGAAAATGAGCAATCTTGGATGGTGAAGATGCTGAGATTCATTCTTTCAGGGACTGAAATTTATTTTAATAATTGCATCAAAATCTTCCGAAAATATATTTTTTCATGACTTCTTAATCAGATTACTGTTTGTTTAATATAGTTTAGCTCTTGTTAATTCAGCGCCATCGCACTGGGTTATTCATACTCATCAGTTTTTGTGTTATGCGTTGATATCCCCATTGTATGTCAGATTGTCTTAATTCTATTTGAATGACTTGGGCTTCTTTTAAACTTACGGGTTTGCTTTTTGTATTTTTTCTCCCATTGAGAGAGACTTCTTATCCCTGTCAGTATGCTGGCTGTGGACGTTCCTCACACATCGTTTTTGGTTTTGGTTTTGGGTTTTTTCCTTCCAGCTCCTTTTTAATGTAGTAACACCTGTTTGGTGTAAACTTAAAAAGTCATCTACTAAGTGGCTTGCACAAGATGTCCTATTAGGGTGAGGGAAAAAATACTAAGTCCACAACTTTCTATCTCATTCTTTTTAATTTCTTTTTTTTTTTTTTTTAAGATTTTATTTATTTATTTGACAGAGAGAGACAGCGATAGAGGAAACACAAGCAAGGGGGGTGGGAGAGGGAGAAGCAGGCTTCCCCGCCAAGCAGGGAGCCCGATGCAGGGCTCGATCCCAGGACCCTGGGATCATGTCCTGAGCTGAAGGCAGAAACTTAACGACTGAGCCACCCAGGAGCCCTCATTCTTTTTAATTTCTAATTTGTGTATGTTTCATAACATATATAACACCAGTACAGTAATTCACTTTTACAACATACGGATAAATAGTGGGTTTCATGTGCAAAAAAAATTTTTTTTTACTGCTAGAGAGTATATGATCAAAGAAGACTAGTAGGCTAGAAAACTAAGTAATTTCTTCCCTAATTCAGTTTCTTTTTCAGGAGCTCCTTTTTTCTTTCTTTTTATGGCACCCTAATTTTTTCACGCATGCAGTATTCTTTCTTTTGTCTCAGAGATTGTTATTTATAGTTCTTTGTTGTTTGCTGCTGCTGTTACCTATGGTCCCTTTATCTTTTAGATTTGTTGTTTTTGTTTGGTCTCTCCTAAGCTTATCTTAAGGATTGATTATCCATGTTTGCCATTCATATTTGAGTGAGCCCTATAAAGCTAATTAGAACACCTGTGTGGGGCTTGTCCCTAGTGGATCCCTATAAGGGTTCTGCTGAGAGATTGCAGCCTGGCTGTTAGGATACTGGAGGTAAAAGAGGAAAAGGAGGTAACTTTCTTTTAATTTCCATGATTTTATTCTAGCACCGCACCCCTCTTCTCTACTTTGCCTTATGTCTAGACCTCTCCAGAGACTAAGCCTCGTGTGTCCTATCATGATTGAGGAGAGATAGTTGCCTGGCTGGGTGGGAATGTGCGGATCTAATTACCTGGAGGACTTGTTGATGCTGATCCTCTTTTCAGCTCCGCGGCCCCATCTGAGGTGCTTCAGATTCCTGAGCCTGTACGGGACTCTGTAGGGCAGGCTGCTTGACTTTTCAACCGATACTCTCACCTCAGTCACATAGCAAAGCAGAGGAGGGGCAGACCTAAGGCATTTACCATTCCTCTGTTCCTTCTTACGTTGTGGTCTTCTAGTTTCATCACAGGTAGAGTTTGGGGTCTGTTTTTATTCTCTTTGTTTGAAGCAACTGTCAAGTTTAAAAAGCAGATTACGAAATGATCTGGCAACTCAGTTAAACAAGAACATATTTTTAGTTTGGCCTCTTTTTTTTTTTTTTTAAGATTTTATTTATTTATTTGACAGAGATAGAGACAGCCAGCGAGAGAGGGAACACAAGCAGGGGCAGTGGGAGACGAAGAAGCAGGCTCGTAGCAGAGGAGCCTGATGTGGGGCTCGATCCCACAATGCCAGGATCACGCCCTGAGCCGAAGGCAGACGCTTAACCGCTGTGCCACCCAGGCGCCCCACTTTTTTTTTTTTTTTAGCAGACTCTGTCTATATACATATATTTTTTTCTATACATTAAAAAGAACCTGGATGTTGTATACCAAGATATTAATAATAGTTATGTGGATGGTGAGTTGTTCGGTTTTTTGTGTGTTTCATTTTTTTAATGAGTATCTGTGGTTTTTATGATGATCCCTATTGTATAATAAGAAAAAAACATATTACAAAGTTCCTGTGATTTTAATGATACTGAAATTTGTTTCTGCTTTTATTTTTCAGATTAACAAAATATATTGTGTTACTATGTTTCACTAAATTTTTGAAGGCTGTGGGACTTTTTGAATCATATGATCTCCTAAAAGCAGTTCACATTGTTCAGTTCATTTTTGTATTAAAACTTGGGTGAGTGTCTGTGGTTCTTTTTTCCTTAATGTTTTATTTATTTGAAACTCCTGTTTTAACTGATTATCTTTAGGAAATGTTAGGTAAAATATTTTGTGCTCTTTATTCCTCCTTACACATGTATGATAAATTTTCCAAAAAATAAAATACCTAAAGTTAGAGGTACAAAGAGAATGACTTTTTTTTTAAAAGACTGTTATACTATAATAGCTTGCCAAAACTAAACTTGTACTATCGTTTGTGTTAAAGAGAGTTTTGCACATTTCTTTTAATGTTCAGCTAATAGAGAATTGCTGAATTTTCGTGTCAATGTTTCCTTATTCACAGGACTGCCTTTTTTATGGTTTTGTTTCAAAAGCCATTTTCTTCTGGGAAAAGTATTACCAAACACCAGGTGAGTTTTTTCCACAATCCTTTTTTCCTAGCAGCTTCCTAGTCATTAGGCCACGAGAAGTGCTCTTTTGTTGATCAGAGTGATTTAAATAATTTAAGTACACAGCAGAACATTTCCAGTTAAGTCACTCTTGACTTGCCTTTCAGTATCAAGGCTTCAAGAGTAAACTGTAAAGTATTAAGATAACAGAATGTTTAAAAATGGAGAAGAGAGTAAAAAATTTTAAGGTATACCATAATTTTTTTTTAATGCAGGACTCTATTCTAAAAATTTCTAAATAAGACATGGAGACATGCCCAAAGCCTAGGACAAATGTCATTAGGAGGCAGATAAAGCATAGAGGTTAAGAAATGAGGCCTCTGGAGTCAGACAAATTCATATTCTGTTTGTTCTCCTTACGAACTCTTACTTTGAGCAAGTTACTTAATTTTTCTATCTCAATTTTCTCACCTGTAAAATGGAGTTAATAATACCTTTGTAATGAGCTGTGAATAATGAATTAATACATATAAAGTTCTTGAAATAATGCCTGGCATATAGTCAGCAGACAGTACATGTTGTTTACTGACATACATATGTACTCATCATCAACATCATTTTCTTTAAGCACCTGAGGTTCAGGATGCATACCAGAAATGTCCTGTGTTCTATATGGTCACCTCACATTATTACCTCTTTGGACAGTAGTTAGAGTTTGCTTTGTGCAACAACTTAGAAACCCGTGCCATGACTTTTTATTAGAATGACAAATTTATGTACTGCTGTTTTAGAGACGATGCATGTTTTAAAAATAGGATTATTTTAATCCCCTTCATAACTTTTTTTCTCTCTTTTCAAGTAATTGAAGGTCCATCTGGTGGAAAAGAATTTAAAGATTAAAACATTACGTGTTCTAGCAAATTACTGAGAAACTAATGAAAAAAACATAAATTTGTATTTTATAGAAAAATATTTCAGTATCTAACAGCAAACAAGAATATAGAAAATGGAAAACAGCATATTGTCTTACAAATCTAGATTTATTCAAGGGATGTTAACATTTTCTATTTAAGTTCAAAATATGTGATTATTTTTAAAAATGTAAAAATGTAATTATTTAGCCTTTAAAATATCTAAATGCTACCATTATTTTCTTTCCCTATATATTTTTTTTAAGATTTCGAGATACTAGGAAAACATATATGACTAAAATTTTTAACTTTTTGTTTCCATTCATAGTGGATCAAAATATTTAAACATGCAGTTGCTGGTTGTATCATTTCACTCTTGTGGTTCTTTGGCCTCACTCTTTGTGGACCACTAAGGTAAATAAAAATGTGTATTTTGAGTGTTTACTTATATGTTTAATTTTGAATATTTTATTCCATTATATTTTATGTTAACTAGTTACGTTAAGTTATATACAAATGCTTCTCTCACTCCTATAGCACTGGGTACATCTCAGTATTTATTTATATGGGGGGGCTGACAGAATCTGTTTAATTTGTGGACTGTCTTTGGTAAACACTGTAAATGTATTTTTCATGATTTGTTGTGATACTTTACTAGTTAAGAGTCCAAACGGTTTATAATTTTTAGCATAGGTGGTTTTTTATCATCCATTGGTGATCCCTTTTAGCAACTGATTTTCAAAACTAAAAGGTCTGAAATGGTAAATAAAATGAACCAGTAGGAAAGCTAAATCTTTGGAGCACCTGGGTGGTTCAGTCGGTTAAGCATCTACCTTAGGCTCAGATCATGATCCCAGGGTTCTGGGATCAAGCCCTGAGTCAGGCTCTCTGCTTACTGGGTAGCCTGCTTCTTCATTTCCCTCTGCCTGCCACTCCTCCTGCTTGTGCTCACGCTCTCTTTCTCTCTCTCTCAAATAAATAAATAAAATCTTAAAAAAAAAAAATCTTCAGACACCTTGGTGGCTCAGTTGGCTAAGCATCTGCCTTCAGCTCAGGTCATGATCTCAGGGTCCTGGGATCAAGTCCCACATCTGGCTCCTGGCTCAGCGGGAAGTCTGCTTCTCCCTCTACCCTTCCCCCCTGCTCGTGATCTCACTCTCTCTCTCTCTTTCTCTCTCTCTCTCTCACACACTCAAATAAATAAAATCTTGAAAAAAATTTCTTTTCCATGAAATTGTATTTTGTTTTCTGTTATTAAATCACTGTCCCTGTGTGTTAGGCAAGAAAGGCAGAAAATTGTTAAATTCTTACTTGACTCCTTATTTACTCTTATATTTCCTGTCTTACAACCCATCACTACCACCAGCTCCTCTGTCAACACTGCCCCCTCATTCTTTAATTAAAACCATCAGGGGCCCCTAGGTGGCTCAGTCGGTTAAGCCTCCGACTCTTGATTTTGGCTCAGGCCATGATCTCAGGCTCCTGAGATCAAGCCCTGCATTGGGCTCCATATTCAGCATGGAGTCTGCTTGTCCCTCTCCCACTGCTCCTTCCCCTGCTTGTGCACTCTGTCTTTCTTACACAAATTAATTAAATTTAATTTAAGAAACAAAAACAGCCGTCATGCAGGGGTGGCTCAGTCTGTTAAGCATCCAACTCTTTATTTTGGCTCAGGTCACAATGTCAGGGTCATGAGATCGAGCCTCATCAGGCTCTCTGCTGGGTGTAGAGTCCGCTTGGGATTGTCTCTGTGTCCTTCTCCCTCTACCCCCCCATCCCCATTTGCACAAGTGTGCGCATGTGCGCTCTCTCTCTCTCTCTCTCTCTAAAAAAAGAGAAAAGGAATTACATGTTTTTTGTTCTTTGTTTTTAGGGAGGGAGAGGGAGGGGCAGAGGGAGAGACAGAATTTTAAGCAGGCTCCCTACCCAATGTGGACCCCCATGCTGGGCTCCATCTGACAACCCAGGGTCCAAGACCTGAGCCCAAATCAAGAGTCAGACACCTAACCAACTGAGCCACCCAGGCACCCCATGTAATTTCTTGATTAAAAAGACTCCTTCAGTGTTCCATAGCCTGCTGATATATTTATTTTCTTAAATTGTATCTTGCAATTATTAATAGAATTAAAGTTAGGACTGCTGTGTTCTGTGTTACAGATTTTTGAGTAAAGAGGAAAAATGAAAAATTTTTAAAAGAGCAGCTGAAAATCATAATATTTAGATCCCATAAGCCCTGTTTTGGCTAGTAATAATGTTTTTCAGGTTTTTTGTGGGTTTTTTTTTTTTAGATTTTATTTATTTGTCACAGAGATATATATTTATTTATTTGTCACAGAGAGATATAGAGAAACCACAAGCAGGGAAGGCAGCAGGCAGAGGGAGAAGGAGGCTCCCCACTGAGCAGGGAGCCTGATGCAGGACTTGATCCAGGACCCTGGGATCATGACCCAAGCCAAAGGCAGACATTTAACCTACTGAGCCACCCAGGTGTCCCAGTTTTATTATTATTATTATTATTATTATTATTATTATTATTATTTCATACATATAAAAGAGTAAATATGAATAAGAATGTTTAAATAATAATGGCCACAGTATGGCCACCTGTATCCCCGTCTCCCCCTACCCTTGGGTGCAATCAGCATCTTAAGTTTTGTTTTTCATTTTCCTCGTTTTCTTTATAGTTTTTTCACATATGTATCTGTGTCTTTTTTTATGTTTAATTATTTTTTTAATGTTTAACTTTGCAAGTTTTTTACTTTGTATGAATAGAATTACATTGCATGCGTATTCTATAGCCTCCTTTTTCCATTTAATGTTACGTTTGAGACTTGCCCTTATTGGTGCATATAATATATATATTGGTGCATATTATATATATATGCATATATATAGTTCATTCATTTTGATGGCAGTTTTTCAAAATACAATTCATAAAACATTCATCCTTTTTTAGTCCATTGGGGCTTCTGTAACGGAAATACTGTATCTACTGGGTGGCGCTTTTTTTTCTTCTTCTTTAAAAGATTTATTTATTTATTTTTAGAGAGAGCGTGCATGAGCTGGGGGAGGGACAGAACGGGGGAGAGAGAGAGAAGCAGATTCCCCACTGAGTGTAGAACCCAACATGGGGCTCAATCCCATGACCCTGAGATCATGACCTGAGCCAAAATCAAGAATTGGAAGTTTAACCAGCTGAGCCACCCAGGTGCCCCATAGACTGGGTGGCTTTTGAACAACACAAATTTACTTCTCAGTTCTGGAGACTGGGAAGTCTTAATATCAGGGTGAGGCAGAGTGACTGTGTTTTGAGGTACTGCTTCCTGGTTCATAGCTATCTTTTCTCAATAACCTCACATGGCAGAATGGGCAAAGAGAATACTCTTGTGGTCTTTTTTTATGAGAACTCTAATCTCATTCATGAGGGAGGGTTCCACCCTCATGACCTGTCCACTGCAAATGCCCCACTTCGAAGCACCATCACACTAGGGATTGGGTTTAACATGTGAATTTAGGGGGGACTCTGACATGCGGTCTATACCACATTTAAAGTGTGCAGTTCAGGGGTGCGTGGGCGGCTCAGTCAGTTAAGGCTTTGCCTTCGGCTCAGGTCATATCCCAGGGTCTTGGGATCAAGCCCCACATAGGGCTCCTTGCTCAGTGGGAAGCCTGCTTCTCCCGCTCCCTCTGCCTGCTGCTCCTCCTGCTTGTGCTTTCTCTCTCTGCCAAATAAATAAATAAAATCTTTAAAATAAATAAAAAAAGCTACTCTCTTAAAAAATAAAAAACATAAAGTGTACAATTCAGCATTTCTTAATATATTCATAGACTTTCATTCATTTTTACTGCTGTACAATAGTCTATTGAATGAATGTATTCTATTTTATTTATTCTTTTACCAATGACATTTAGGTTGGGGCTACTGCAAACAGAACTGATAGGAGCAGCCTCTAAGTGTTTCCTGGTACACATACACAAGAAATTGATGTGATATAAGCCTACAAGTTTTACCATTTCAGCTTCTTTTTTTCCTCCTCTTTTTTTTTTTTTTTAATTAAGTAGGCTCCACACCCAGCATGGGGCTTGAACTCACCACCGAGATCAGGAGTGGGGTGCTCTACTGACTGAGCCAGCCAGGTGCCCCTAGTTTCAGGCCTTCTGGGATAGATAAGGCCAAAAGATAGATTATTCCGAAAGCAGTTGTCCCTATTTATTTTTCTCAGTGTTTTATGAAATCAAGGGGAAATATTTATTTTCTCTTACTGTAGTTGAACTCATGCTTCTTGGTGAAGATCAGATGTATTTTATGAATGATAATGTTGTATTTTTATAGGACTTTGCTGCTATTTGAACACAGTGATATTGTTGTCATCTCACTACTCAGTGTTTTGTTCACTAGTTCTGGAGGAGGACCAGCAAAGGTACAATTTTCTGTTATTAATTCCTTGAAAATTGAAAGTTATACACGTAAAATATTATCTAAACCAATTAAATAAACTCCCTTACCATTTAAAAGAATGCAGGGGCTTTCTCTGCTAATTTTAACTTTTTCTTACAGACTTTTTTTTTTACTTTTTATTCTGAAATCATCATATATTCATAAGAGGATGCAAAAATAGCACCAAGAGTGCCCTTCACTCAATTTCAGTGGTAATTTCTTACCCAACTCAAGTACACTATCAAAACCAAGAAATTGACATTGGTATAATCCATAGACCGTATCAAGACACAGAACAGATTAGGGGCGCCTGGGTGGCGCAGTCGTTAAGCGTCTGCCTTCGGCTCAGGGCGTGATCCCGGCATTATGGGATCGAGCCCCACATCAGGCTCCTCCACTGGGAGCCTGCTTCTTCCTCTCCCACTCCCCCTACTTGTGTTCCCTCTCTTGCTGGCTGTCTCTATCTCTGTCAAATAAATAAAATAAAATCTTAAAAAAAAAAAATTAAAAAAGACACAGAACAGATTAATCACCACAAAGATCTCTATCATACTGTACCCAAGCCTCTTCCCCACCTCATTCTTTACCCTTATTCATCATTTTTGGAAAATACCTAAGAACTTGTTATAAAGTCTGATGAATATTTATCCAACATTTTGCCAACTAGGCCTTATTTATCTTAAGTAACTTAAGTATTATCCTTTTTTGGTAAATGAGTCAAGAATCTACAATTCCAAATTTTTATACCTACAGTATTTCTTTTTTATCAGATTGTTTGCTGTGCATGGTACATTGTCCCAATTATAGAGGAAAGGAAAAATAAAAAGACAAATAAGATGTAGTAGTCCCTGTTCTAAAAGAAGCTGTTGCAGGCTAATGGAGGCAGATGAATAAAATTAAGTGAACAAAGTAACATGCCAGGTAGAGCGGAGAGACTACCCAACCCATAGATTTCAAACGTGATAATTAATATTAAAGCACATGCCACTGTTTCTTTCATCTCACTAATAGAGTACTCCAAAATAAATGTGAATAAAAATTAATACATAATATAAAACTATCTTAATATAGTATAATGGTATGTAAATATATGTAAATGTTGTAAATGTATGTAAATATGTAATGTGTAATAGAAAATACAAATATATGTATAAAGTAATATATGATATAATGTGTAAAATAATATAAATATCTATAAATGTAATATGTAAAATAATATAAAGCTATAAAATAATATAGTTATACATATATATAAAGTAATATATATAAATATGATATACTGTAATATGTAAAATAATATAAATAGAGCTATATAGAGCTATATGGAAAATATAAATACATATAAAGTAATATATATGATATACTGTAATATGTAAAATAATATAAATAGAGCTATAAAACATCAATATATATAATATAAAATATAGATGGATAATTAACTACAAGCAAAGAATTTTCTGAGCATAAAAGCAGTGGGAGATGGGGCGCCTGGGTAGCGCAGTCGTTAGGCGTCTGCCTTCGGCTCAGGGCGTGATCCCGGCATTCCGGGATCGAGTCCCCACATCGGGCTCCTCCGCTGGGAGCCTGCTTCTTCCTCTCCCACTCCCTGCTGTGTTCCCTCTCTCGCTGGCTGTCTCTCTGTCACATAAATAAAGAAAATATTTAAAAAAAAAAAAAAAAAGCAGTGGGAGAAAATCACAATGAGAAAACTCAGTACATTTTTAAAAAATTTTTTATTATGTTAGTCACCCTGCAGTACATCCTTAGTTTTTGATGTAGTGTTCCATGATTCATTGTTTGCATATAACACCCAGTGCCCTGTGCAATATGTCCCTCCTTAATACCCATCACCATCCTATCCCAATCCCCCACCCCCATCCCCTCTGAAGCCCTCAGTTTGTTTCCCAGAGTCCATAGTCTCTCATGGTTCATTCCCCCTTCTGCTTACCCCCCCTTCATTCTTCCCTTCCTTCTCCTACCAATCTCCCTGCTATTTCTTATGTTCCATAAATGAGTGAAACCATATCATAATTGTCTTTCTCTGCTTGACTTATTTCACTTAGCATAATCTCCTCCAGTCCCGTCCATGTTGCTGCAAATGTTGGGTAATCATTCTTTCTGATGGCTGAGTAATATTCCATTGTATATATGGACCACATCTTCTTTATCCATTCGTCTGTTGAAGGGCATCTAGGCTCCTTCAACGATTTAGCTATTGTGGACAATGCTGCTATGAACATTGGGGTGCATATGGCCCTTCTCTTCACTACGTCCATATCTTTGGGGTAAATATCCAGTAGTGCAATTGCTGGGTCATAAGGTAAGCTCTATTTTTTTAACTTTTCAAGGGACCTCCACACTGTTTTCCAAAGTGGCTGTACCAACTTGTATTCCCACCAACAGTGTAAGAGGGTTCCCCTTTCTCCACATTCTCTCCAACATTTTTTGTTTCTTGCCTTGTCAATTTTTGCCATTCTAACTGGTGTAAGGTGGTATCTCAAGGTGGTTTTGATTTGTCCCTGATGGCTAATGATTTTGAACATTTTTTCATGTGTCTGTTAGCCATTTGTATGTCTTCATTGGAAAAGTGTCTGTTCATCTCTTCTGCCCATTTTTTGATTTGATTATTTGTTTCTCATGTATTGAGTTTGAGAAGTTCTTTGTAGATCTTGGATACCAGTCTTTTATCTGTAATGTCATTTGCAAATATCTTCTCCCATTCTCTGGGCTGCCTCTTTGTTTTGATGACTGTTTCCTTTGCTATGCAGAAGGCATGATGAAGTCCCACAAGTTCGTTTTTTCCTTTGTTTCTCTTGCCTAAAACTCAGTACATTTGACCTTATAATGATTATAAGTTTCAGTGTAACAGAAATCATTGTGCAGACAACAAACAACAACAGAAAATTACCACAAGTAAAAGTTTTACATTTCTTTCAAAATATAAATTGGTAAAATCGGTTAAGAAAAATGCATAAGATTCTCAATAAAAAAGAGCCGAGGGCAGGGAAAGACAACTCACAAAAGAAATACAAATGATTTTAAAACATTAAAAGCAACAACAATGACAACAACAAAAATTTGGGAGCCCCTTGGTGGTGGCACAGTTGTTTACGTATCTAATCTTGGTTTCAGCTCAGGTCATGATCTCAGGGTTGTGAGATTGAGGCCCATGTCATCCCCTTGTTCAATGTGGAGTCTGCTTGAGCCTCTTTCCCTCTCCCTCTGCCCCTACCCCCTTTCTCTCGAATAAATGAATCTTTTAAAAATATAATAAGAAATAAAAATTTTGCCACGCTAATGTTCAGAAATTAGAATATAAGTTGTACATATCATATTATTAGTGTCTGTAATGAATCTGGGCATCTGTCTAGGACACAGCATGGTTTTTTTCCTTAGTTATGACTGAGGCACTACAAAATTCTCAGTTGCTCTCTTTAACAAAAGATTAAATTATATCCTCCATATCTGGGTATTGTTGATACTGTCATATTCTAATTTAATGAAATTTAAAATTGTGTGGCTGACTTTTGTCAAGATATCCATCTACCACACTAATAGAGAATTTATCATGTGTACTGGTAAGCACGTTAATGAATAGAATAGGATTCTCACTTTAATTTTAACTTTTATTTAATGAGAGTATGTGGCAGTATACCTGTAAATTTATAAATACAGAATGTATAATAATGCTATTTAAAATAGCATTTTTTTACACCCAAAATTCTGAAATATTTGCATAAACTAGACAGTACATTCTTCCTGGTTTTTCTTTTGTCAAAATCCTTTCCTGGATGAAAACATAAACTTATAAAAAACTTATCAGCTTTTAAATGTGCTACATTTTTACTGGATATGAGAAATGACTTTGCTAATTTTCCTAATGTGCCCTCTTACTCTTTTTCCCTAGAGTGGTAACTAGAATATTGATAATATTGTAAATTAACTGTCTTCTCTATCACTTACATGTTGTAGAATAAAATAAGTTCCTACTAATTATTCTGTAGTTGCTTGGGCTTTTCAACCAGAAGCAAAGTAACATTTAGGAAAATTAATTCTGCAAGCACTAATAGTGCATAGTAACATGCCTAGCCCTGTTAGCAAGAAGACAGTTCAAGTTGTCATTACTGTGTGCCTTAAATGCCTTCAAAATATCCTGCAGAATTTGTTGGAGCTCTTTACTTTTTTATGTTACTGTTAATACTGCAAATTTAGGGGTGCCTGGGTGGCTCAGTCGGTTAAGCATCTGCCTTCAGCTCAGGTCATGATCCCGGGGTCCTGGGATCAAGCTCCACATCGGGCCCCCTGCTCAGTGGAGAACCTGCCTCTCTCTCTCTTCCTCTGCCTCTCCCCTCAGTTGTGTGCTCGCTCTCTCTCTCTCTGTGAAATAGATAAATAAAAGCTTTTTTAAAAAATACTGCATATTTATATTTTATAGTAGAAAGACTTTAAGGTATTTTTTTCTGTAAATATTTATTTGAAAAAAATTCTTCTTTAGCATTTGTATAGTTATAGTCTTAAAAATCAGCTCTTAAAACAGCCATTCTTGGTAATATTTTCTTCATTTTCAGACAAGAGGGGCTGCTTTTTTCATTATTGCTGTGATCTGCCTATTGCTTTTCGACAATGATGATCTCATGGCTAAAATGGCTGAACACCGTATCCTTTTGCAGTAGATTGGAGTGATTTAGTCTTGGAGAAAAATAGAAGACTGGCAGAAAGGGTAAAGAAGGAGGATTGAATTAAACTGATCAGTCATGAATGAAACTTCCATGAATTAATGTAGGTATTCAAATAATGAGTAAATTTATTCTAAAGTAAGTATTTTATAGCATCTCCATCAATATCTTCTACAGGGACAGTGAAAGAATATTTTAGAATGCCCTGGTGCTTAAAAAAAAAAGAAAAATTTAATTTGCCAGTCAACAAAATCACTGTGTTGGCTCCCTTGTAACAAATTTAATGATTTAAATGCTCGATTTAGAGGTCAGTTGGAATTATTAAATATAAACTTTATTTAATGAAAAATCTTTAGCATCTTCTTGCCTGAAAGAAAAAGCTAAAGTTCCTTCACCTGATAATCACTCTCTTGCTCTAAACTGTTATTTCTAATTGAGCTTCCACTATTCTATAACCCCAGCTTTCCAGTCAAATATGTATACTCATTTTCCTCTGCAAACAGACATACCTTGTTCTTTCCTGTCCATACACCTTTGTCCACTACATTTAGCTGACCTTAGAACACTAGTTTTGATTCTTCTGGTTACAGATACTGTCCTAAAGCCTGTCAATTAACTAATAACAGTTTACTTTGTTACAATGAAAGAGAGTGGTGTGACTTTGCAGAACTCCAGGATGCTTGTGATACGCCACCTCTGCCCCTTTCTGCTCGCTGCTTGCTTTACTGAGGCTTACGTGGTCAGTGATTTAGAAAGAGATTTAGGACTAATTTGACATGTTCTGAAAGAGCAACCTTAATTCCATGACAGTAGTGGTCCAAGAAGATCCTTGCTCTTATCCCTTTGTCCTACTTACAGTATGCATGCATATACTTTTGGAGGTTGACTACTAAAATTTAACAACTATATCTCAAGCACTATTGTAATTGTTTGGAGACAACAAAAGAAATACAGGCCATTCCAGTTTGTAAATCATGTCCCAAAATTAGATTTTTAATTGTTTTGTTTTTAAGGGCAATAAACTGTTGCAAGTAGTCCGGTTTGGGGCCCCCAAACTAGTCTATAGTCAGCCTAAAATAATGTAGCTAAAATTTTAGGACTTCAGGATTTAAAGAGTTAATATTTGGGATTTTTTTTTTTCCTTTACTGCAACTCACTTAGCTGAAGGACATCATGACAGTGCTCTAACTCACATGCTTTACACAGCCATTGCCTTCTTAGGTGTGGCAGATCACAAGGTATGTTCTTTTCTTTGTTCCTAACATGATCCAGAGACTGTGAAAAGTTATAGCAACTATAAAAGTGCACTTAAAATAAGTTACCAGTAATTTACAGTATTGCCTGACATTTATGCAGTCCAGTAATTTGGGATGTGGAAGAAATATAATAGCTCCATTTCTTCAAATATTATGTATTTAAGGATTGGGTTTTGGACCGTGTGTTTCTAATGAAACTTATCTAATTTTACTCATAGGGTGGAGTATTGTTGCTAGTACTGGCTTTGTGTTGTAAAGTTGGTTTTCATACAGCTTCCAGAAAACTCTCTATAGATGTTGGTGGAGCCAAACGTCTTCAAGCTTTATCCCATCTTGTTTCTGTGCTTCTCTTGTGCCCATGGGTCATTGTTCTTTCTGTGACAACTGAGGTAAGAGTAGGAATTTATTGGTAATAAGTAAAATGAATTGCTCTTACTTAAAAATTTTAGTTCAGTACATTGTATTTTATTTCACTTTGAGCTTGCAAGTATCTTAAATTACCATTGCTTTTTTTATAATTTTTGAAAAATTTTTGGAGTAAATTTTGTTCATAGAAAATACAAATCAGGTACTATTACATTTGTATATTCATCCCATTCCTGTGGCCCAAAGGAATCAATTAAAGAATATTTGCTTATTTTAGAGCGAGAGAATGAGCGAGCTTGGGGGAAAAACAGAGGGAAAGGGACAAGCATACTCTGCGCTGAGCCTTTACAGGGCTTGATCCCACAACCCTGAGATCATGACCTGGGTGGAAATCGCGAGTTGGACGCCTAACCAACTGAGCCACCCAAACCCTCCTAAAGATTAACCCATTTAATAGTTACTGTGTGTTACAGACAAGGATTGTGGGTCACCTAGTATTTATATAATTATTAAACCATAGTGTTCTTGTTTTTAATACTTTGGGGTTACTGAGAAATGTACTAATATTTTACAGCTCTTATATCTTGGCATTTTATGAATCGTATTGAGTTAGAATATTTGTTTAAATATGAAGGGATTAAATAAAACATAAGATGTGAACTTTATTCCAGTGCAGTGCTAACAATTTCTTTTTTTTCTTCTTTTTTTTTAATTTCTAGAGTAAAGTCGAGTCTTGGTTTTCTCTCATAATGCCTTTCACAACAGTTATCTTTTTTGTCATGATCCTGGATTTTTATGTCGATTCTGTTTGTTCAATCAAAATGGAAGTTTCCAAATGTGCCCGCTATGGATCCTTTCCCATTTTTATGAGTGCTCTACTTTTTGGAAATTTTTGGACACATCCAATAACAGACCAGCTTCGAGCTATGAACAAAGCAGCACACCAGGAAAGCACTGAACATGTCCTGTCTGGAGGAGTGGTAGTGAGCGCTATATTCTTCATTTTGTGTGAGCATTTTTCCCCTTGGGAAATTTCATCTCATGGATTCTGATGTTGAAATCATTTACTTAATTTGGGAATTTGTTCAGTGCTTGCATTTCGTGCTGACAGATTCTGTGTTGGTTTTGGTAGCTTAATATTTTAAAACTTTTGTCATGTTGTTGTTTTCTCTTTTTTTTTTTTTTAAAAGCTGCCAACATCTTATCATCTCCTTCCAAGAGAGGACAGAAAGGCACCCTAATTGGATATTCTCCTGAAGGAACACCTCTTTATAACTTCATGGGTGATGCTTTCCAACATAGTTCCCAATCGATCCCCAGGTTTAT
Source organism: Ursus maritimus (assembly GCF_017311325.1). Taxonomy (NCBI): domain Eukaryota; kingdom Metazoa; phylum Chordata; class Mammalia; order Carnivora; family Ursidae; genus Ursus; species Ursus maritimus. The sequence continues at coordinate 35,226,212 of NW_024426663.1, read as the reverse complement.
TAAGGAATCACTAAAGCAAATTCTTGAGGAGAATGACTCTAGGCAGATCTTTTACTTCTTGTGCTTGAATCTGGTAAGATTTTTATATATTTGTGACATATCTTAAAAACGTAATCTTTTAATTTTGACAGTTCTGGTATAATTTTAGTAATTCCCAGATTTCTGATAATTAGAGAGGGGCTAAAATTATATTTTCTCTCAGTCATAGGAAGATTACAGGATCATATTCAGACTTAAGCAAACAATTTTTTTAAAGATTATTTATTTATTTATTTATTTGACAGAGAGGCAGCGAGAGAGGGAACACAAGCAGGGGGAGTGGGAGAGGGAGAAGCAGGCTTCCCGCTGAGCAGGGAGCCCGATGTGAGGCTCGATCCCAGAACGCCGGGATCACGACCCGAGCTGGAGGCAGAGGCTTAACAACTGAGCCACCCAGGCGCCCCATTAAGCAAACAATTTTTGAGGCATTTTAGATGCATTAGTTTAGTGTGCTATTTTAAATCAGGAAATACAGTAGCCTGAAAGGTTTTTATCTACTTCTTATAGGATCTCACCATAGACCAGATTGCTAACATTTTATACCCTAGTTTACTGAGTTCTACAGACCTAAATGAATCTTTTTTTTTAAGATTTTATTTATTTATTTGACAGAGAGAGAGACAGCCAGAGAGAGAGGGAACACAAGCAGGGGGAGTGGGAGAGGAAGAAGCAGGCTCCCAGCGGAGGAGCCTGATGTGGGGCTCGATCCCATAACGCCGGGATCACGCCCTGAGCCGAAGGCAGACGCTTAACAACTGAGCCACCCAGGCACCCCAGATGAATCTCCTTTTAAATAATTTATAAGATGAACATATCTGATTTAATGTAGTATCTTACAGTTGTGTTTTTTTTTTTTAAAGATTTATTCATTTGTCAGAGAGCGCAAGCTGGGGGAGTAGCAGGCAGGGGAGAAGCAGGCTCCCGGCTGAGCAAGGAGCCCAATATGGGACTTGATCCCAGGACTCTGGGATCATGACCTGAGCCAAAGGCAGATGCTTAACCCAACTGAGCCACCCAGGTGTCCCTATCTTACAGTTTATATGAAATGAAATAAAGTGGCAGTTATATCTTCAAGTAAAGTTTGCATAATAAAAGGTTAAGGGGGCGCCTGCTGGCTCCGTGGGTTAAGTGCCTGCCTTCGGCTCAGGTCATGATCTCAGGGTGCTGGGATCGAAGCCCTGCTTCAGGCTCCCTGCTTGGTGGGGAGCCTGCTTCTCCCTCTCCCTCTGCCTGTCGCTCCCCTCCTCGTATTCAATTGCTCCCCCCTCTCTCTGTCAAATAAATAAAAAAAATCTTTAAAAAAAAAGGTTTTTTTTAACTTAAAGGTTTAAATTCTCATGATTAAGTTCTAATAAATCTCTTGAAATGGTATTTCCTAACATATTTCTCCCCTATTTTTCTTTAAATTTATTGTAGCTTTTTACCTTTGTGGAATTATTCTATGGCGTGTTGACCAATAGTCTGGGTCTGATCTCAGATGGATTTCACATGCTCTTTGACTGCTCTGCTTTGGTCATGGGGCTTTTTGCAGCCCTGATGAGTAGATGGAAAGCAACTCGCATTTTCTCTTATGGGTAGGTACACTGACCATCAGGGTGATATAACACAACGAAAAAATCTTAAGGGCAAATTCCATCTTACGGAATAAAATTTTATTACTTTTTTTTTTAAGATTTTATTTATTTATTTGACAGAGAGAGAGAGACAGCCAGCAAGAGAGGGAACAGGGGGGAGTGGGAGATGAAGAAGCAGGCCCCCAGTGGAGCAGGGAGCCTGGTGCGGGCTCAATCCCAGGACGCTGGGATCATGACCTGAGCCGAAGGCAGACACTTAATGACTGAGCCACCAGGCGCCCCAAAATTTTGTTACTTTTAATACAAATAATTTTTCAGAGCTTTAGTTTTCTTTAAATTGAAGTAGATACGAGGAAATAAATCAAGCATATGGTAAATAGTAAATGGCAGTAAGCTCAAGATTATATTCCCTGACTAATTCCTCTTGTAAGGAGAGAGCAAAAATCAGATTTTGGGGGGCGCCTGGGAGGCTCAGTCGTTAAGTGTCTGCCTTCGGCCCAGGGTGTGATCCCAGCATTCTGGGATCGAGCCCTGCATGAGGCTCCTCTGCTGGGAGCCTGCTTCTTCCTCTCCCACTCCCCCTGCTTGTGTTCCCTCTCTCGCTGGCTGTGTCTCTCTCTCTCTGTCAAATAAATAAAATCTTTAAAAAAAAAAAAAATCAGATTTTGAGCTCTTTGCCTAACAGTTTATTGGAGACAATGGAATGTGCATGGTCATTTGCATCTTTGCTGTTAGAAATAGTATTCAAAATTTGAAGAGGCTATGCATGAAATATCCTTTCATCAACTGAATAATTCAGTTCAAAAATATTAGAATCCTTGATTTGTACAAAGAATTGTGATAAGACCTACCTTGAACAGATTGATAAATTCAGCTCTTTTCAACTGTTAATATTTTGAAAGATAGGTGAGCCAAAAATACAAATAATTTTGGTACAAAGCAGAATCTGTGTGCTGTGACAGAGGTACAGAGCCCATCGAGAGAGCCCATTAAAGGGAGAGAAGGATCTTGTTAAGAAAGTCTTTGTGTAAGGGGAAACATTGAAGAAGGACTTTGATAAACATTTATAATTACAACAAACTTAAGTGCAGAAGGACTCTTCCAGCATTAGTATGGTGTTTAAAATCTTGGTAATTTTCTGATTGTATTATTTATGTACATAGTTGAAAATCTGAACTTACATCCTCTTTTGTAACGTAACATTTATACTTTGAAAATATTTGTCATTTTCCTTTTTTAAAAATATATTCTACACTTTTAGGTATGGCCGAATAGAAATTCTCTCTGGATTTATTAATGGACTTTTTCTAATGGTAATAGCTTTTTTTGTGTTTATGGAGTCAGTGGCTAGATTAATTGATCCTCCGGAATTAGACACACACATGTTAACAGTAAGTTTTTATTTTCCTGTTTGAATTTCTATTCATACCCCCTACCCTACAGCCTTTTCCATGCTAAAGTTTAACTATTGTAGTTATTGATCTAGGAAGGTTCTATTTTATTTTTTAATTTAAATTAACATAATTTCTTATCTTGTGTTTATTACACTGCTGACTCTTAGAAATTAATCCTTTTCTCTAATATTTTAGTCAGAATATTAGATGACAGTCTAAGACATACAATTTCTTTCTGACTTATTAAATGTTTTTGTGTGAAGATGTGGTTTTTAAATACCTGAGGAAATTTGCAAAATGTTAGAGATAGAATCAGAAAAATATTATCATTTTAAAGGCTTTACTTTGTTGATTGTACTACTGCTGTAGTAGTTTATAATGTTCTCCCTGTACCTCCAGACCTTTGCATGTGCTGTTTCTTGTAGTTGGCATGCCCTTTCCTCACATCTGCTTTTCAGCCTTTGTCAGGACTTTGCTTATATGTCTCTTCCAGTGAGATACTTTCCCTTAATCTCCCTCTCTTCCCTCCTTGAAGTTTGATAGCTTTCCCTTTCTCAGTATTGCTGTTATATCTTGCTTTCTTTTTTTTTTTTTTTTTTTTTTAAGCAACATTGAGTTATAACTCCTTTGTCTTTCTTCCACAATTAAAGATGTGAGTGAAGTATCTTCAGGACCTGAATTGTCAGTCATTAACTCTTAAACTCTAGCATCTGGCTTGTAGTAGGAAATCAGCAATTAATTGTCAAATGATTGTAAGCAGTTATGAATCTGGTTGCTGGAAGCATATATTAGTAAAATGCTTTGGATTACAGTTTGGAAATATATTTTGAATTTTAAATACTTATATCTTTTGACCTTTAATATTTACTACAGAAATATTTGCAAAAAATATTTGCACAGATGTGTAAAGGTGCATGATTCCTTGTGCCATTGCTCACAATGGTAAAAAAAAAAAAAAAATGTCCACCAAGGAAAAGACTAGTTAAAGAAAGAAAGCTGTCATTCTTAGGATACTATACAGCCAATAAAAAGAATGAGGCATATCTATATACACTGGCATGAACAATACTTATAAACTGTACTAAGTTAAAAAAAATTCCAAAGCAGCATTATAATATGCTATTATTGGTTGAAAAAGGTGTTTATGTATGTGTTTTAGTATGTGCGTAGAAAGTACACCATTCTCTTAGTGACTAATTTTGGGGGGTTAGATAACAGGGGGCTTGCACTTTCTACATTATTTTTTCTGATGAAGTCTATACAAATAAAGTATTTATCATTAGAGGAGAACTATTTGAGATAATGGGGTCTCTGTATGCAATATTTGATTTAATTCAAAATTCAGTAACCATTTTCAAGTTCATAAAGTTAACTAAAATTTTAAAATCTGACAGATAAATGGTCTGAGCCTCAGTAAGAAGTGTATAATTTCCATACATGTTTACTAAAGTAAATCTCGTGTCTTACAATCTTTGGAAATTAATTAGAATTATCTGTCCCCATTATTGTTATATATTCTTTTTATAAATCAAGTGGATTTCTCTAAAGGAGAAATTGTAATGAATGTAAATTAAATAACACCCTGAACTATCCAAAATCATTTTATAAGAGAGGATAATCAAGGGTAAGTAACTTTGTTTATCCTTTGGGTTGTTATATGGCATTATTAAATCAGGATCATTCAGTTTGTTTAAAAAAAAAAAGGTGAAAGATTACTATTACATGTCTGTTTTTCCATTATACTTTTTGTTACTTTGGGAAATTTTACTGTATTTTAAGAAACATAGTAAGATTGTATGTATTTGGAATCCACTAGTTATAAATTATAATCATTGCCTTACGAAATGAAATTTATCTGGTAATATAAACGAGATTTCGGCTACAGTGCATACTTGCTCTAGTAAGCAGTACTTTCAAGCTCTATTCAAATAAAACAAAGTTCTAGAATAACTTATTCATAAACCATGAACCAAGTACATGTTCTTCACTTGATTAAAGCAAGTCCAAATTCCTCTACTTGTCAAAACTTTGCTGTTTGAAAGTTGAAATGTTTCTTCTAAAATAGTCTAAAATCTGCTTTTTAAAAATTTTGGTTTTCCTTATTGAACTTAGGTTTTACCAAAAATACTTTGAAAACTGTAAACAGAAAAACATATTTAGATATATAGTAACTTTAAATAACAAATATATTTTTTAAATTACAAATTTAAAGGTTTTCTTTTCTCCTTTACTAGCCAGTCTCAGTTGGAGGGCTGATAGTAAACCTTATTGGTATCTGTGCCTTTAGCCATGCCCATAACCATAACCATGGAGCTTCTCAGGGAAGCTGTCATTCATCTGATCACAGTCATTCCCACCATATGCATGGACACAGTGACCATGGGCATGGTCACAGCCACGGATCTGCAGGCAGAGGCATGAATGCTAACATGAGGGGTGAGTCCTTGACAAATACTGTCCTACTTTCCAACTGTTATCAATTGACGTTGACACTGTCTTATTTGTATTAAATGTTAGGCTTCTGGTACAGTTTTATTTTTGAAAAACAGTCTGTGGCTAAAAAAATGAAGTCATCTGCTGTAGAAAATGCTTACATTCGTTCATAAATGTCAATTTTTAAACAGATTATTAGAGTCCTTTTCATAGTGACATTTACATAAATATTATTTGGAAGGGAAATACTGTGTCATTATGAACTTTTACTACAGAAGAACCAGGAAATTTTTATTGTACTGTAAAATATATAGGGGAAGTATTTATCACTTACTGTATTGAATTATTTATTGTGATTGTTTAATTTGGGTAATGTCAAAACATGGCTCTTGTGTGATTTCTAGGAAAACCAAACCATCATAAAACTCACTACTCTGTGCTATAGTTGCCTGTATCTTTCCCTTTTGACCATTGTGCCATGAATTCTTTGAGAGCGGTGACCATGTTTTTTTTGTTTTGTTTTTTTAAGTACTATCCCCTAGCAGAATCAGGAGCATAGTAGGTGCCCAGTAATACTTATGAAATGGATAAAGGAACTAAATTAGATGTGCTTTAATTTTTAATGTTTTCATATTTTACTTCTAGGTGTATTTCTACATGTTTTGGCAGATACACTTGGCAGTATTGGTGTGATCGTATCCACAGTTCTTATAGAGCAGTTTGGATGGTTCATTGCTGATCCCCTCTGTTCTCTCTTTATTGCTATATTAATATTTCTCAGTGTTGTTCCACTGATTAAAGATGCCTGTCAAGTCCTACTTTTGAGACTGCCACCGGAATATGAAAAAGAACTACATGTTGCTTTAGAAAAGGTATTGTGTGTAATTTCTTCACTATATTTTTTCCTTTTAAAATAGCATTTAAAAATGATTAATTAATTAATTAAATAGCATTTGAAATTGAGTAAGTTGACCCGACTACAAATGTGCAAAATATGAATTAAAAAATACAGTTTCATTTAAAGGACATAAAAAGGGGCACCTAGGTGGCTCAGTTGGTTAAGCAACTGACTTTTGATTTCAGCTCAAGTCATGGTCTTAGGGTCATGAGATAGAGCCCTGCGTCAGGCTCTGCATGGAGCCTGCTTAACATTCTCAGTCCTTCTCCCTCTGCGCCCCCCCAACTTGTTTGTGCATGCACACTCTCACTCTCTCTTTCAAAAATAAATAAATAACATATAAAAGAGGGAGTGAACAAATGGAGAAATTTTTCGTGGATGGGAAACTGTATTGTGAAGTTGTTGTATTTCTTTCATTTAAATCTCAGTACAGTTGCCTCTCCTGGGCAGTACACGATAAAACTCTTGTAGTAACTTTTGAACATAAATGGGGGAAAAATTTTGAATACAAGAACAAAAATAGAACTCAAGAGAAAAAAAGGCAGACAAGGGGAAAATATTTGCAGCACATATAAACAGGCAGAGACTTACTATCCATAATTTTTTAAATCAAGAAAAAGTCTTGTAGGAAAATGGACTAAGAATATAAACCGGCAGGGGCGCCTGGGTGGCTCAGTCGTTAAGCAACTGCCTTTGGCTCAGGGCGTGATCCCAGCGTTCTGGGATCGAGCCCCATGTCAGGCTCATCCTCTGGGAGCCTGCTTCTTCCTCTCCCACTCCCCCTGCTTGTGTTCCCCCTCTCACTGGCTGTCTCTCTGTCAAATAAATAAATAAAATCTTAAAAATATATATATATAAACTGGCAATTCATAAAAAAAACAAATACAAAATAAATGTTTTTCAGCTTGTGGTCTGCCGTATNTTTTTTTTTTTTTTTTTTTTTTAAGATTTTATATTTAAGCGGTACCTGGGTGGCTCAGTTGGTTAAATGTCTGCCTTCAGTTCAGGTATGTCCTGGGGTCGAGTCCCACATCGGCTCCTTGCTCAGCAGGGAGTCTGCTTCTCCCTCTCCTCCCTGCTTGTGCTCTCTCTCACTTGCTCTCTCAAATAAATAAATAATTTTTTCTTCTTCTTCTTCTTTTTTTTTTTTTAAGATTTTCTATTTAAGGGGCACCTGGGTGGCTCAGTTGGTTAAGCCTTCGACTCTTGATTTTGGCTCAGGTCATGATCTCAGGGTCCTGGGATTGAGCACCACATCAGTCTCTGCATTCAGCAGGGAATCTGCTTGAGGTTCTCTCTTCCTGTCCCTCAGCCCTTGCCCCCACTAATGCATGTGCTCTCTTGCTCTCTAAAATAAATTTTTAAAAATAATTTTATTTTTAAGTAGTCTGTACACCGAGCGTGGGGCTCAAACCCACAACCCTGAGATCAAGAGTCACAGGTTCTGACTGAGCCAGGCAGGCACCCCTCATTTTTTTTTAAGTAATCTCTACACTCAACATGGGCCTCAAACTCACAACCCCAAGATCAAGAGTCATGTGGGTTTTGTTTTTTGTTTTTTTTTTTAAGATATTTTTAAAATTTATTTGAAGAGAGTACAAGCAGGGGGAGCAGCAGGCAGAGGGAGAAGCAGGCTCCCGCTGAGCAAGGAGCCCCACACGGGTCTCAATCCCAGGACCCCGGGATCATGACCTGAGCCAAAGGCAGATGCTACCGACTGAGTCACCCAGGTGCCCCAAGAGTCACATGTTCAGGCGCCCTTGCCATATCGTATTAAATTAGGATCTACTGATGAAAAGTTGTTATCTTGAATATTTAAGGAATAATATCTTAACCCACTGTTTTCATAAATAAAATTAGTAGTTTTCTCACCTTCTTGTTAGTGAATACTACATCCAACTAAAAGGAAAAAAGTTTTATTTCAAAAATAATTTATGCCCATTATGGAAAACTTCAAAATATATATATATTTTTATTTAAGTAATCTCTGCCACTAGTGTGGAGCTTGAACTCACATGTTCTACCAGCTGAGCCAACCAGGCACCCCTGGAAAGAAACACTTTTAAAATGTGCTTTTCTATATTAAGATATTTTGAAAATACGGATACCTGAGTGGCTCAGTTAGTTAAACGTCTGCCTTCTGCTCAGGTCATGATCCCAGGGCCCTGGGATCCAGCCCTGTCTCAGGGCTCCCTGCTCAGAGGAGAGTCTGATTCTATCTCTCAAATAAATAATAAATAAAATCTTTTTTTAAAGATATTTTGAAAATAAAAATGATGAAAACTATGTTGTACTACTTTGTAAATTTCCCCCATTTAGTTATGTCATGTTGATAGATACTCCCATACTGATTGTAGTGTTACGTTGTATGCAATGTCTGTTACTTATTTAATCAGTTCATTGTTAAACATAGAAGATATCTTTTGAATGTGTTTATATAACCATTAAATATGTGAATGTGTAAGGAAACCAAGTAGTCCATTGAAAGTATCTAATGTTTAGAAAAGGCAAAGTACCTTTTAAAGAGGTGAAAATGGGTATGCAGCTATTGAGTGTGAAGACATCTGTAACCCCCATTCATTTCCTATCCAAAGCTGTCTTCCCTGACATCACTCCCAGTTCAAAATATTTTAGGCACCTTTACTTCAAACAAGTTGTCCCTTTCTTTTCTCACTTCTTTTCCTTCCGTATTATCTTTTTTAAAATCAGCTTAATAGTGGTTTCTGGACCAAAAAGATTGCTTTGTGTTAAGTGAATTAGCCTCTTAAGTCCATTTATATCACCTGTCCTTTTATTTGACAGATACAGAAAATTGAAGGATTAATATCATACCGAGACCCTCATTTTTGGCGTCATTCAGCTAGTGTTGTGGCAGGAACGATTCATATACAGGTGACATCCGATGTGCTGGAACAAAGAATAGTACAGCAGGTGATAATCTTTTGTTTTTAAAGTAATTTCATTTGAGTTAATTCATGCATAAACTGGGACGCATTATAAATTATACTTTGAGTAATCATGTAACTGTTCAAAAACATCAATCTTTTAGCTGTCCAAGGATAATATAACTTATTTTTTATATCTAGATTTGTTTTCTACCCCAAAAATGGTTAAAATAAAATTAAGTTTCAGTATTTAGATGACAAGCTTAAGTGAATGTAAAAAAATTTACTTATGATCCACCTTGGCTCCCAATTGATTGTCCAGAAATAAATTATTATAATTAATAATAATCACAGTCAAGTTGGCGAGGTTAGGATCAAAGTAGTTCCTATATTCCTATTCTAAACCTACCATGTTGGAAACAAAAGCTGTTTCTCTTTTCAACTTTGAATGTCAGGTCAGTAATTTACTGGCCATCTAAAGGATATAGCTAACATTTGACCAAGTGAATAATAAACATTACTTTGAGGATTATCTTTGGCTATCTGTGGCTATGAAAAAAAATGTAATACCAGTTATTTAAGATATGCACTATATTAATATAAATGCTTTAAAATGTATGGGTTTTGATAACAGGTTACAGGAATACTTAAAGATGCTGGAGTAAACAATTTAACAATTCAAGTGGAAAAAGAGGCATACTTTCAACATATGTCCGGCCTAAGTACTGGATTTCATGATGTTCTAGCTATGACAAAACAAATGGAGTCCATGAAATACTACAAAGATGGTACTTACATCATGTGAGATAACTCGAGAAATACCTCTGGGGTATGAACAATGAAGACTAAATTACTCGGTATTTATAATATTGCCAGAAGGAAGAAAATTGCACATAATTGTACAGAAACATATTGCTGTATTTGAAAAAAATTCTAGAGTTCCCTACTATTGGATCAAGGAGTCTTTCTTAAAGGAAATTTAAATACAGAATGAAGCATTAATTGTACAAGTAAAATAGTTACTTGAATTATGTGTATAACAGGAATCTTAAAATTTGAGTGAACATGATGTATCACGTCATCTTCAAAAATGAACATATAATGATGGATTCTAGTGAAGACCAAAATTACTTCTGTGTGTTTACTTTCTGTGAGAAAGCATCTCCATTGTAAATAATGTACTTACATGTTTATTACAAAGACCCAAATGAAAAATTTTTAGTCAATTTTTTGCATAGCCCTAGGATAAAATAGGAATAAAAGTTCTATATTTATGGATTTTCTGTATATAAAACTGGTTTCTAATTATAACTTAAATCCAGTAAGTAAAAGCTGTATTGCCACTTTAAATGTAAACTAAATTATTTGGGAGAAACCAACCACTGAAATGAGACAAGCAGTGAGAATAGGGAAGTATAACATTATTGATGTATTACAAAAACCAACCGCTCTGTAAAATAAATTTTTTTACTTTTGGTAATATTTGCAAATGAATAATTACTTTATTAGGGTAAAGAACTTATACTAAGTTGTGTGCATTATTCGATCACTTGTCTTCTTCCTCTGAAGTAGAATATTCCATTTCTTGTTATGCATCTGCCATTCCAAGTTGCTTGTCAAGCTGGTATCCAAGCAATGAAAGGGTTCTCATCTTTTTGTTTAGCTCCATATTTTGTGGAACAACCAGTTGAGAGAATCATAAATAATGTCAATTCACATTTGAATTTTCTGCCTTTTTAAACGTAATTTTTAAAAAAATTTCTGGAACATGTAGATCTATAAGAAGTATCAAAGAATAGGTAGTTATTTTAAAGTTTAGTAAGTAAATCTTGTCCGTAAGTACTTAGACACCATGAAATCAAAATACCTACCCTGTAACTATTTTCTATAGCAATATCAAATTTATATTTTTTCATTTCCAATTTAAACTGAATCTATAGTCTGAAAAAAACTGTATGATAGGTAGATCTATAATAATATATGCAGTTTTATGAACACCAAAGAATGTTGTTCAAAAGAAACTTTTGAATACCTATTTATAAGCATTTGAATATTTTCATTCTTAGAATAGGAATTTTGATAAGTAGGATGAATTAATTTTAGTATGGGTACTATTTTTTTAACTATACCATAACAGCAAACATGTATTGTAAATCATATTTTTATCTTAACAATTTTAATATGTGAGAGGTTTTAGAAATTTGTTATAAGTTATTTTGATATTCTTTGTCTTATCTTTACACATTTTCTGGTCCAGAATCTTCAATACATAATTAAAATTTTTGAGTGGTGGGAAAATAATTGCATATTGATGTTTTAATGCAATTTTGGTATGTTAAAAAAATGTTTAAGTAAATAGGTATAATAAATATTGCACCGTTACTAAAATTGCCATTTCCTAGGAAACATATAACAGCAGAAAAATTAAATTACTGTGATGAGAGATAAGGTGAGACATAGGGCGGGGGCTTGAAGGGGATCCAGATGGGAAGTAGGGAAACCAGTATTAAGAGCACCAGGGTACGGGTACTAACTCATACAAACATTTTTTTAGGCAAATCATCTTCTCTGGATATCTTTTTTTTTTCTCTTGTACATGAAACCAGAATAAAATTTGCTCAAGTTCATAGGGTTATGAGGAGCAAAAGAAATAATGTATGTGAAATGAATTGAAAAAAATTTTTCGTAATGAGTTGAAAGTTGAAAAGGGCTCAATAAAGTTGAGGAATTGTTATTATTCTAAACCTGCCTGCAAAGGTAGCTTTCATTAATTTGTCTGGGTTTTTTCCTATTACAATCAGCATCCCAAGAGATAAACTGTATTTTAATTGTATAAATAAGTTCAAAATAATACCCAAAACAGGCCTGTATAACAGTTCATTTGCTCCAAGAAGGGTGGTAGTGGTTGTTTACCACAACTATTAATTTCTCTCCTCTTCCTTTTCTCTGCAGCCGTTGTTTTTCCTGTATTACCAATTTGGGAGTTTGTGATTTCCACTTAGAATTAACTTTAGGGGCGCCTGGGTGATTCAGTCATTTAAGCGGCTGCCTTTGGCTCAGGTCATGATCTCAGGGTCCTAGAATTGAGCCCTGCTTTGGGCTCTCCGCTCAGCAGCAAGTCTGCTTCTCCCTCTCCCTCTGTGATCTCTCTCACTTTCACTCTCTCTCAAATAAATAAAATCTTAAAGAATTAACTTTGCATCTGTTATAATGTAGATTTATTATTCCTTTACATAATAATTGATCAGACTTTAAACTTTCTAATTTTAATAGAATAATGAAGTTAGTTATAATTAGATATCTCTACCTAAGGGTTCTGGTTTTACTTTAAATTTAGATTATGATTCTCCCCTAAAATATATAGTATATTAATGCAGAGATATTTGTTTTTGCTAGTTAATGGTCACATGGTTCAGAATTTAAGAATAAATGGCAAAGGGGCGCCTGGGTGGCTCAGTCGTTAGGCATCTGCCTTCGGTTCAGGGCGTGATCCCTGCGCTCTGGGATGGAGCCCCACATCAGGCTCCTCCGCTGGGAAGCCTGCTTCTTCCTCTCCCACTCCCCCTGCTTGTGTTCCCTCTCTCGCTGGCTGTCTCTATCTCTGTCAAATAAATAAATAAAATCTTTAAAAAAAAAAAGAATAAATGGCAAAAAGCCTCACACCCCTGTCACTCAGATACACAGCTCTCCTCTCTAGAAATTACCACACTTGTCAGTTTATCCTTACAGATATCTTATGAATATACATGTTTTTTTTCTCTTAGAAATTATTCCAAACATTAAAAAGTAGCCCATTTTTTTTCCTTAGCTACATAGTATCCCTATTCATGCAGTTCTTAAGTTGGTTCCAATGTTTTGCTATTACAGACTGCTGATACAAACAGCTTTGCACAAATACTATTTTGCATATGTGCAAATAAATATGTAGAATATATTTCAGCATGCAGGATTTCAGAGTCAAGGGGTTTAGGACAGTTATAAATTTGAAAAATAAATTGTACTCCAAAGAGATTGTAACAGTTTACCTCCTCAGCAATGTTAGATGTCTTAAAATATTTTAAGACCGAGTGCTTGACTGACTCATTCAGTAGGGCATGTAACTCTTGATATGGTGGTGAATTCGAGACGCATGTTGGGCATAAAGATTACTTAGAAAAATAGATAAATAAAGCTCACATAATAAAAATTGGGTTTTTTTGAAGATTTTATTTATTTATTCGACTGAGAGAGTACAAGCAGGGAGAGCGGCAGGCAGAGGAAGAGGGAGAAGCAGCTCCCCCCCCCATTGAGTAGAGAGCCCAATGTGTGGCTTGATTCCAGGACCCTGGGATCGTGACCTGAGCCAAAGGCAGAGCCACCCATGCACCCCTCACATAATAAAAATTCTTTCAGAATTTTTTTATTTTTAAGACAAATTCTTAAAATTTAAGAATTTCAAGGCAAACATTTCTTTATAGCCTTAATTCATATGCAAGTTAAATATGCAGAGATTATACATAGATGCTAAACTGAGTTCAGATATAAAACCACTAATGTTCATTACATTTTTAGAGTGATTTTCAGAAGGAAAAATTTCTAGTAAATAGTGTGTAATACAATTAAAATGGTAAAATTGGATTTTTTAATCAAAAATTTTTCTATGCTTTGTTTGTTCCTTCTGTCCACAGTTCAGTTTCTGAGACAGATGATCAGTACTTTCTGCATATACAAATACGGTATTCTGTTACATTTTTTTTCTTCTCTGCTATTTTTGTTGAGGTACATTTAGGTGCACAATGAAATGAATTTTAAGCGCTCAGTTCAGTGAAGTGAGGATATGGAGCTACTGGAACTCAGTGCAAGTGGGAGAATGAAATGATACAACCACTTCGGAGAACTGTTTGCGTTTCTTTGAAAGTTTTAAACATACATCTACCCTGTGACCCAGCAATTCTCCTCCTAGGTATTTACCCAGGTTTACCCAAGAAATGGAAAGGTGTGTCCACAGGAAGACTTGTACAAGAATGTACATAATCATGATAACCAAAAACCAGAAACAACCCAAATATCCATTAAAAGAAGTAGTGCATTTATAATGGAACACTACTCAGCAGTTTAAAAAAAATTACTGTTTCAAAAATACAGGTAAATCTCAAAAACAGTATGTCAAGTGAAAGCAGCCCGACTCAAAAGAGTTCATACGTTATGATTACATGTACATGAAATCCAAGAACAAAGACCATACTGATAAAACACAGAAAATGGGGGCGCCTGGGTGGCACAGCGGTTAAGCGTCTGCCTTCGGCTCAGGGCGTGATCCCGGTGCTCTGGGATCGAGCCCCACATCAGGCTCCTCCGCTATGAGCCTGCTTCTTCCTCTCCCACTCCCCCTGCTTGTGTTCCCTCTCTCGCTGGCTGTCTCTATCTCTGTCAAATAAATAAATAAAATCTTTAAAAAAAAAAAAAACACAGAAAATGGTTGGTATTTTCTATTGCTGTCGTAACAAATTACCACAAACTTAGGTGCTTAACACTAATTGTCTCACAGTCTGTGCGTCAGCAGTCTAATATGGGTGTCACTGGGCTAAAATCAAGGTGCTGCAGGATTGTGTTTATTACTTTTTTTTTTTTTTTTTAAGATTTTATTTATTTACTTGACAGAGAGACAGCCAGCGAGAGAGGGAACACAAGCAGGGGGAGTGGCTGAGGAAGAAGCAGGCTCCCAGCGGAGGAGCCCGATATAGGGCTTGATCCCAGAACTCTGGGATCACACCCTGAGCTGAAGGCAGATGCTTATCGACTGCGCTACCCGGGCACCCCAGAACTGTGTTTATTCCTGGAAGCTCTAGGGAAGAATCAATTTCCTTGCTCATTCAGGTGGTTGGCCCAATTCGGTGTTTGTGGTTGTAGGACTGAAGTCCCTGTTTCTTTGTTCATGTTCCCAGCTTCTAGAGGCCACCTATATTCCTTGGCTTCCTCCATCTTCACAGCCAGCAACAGTGGGTCATGTGCTCCTCACTCCTCAGATCTCTCCTGTTTCTTTCCCCACTGTTGCATCTTCTCCTGACCTACCTTTCTGACCTCCTCTTCTACTTTTAAGGATGCATGGAGTTACACCAGGCCCATCCAGGTAATCCAAAATAATCTCCTATCTCAAGGTCTTCAAAGTCCCTTTGCCGTGTAACATATTCAAAGGTATGTTCATATGCTCAGGTTGTAGGCATTCTGGCAAGGACATCTTGAGGGGGAGTAGCTCATTATTCTGCCTACTAATGGGGAGACAGTTCCCCAAGGGACATCTTTTTGAAGTGATGGGAATGTTCTTTATCTACATCCAGCATAGGTGTATATAATTGTCAAAATCTTGTAGCTTATAATTTACTTCTATATTATTGCATTTTCTTTTTTAAGTGTTCTTATCATTTGTTAGTGATTATTTAGAAGCTACTATATGCTAGGCACCATATAAGCAGATTACATGATCATCTCATGCATTTTTTTCTCCTAGTACTCTGGCATTACGATGTACTAAGCTTGCACTAACTGCTGTAGTTCAATAATGCAGTATGATGGAGCAGATTTTTTCAGGTACATATTGTTCCACTTTATTGCTATTTTCCATTTGAATTTAAAGACCAAGGAGGTTTTTCCCTGCAACAAAGTATAATACATAGATCTGTCAATATTAATATTCACATATTTAGGGAAAACCTAATAAAGAAAATAATAAAATACAATTGTTTATGGTTTTTTAAGCATTCAATAAGTTCATTCATACTCAACAAGAATTTACTGAAATCCTTTATACCAAGACACTCCTATAGGGCTAAAGTCATCAATGAAACAAAGTCCTGCCCTAATGGAGGAGACAGACTAATATGTGAAAAACAGTTTGTGATAAATACTGAAGAAAAGCAAATTATTAACCCCTTACCATGTATCAGATGGGCAACGTCCCAAGCAATAAATATGTAATTATTCCATTTTATTAATGAGGAAACTAAGGCGGAAAAAGGTTAATTAGGGGTACCTAGGAGGTTCAGTCGGTTAAGCCTTCTGCTCGGGTCATGATCCTGGAATCCTGGGATCGAGTCCCGAGTCGGGCTCCCTGCTCAGTAGGCAGCCTGCTTCTCCCTCTACCCTTCCCCGCCCCACCTCCATTTGTGTCCTTTCTCACTTGCTCACTCAAGTAAATAAATAAAAATCTTAAAAAAAAAAAAAAAAGGAAAAGAAAAAATTAATTTGCCCCAAATCTTACGCCTGCTAAGTGGTCAATTTAACTTTCCAAACCAGGTACTCTGTTTTCAAGACTGACGCTCAACTGAAACAGAATACAAGGAGAGAGAGTAACAGGATGCTAGAGATTGGCCAGAGAGGATCTCTATGGAAGAAGACTTAAGAACCTGTTTTAAGTAAGGAGGTAAACAGTATCTAGTGTCCTAGACCGTCTTCTACCAGTATCCACTCTTATAGACAGAGCATCAAATGCAAAGGCATCTGAAGCAGGAGGTGCTTAACATGCTAGAAGAATAGCAAGAAAACCAGGGTGAGGGCAAAATCAGGCGGTGGTGTGAGGACATGGAAAACCTGGGGAGGGCTTTGAGGAAGGGACTGGAGCTGATAGCTTTCAAAAGGATCAAGGTAGCGGAGTGACAGTGCAATCTAGGTGAGAGTTAAAAGGCTTTTGCCAAAGTCCAAGTGAGTGAGAGAGGATGGTGACTTGGATGATGTAACGTGTTCATTGCTTCTTATTTATAAGTTTGCTGTTTAAGGGGAAAAAAATCAGACACAAACCCTTTCTTCAATACACTTATTACAGTGGAGAAGATAGGATGAAAAAAACTATCATTCAAGATTTGGAGAGATGTGGTGCCCTGAGGGAGTGGCAAGTTTCAGATTACAGAAGTTTCTTCTAGCTGAAGGGAAAAGGGTGTAGCTTCACGGAGGAGGTGGCATTGGACAGACTGATAGGACTGGTGGAAATAAGATGGCAAGGGCCTTAATTCCACCAGAGTGAACTGGGTAAACCCATTAGTAGTTTAGTTTTACATAATCGTGGCTTTTGAATATGGAATTAATTAAGAGCAGGGCGCTCGGGGTACTTGAATACCAGGTTACCATAGACCTATTATAGATCATCGTCTGGGGGTTAATTGTCCAGCCCTGTGAAAAACATTGGCTAAATTGCCCTGGCATACTTTTCAAGTGGGGTGTTCCATTTTGAAGTTGCTTAGATTTTCCATAGGAGCAAGATAGGAATGCCTAATCTGGAAGACTGCAGGTTGATACGGGGGCTAGACACTGGCCCAGGAACCAGGCTTTCCGCCATAGCTGTGATCTAAGGGCCAGGCACTTGTTCTCTGACATAAAATGACCGTGTTTGGATGCAGTGAATAGAAGATGATCCCTTTCAGTCCTGTGAAATCAAGGCAGTAGTCCTAAATTAATGTATGGAAACTGTTCTGTTAAAGGCACCTACCTATTTAGACGAGAGGCCTTGATGGCCTAGTATGTAAAGCAGGGTGGATGACACAAGAAGGTCTGATACGGCCTCTGTCTTTACAGGAAAGCAATAGTCACTGAGCATATAAAAATATGTAAAAGAGAATGAGGAGATACGTACCGGGAGAAATGAATGAAATAATACTGTGGGTTC
>NW_024426663.1:34974997-35208347 GCF_017311325.1 Ursus maritimus | reverse complement strand
GAGGAAGAACACTCTCCCAGGAACATTAGGGAAACCGTTACAGAGGAGAGGGCACACATTGTTAATAATCAGGAGAAATCAGTGGAATTAGCTATGATTTTGAGCTTGACCTGTCCTCATCCCGACCACGTGACAAATAGGCTTACACTGAGCTTTAGCTTCCTCGGGAGCATCACAGAGTTTTTGGAGGACCCGTGACCTTTCACCTACTCCCGCTTCTGACTCCACCAAACGGCTGATTGTCAGGTACAGCTGGGCACCATGCCAAGACAAATTGTGCTGTAAAGCTTCTGCTCCGTACCCCATGTTACTCAGGCTGCGCAGCCTTCTAGACAACTCACTCGGCAAAGACTGACTACTGTGTACCGTATGTCCGATACACAGGGAGTGGACTGCCGAAGAGAATCCTTACTTCACTTTCCAGGACGAGCAAGAGCCCTCTCACTCTCCATCGCCCCTCTTTTGCCCTTCCTCCTCTTCATTCCCTTTTATCTGCTTCGGTGTTCTTGTCATCACTTAGCACACAGGCTGTGTGTTATTACAATCCTTGTTACCACGATCCTCGTTACTACAAGGATTAAAGTTAGGCTTTCGGGCATCTGGCTGGCTCAGAGAAGGGAGTGACTCTCACCTCAGGGTCACAAGTTCGAGCCCCACAGTGGGTGTAGAGTTTACTAAAAAAATAATAATAAACCAAAAATAAAAGCTAGGGGTGCCTGGGTGGCTCAGTCAGTTAAGCGTCTGCTTTCGGCTCAGGTCATGATCTCAGGGTCCTGGGATCGAGCCCCGCATCCGGCTCCCTGCTCAGCAGAGAGCCTGCTTCTTCCTCTCCCACTCCCCCTGCTTGTGCTCTCTCTCTCTGTTAAATAAATAATTTTTTTAAATTAAAAATAAAAATTAACTAATAAAAAATAAATTAGGGTTTGTAACTGAAGATTTCTCAATGAGTGGAATAATTGTGAAATATTTCACCTCAGGGCATAGCTTATTCCCAGAGCAGCAGCTGAAACAAAACAAAAACCACCACCACTACAACAACAACCAAGTTCCCTTGAGGCGTCTGGGTGGCTCAGGAGGTTAAACATCTGCTTTTGGCTCAGGTCCTGATTCCAGGGTCCTGGGATCAAGACCCACATTGGGCTCCCAGCTCAGCAGTGAGTCTGTTTCTCCCTCTTACTCTGCCCCTCTGCTTGTTCTCTCACTCTCTCAAATAAGTAAAACCTTAAAAAAAACAAAAACAAAGTTCCCTTGGTGGACCACTACGGTTGATCTCTACAAAAAGAGCCTCAGTGCTGAGAAGTGTTTTACAAGAGAACCAGTTCAAGAAAAATTTAAATACGTTATAGCCACATTCTAAATACAACAAAAACAATTTATCACTACCTTCTCATGTACCAATTCTTTAATACTCTTACCTCTGTAAACAAATTCGCATGTTCCCCACACCCATCCACATACACACAGTAGGGTGGGAGCAGAAGCAGAGATATCTTGAAGCTTCTTGCTCTCACAATACAGCATTCTGTTATTTTTTTTTTCTGTAAAGATTGAAAGATTCTTAAAGTTCAAAGAGAGAAAAGCACAAGATATAGATAGGCATCCTCCTTTGCTTGAGACCTGAAATCAGCCATGCCTGAAGCTAGGTACTCCCTGGATTTTCCACTTTAGAGAGCCAATAGCTTCCCTTTGTTATATAAGCCAGTTGTGGTTGGGTTCTTATCACCTGCAACAAAAAGTCCTTGTAATAGAATTTTGATGCAAATGCACTCTTGGTCTTTTAAACCAAAGTCCCCCTTCCCTCCCCCCCACCCCCTGCCCATGACAGATGAAAAAGGGAAGAAAAGAGGCTAAAGAGAGAAAGAAATCTTATCCAGTACAATCATATTGTAATATTTTATCTTCATATCTGCAAGAACGTGTACCTTAACAGCAGATATCCCTAGAATCTAGCTCAGTGTATAAAACACAGTTAAAGCTAAAAAAAAAAAAAAAAAGTATTTTTGGTTGAACAAACTCGATTTATTCATATTTTGAAAAAAAAGATTTAAAGATTCTTTTAAAATCCTTGTCCTCTTGGGGTGCCTGGGTGGCTCAATCAGTTAAGTGTCTGATTCTTGGTTTCACGTCAGGTCATGCTCAGCAGACAGTATGCTTCCCTCTCTTCCCCTGCTTGTGCTTGCTCTCTCGCTCTCTCTCGCTCTCTCAAATAAATAAATCTTTTTTTTTTTAAATAATAAAACTTTTTAAAAGTCTTTGTAGGGGCGCCTGGATGGCTCAGTCAGTTAAGCATCTGACTTTGGCTCAGGTCATGATCTCAGGGTCCTGGGATGGAGCCTGACATGGGGCTCCCTGCTCAGCGGGGAGCCTGCTTCTCCCTCTCCCTCTGTCCCTCCTCCCACTCCTGCTTTCTCTCTCTTTCTGTCTCTCAAATAAATAAACAGAATCTTAAAAAAAAAAATCTTTGTACTCTTATATATGCACACCATATTCTTAAAGGATACCCAAGAACCTTTTAATACATTCTCCTCCGTGGAGTAGTACTTACTCTACTGTATAACCTCCTTAACTGTTGTCACATGTAGCATCTAAAACCTTAAAAAAAAAAAAACTTAAAAAAAACAAAGGCAAAACTGCTATCAACAATTCAAGGGACAGTGGTGAAGTGTTAACATATACACCAGCTCTAGGGCATCTGGCTGCCTCAGTCGGTGAAGCGTGGACTCTCCATCTCAGGGTGGTGAGTTCAAACCCCATGTTAGGCATGGAGCCTACTTTAAAAAAAAAAAAAAAAAAAAGAGTATACCGTAGCTCTACCACTGGAACAATGTCCCACTGAAGAAGTTACTTCATGATGTTTCTACGTATCCTCAGTGTCTTTTTCACTCCTATTTCCAGCTCTATCTTAGTGTGAAGATCCCCCATTTTCAGTCAACACAACCACTCCTTGTCTTTAATTTAATCTTTCAGTTAGAAGTGTGCATGTTTTTATTTATTTTTAAAGGAGATAGACTTTATTGAATACATCCCAAGGGAGCAGTGGGCAGGACCGCAGAGGAGAGGCTGTCTGCTATGCATGGTGGGTTTTTTTTATTCTAAAATTATAATATTTAAAATTTCAGGGGCACCTGGGTGGCTCAGTCGGTTAAGTGTCTGCCTTTGGCTCACGTCATGATCTCGGGGTCCTAGGATCGAGCCTCACATCAGGTTCCCCGCTCATCGGGGAGTCTGCTTCTCCCTTTGCTCCTCCTCCTCCTACTCATGGTTGCTCTCTCTCTCTCAGATAGATAGAGAGATAGATCTTAAAAAAAAAAATTTCAAACACACACAAAATGGAAAGAACAGTATAATCATCCCCTCTATATCCTCTGTGCATTATCTAGATCTAACCATTATTAAAGCAAATATGGCAAATTTTAGCTGCATTTGTATATATATAAACACCCTAGAGTAAGCTTACATTTATAATCATATTACTATGATAGTAAATTTATTAATATTTATTATACCTGGGTAAATTAACAAGAATTCATTAATATCATTTTTATTTAATCAAGTTTCAAATTTTCCCAATCATCCCAAAATTCATCCCCAAATTTCTCTTTTATACTCTTTTGTCCCAATTAAGATTTAATCAAGATGTACGTTCTGTTATACATGGTTTTAAAAAGCTAACTTGTTCTTTAAAATTTAAAACAGGGGCGCCTGGGTGGCTCAGTCGTTGAGTCTGCCTTCGGCTCAGGTCATGATCCCAGGGTCCTGGGATCGAGCCCTGCATCGGGCTCCCTGCTCAGTGGAAAGGCTGCTTCTCTCTCTCCCACTCCCCCTGCTGATGTTCCCTCTCTCGCTGTGTCTCTCTCTGTCCAATAAATAAATAAAATCTTCAAAAAATAAAATAAAATAAAATTTAAAACAAAATCAGCACACCCTTGTCCCCCATTCCTACTCTCTAAAAGGAACCATGTTCTATTATTAACTGTGCAATTTTTCATTGACAATCATAATTTTGATAATGTCCTTATAATACCATTTTTGGGATATACAGTTTTGTTTTTTAAAGATTTATTTGAGAGAGAGAGAGAGAGAGCACAATGTGGGGGTGGGGCGAGCAGAGGGAAAGGCAGAGTCCCTGCTTAGCGGGGAACCTGAATCGGTTGGGCTCTATCTCAGGACCCCGAGATCATGACCTGAGCAGAAGACAGCTGGTTAAGCCACCCAGGTGCCCCTGAGATATAGTTTTAAAAATTGCCCACTAGCTCCTTGCAATGGAGGGTATGGGTTTAATACCACCACCGGCACACACGCGCACTCATAGACATCCCTCTCTCTCTTTCCCCACCTTTCCAATATAGTTGAATCATAGTTTCCGATTAAGTCAATATTCAGTGTTCCCATTCTTATGACTATGATTTACCACAGTGCCCTATGTACCGTATTATGACTACATTTCCATCTTTTAACAACTTCTAGCTTGCTCCAGAGTTAACATTACCTTGTTTATTTTTCATTTGCCTAGTTTTTTTCTGTACCTATCACTAATTTATCTCCTATCAGAAGTGTAAATCTCTGCTCAGTACATTCAAAAACATCAGGTAATATATCAGTTTCATTTTTTTGCTTGGAGATGTCCAAGTTAGAGCCCACTGTTCTTGTTGTTCAACTCCACCATGCCCTGATTGCTCTCTAGGCCTAATGGAAGATTTTGTTTATTTTTTTGAGAGAGAGAGAGAGAAAGAGACAGTGCACCTGCACTCAAGCAGGGGGAGGAGCAGAGGGGGAGAGAGAGAGGATCCTAAGCAGACTCCCAACTGAGCTTGGAGCCTGATGGGGGGCTCCATCCCACAGCCCCCAGATCATGACCTGAGTAGAAATAAAAAATCCAATGCTGAAGCGACAGAGCCATCCAGGCACCCCTAGGCCTACTGGGAAGAGCCAGCCTGGGATCCTATAAGTCTTGGGAATTTCTTTTTGCCTTTCTGCTGTGTTGGAACTACTGTATTTTAGATCCCACATCTAACTCTTTTTTTTTTTTTTTTAAGATTTTATTTATTTATTTGACAGAGATATAGCCAGCCAGCGAGAGAGGGAACACAAGCAGGGGCAGTGGGAGAGGAAGAAGCAGGCTCATAGCGGAGGAGCCTGATGTGGGGCTCGATCCCATAACGCCGGGATCACGCCCCGAGCACAAGGCAGACGCTTAACGACTGCACCACCCAGGCGCCCCACATCTAACTCTTTTTATTTTCATCCTTGTTTTGGAAGACTACACACCAATAATTTCTTAAGAGAGACTACACACCAATAATTTCTTAAAATATTGAATAGAAGTTCAGGGTCAGGGAATGCCTGGTTAGCTCAGTCCTTTAAGCGTCTCTCTCCCGCTCAGGTCATGATCCCAGGGTCCTGGGCTCCTTGCTCAGCAGGGAGCCTGCTTCTCCCTCAGCCTGCTGCTCCCCCTGCTTGTGTTCTCTCTCTCACAGATAAATAAATAAAACCTTAAAAAAATAGAAGTTTGGGGTCAGTGTGCAAGCATGTCAAGTAGTGAGCGTTGCTTTCCGGTGAACCAAACATTTCTTTGGATACCCTAACCATCAGTATTTTTGAGACTTTTCTCTGGGGCTGGTCCGTTCCCAGAGAAGCATGCCCTTATCTTATTTTGGAGGGTGTAAGTTAAGCTACCTGCTTTCAGGGGACCGCACTAGTGGAAGAAAGGAACTGAAGGACTCGCCATTTGGTATCGAAGAATTTTACTTCCTCCTCTCTCAGCTTCCCTGGTGTCTGAATCCAGAGTTCCTTTGGTTCAGCATCCCTGAACAGAAACCTCCAGTCATCAGCTGGGACCAGAAAGAGGCTACACTCTCACTACACTCAGATGTGCAGGAGAGAAGAACAAATTCTGTTTTCAGCTCCACCTACACCACCAATTTTATAAGCTCCTGGCACCTCCAATTCCTGAAACGTGCTGGAGTCTAAAGCCAGAATCAGTTTGCTTCTTGGTTTTCCATTGCCAGTCTAGATTTCAACTTTCTTGGGCTGTCTGCTTCTTCTATCACCACTTTTTGATTGACTTTCCTGCTTCCAAAATGTTGTCTTTAGTGTCTCCTCACCTATCCTTGAGAGTTACAAATTTTTTAAAAATTCCTTTACTGTCTTTAGGGAGAAACAGAGACAATATGTATATTTAGTCTGTCATGGTAAACCACTGCTCCCTCAGTAAAACATCTCTTTTCTGAGACACCACTGTTTGATCTCCTACCTCTCTGATCTTATTGCCCAATTTTCTTAACTGGCTTCTCCCATTTAAATATGGAGAGCCCCAGGGCTTGCTCCTGGCATGTAGGCTTCTTTACATTCCTTCTCTAGATGATCTCCTCTGTGTCTGGATTTAAATACCATCAACAGCCAACTAGCTCCCACCCTGAGCCTGCCTCCCGGACCTCTCCTCCTGCCTATCTCTGAGCATTCCCAATATAGCAGAATTCTTAATCTCCTGCCCATAACCTGCTACCCACTAAAAGCTGCTCATCTCTAAGTCTTTCTGTTTCAGCTACTCAGGCCAAAGCCTGAGAGTTATCCTTGATTCCATTTTCTCTCGTTCCCAAGTATGCAAGCCATCAAGACCCAGTAAATCTACATCCAGAATTTATCCAGAAGACTTTCCTTTCTGTCAAGCGCTACTAGTACCATCCAAGCCATCTTCTTTTGCCTAGCCAGCTATGATGGCCTCCTCACAGCTCCTCTTGCTGTTCTTCTCCTTCCTCCTTATTCCTCCTCCTCCTCCCCACCTTTGCACATTCTCTCCACAGGAACCAAGGTCATCTTTTTGAAAGATGGATAATGCCACGTCTTGGCTTGAAACCCTCCAAAGGCTTCCAACGCACTTACATAACCCAGACTCAAATCCCTTGAGTCCTTCATAAGGGCTTGTATAATTTTATTCTTTCCAATTTCTTCAATCTCACTTCTACTCTGTCCCCTAAACTCTAGCCATACTGGCTTTTCTGAACATGACAAACTCATTCTTATCACGGGGTTTTCACAGGCTATTTCCTCTATCGGGAATGTTCTCTTTCTTGTCATTTAAGCCTCAGCTTAACCTAGGAGTTACATCACCTTCTCAGACTGCCCCTAACCACCAAGTCTATGGTAGCTACCAAGTTATTCTCTACATCACTTCTTTTCATTCTCTGCCTAGACCTTAGTAGTAGCTGGCTTTTTTTTTTTTTTTTTTTTTACTTTACTTACTTGTTTACCTGTTTTGTTTCTCTTTTCTCTTACTGCAATGTAAGATTTGTGAAAGTGGGGATCTTCTCTGTTTTGTTCAGAACTATATTCCTAGCACTTAGAACATAGCCCGGTATCGAGTTAGCCCTATTAACTTGGCCAGAGGAGAGAACATTGAGTTCATTGACTTCACATTGAGTAGTTCACTGAGGAGAGAGTCACACAAGTTTTTGCTCTGTTTTGTTTTTTTTAAGATTTTTTAATGTATTTATTTGACAGAGAGTGAGAACAAGCAGGGGGAGCAGCAGTGGGAGAGGGAAAAGCAGGCTCACCACTGAGCAGAGAGCCTGACGCGGGTCCTGGGATCATGACCCGAGCCAAAGGTAGATGCTTCACCAACTGGGCCAACCAGGCGCCCCAAGTTTTTAAGTATCATAAAGAAAGGAGGTGATCTGTGAAATGCTAATTAAGGGTCAAAAACTAGGATACTGAATAGAAACAAATTTATAGGTATGTACATAGTTGGCAAGATTTCTCAAGTTTGGCACATCCAGATTATTGACATTTTGGGCTGGATAACTAGTTGTGTGTACTTGGGAGGGTGGGAGCTATCCTATGCATTGTAGGAAAAGCTGTGGGAACTATTCCAGATTAAAGAAAGCTAAACGTAACATCTGGTCCTAGACTGCATCCCGTCCTGAAGGAGGGAAAATACTATAAGGAACCTTATTAGATCAACTGACAAAACTGGAATAGAAACTAGACTGCATGAAATATTGTAATAATGTAAACTTAAGAAGTTAATAACTATTGCAGTTATGTAGGGGAATAGACCTTTTTCTTAGGAAATATGCACCAAAGAATTAAGGGATCAAGGGCCATAAATATATATAACTTACCCTCCAATGTTTCAGGAAGAAAATTTTTACATACAGTTAGACATAGATCTATTTACAGAAAGAGAGAAGTAAATGATAAAGCAAATAAGGTAATATGTTAAGGATACTTGAATCTGGGCAAAATGTATACATGTGTTCCTTGTAATATTTTTGTTTGCAATTTCCCTAAGTTTGAAATTATTTTCAAATAAAAAGCTAAAATAAAAGATTGGCTTTGGGAAGCAATTCGATTAAAGTACTCTGGCAGATTAAGAAGGAGACAATATTCTTTTTTTTTTTTTAAGATTTTATTTTTATTTATTTGAAGATAGAGAGCCAGCAAGAGAGGGAACACAAGCAGGGGGAGTGGGAGAGGAAGAAGCAGGCTCCCAGCAGAAGAGCCTGATGTGGGGCTCGATCCCATAACGCCGGGATCACGCCCTGAGCCGAAGGCAGACGCTTAACGACTGCGCCACCTAGGCGCCCCAGGAGACAATATTCTTAAGAGACAATTAGTGGAAACATCAGGGATCCAAAAAATAACCGAAGTTTATTTCCCATGTTACTCATTTGTGACTCTGGGAAAGTCACTCAAAGCCTCTCTGAGCTTCGGTTCCTTCACCCAGAGGGCTGCGGGAATAATCAAATGAAAGAATGTATATTCAAGCCTTTCCTGCTACATGCCACAGCAAAGAGGAAAGTGTGTAACAATAAGCGGGGCTAGAGCCATAACTGCTTCTCAGGTTCCCAAACTCAGGCTGCTGCACTGTCACTCTTCGTTGGGACACCCGCCGTCCCCCAGGCTAGCTCCCGCGGCGCACAAGCTCTCCCCCGCAGGTGGGCCGCGCACCGCCGGCTCGCCTCTGCAGGTGGCAGCACAGCTGCCGCAGAGCCAAGGGCTGGCCCCGCCCTCTCTCGAAAGTCTCCGCGGGGTCGCCCAGGAAACGCATTCTCGGAGGAACGGGCAGCAGCCAATGGGAAGGGAGCGAGTGCCACGAACAGACCAATAAGAAGGGAGCAGTGCGGGGTTTAAACCTGAGGCCGGGCCCGGCTCCTCCCGGCGTGCTGCGGAGGAACGGAGGAACGGAGGAACGGCGGAACGGCTGTTGATCTGCGGTGGGTCCAGGTCCCCGGCTCGTTGGTGGCTCCCGTGCTCCGCTTCTCCGCACTGAGCTGCTGCCTGGTGAAGAGGAAGCCATGGCGCTCCGGGTCACCAGGGTGAGCTGCTGCGGACGGTGAACAAACGCGGCCTTCCTCGCTCGCTGCGTGTCCTCTCCTCCTCTGTACCCTGCCGGAGGCCCCCCCACCCCCGTGGACTAGGGCAGCGATGTGGGGAGGAAGATGGGGGGGGGGAATCGGTGGGCCTCTGGCACGGTGGGGGCGTTTGGGGGCCCGACGGAGAAAGGAAGAGAACCGGGCCGTCCTTGGATGAATGTTTGGCGCGAGGGGGGAGGGCGGTGGAGGGTCGACAGGAAACCTCTTTTACAGTGGGGTGGAGGGCGCCTGAGTGAGCTCGCACCAAGTGCGGAACCCCCTTCCCGGAGAGAAGGTGCCTGCCCTTGGAGGCTTTTCCGATTTCCTTTCAAATGTAAATTAGGAATAGTTCAGAGGCGCCGGGGACGAAACGGGCAGGCCCTCGAGAGGTGAGTGAAGAGGTTCTGGGAAGAAATGGACTTGTCACAGCCGAAGCGTAGATCCTGGAACCCCGGTGTCCCTTGGGAACCCATTTTTTACAGCCGGCTTTTCTTCGGAGAGCCTCTCTCTTGCCCCACTTTCACTGACCCTGGACTGACTCTAACCTGGGTGGGCCGGCTCTCAAAGTGGTCTTGTTTCCTTCAGAACACAAAAGTCAATGTGGAGAATAAGGCGAAGATCAGTATGGCAGGCGCGAAGCGCGTGCCTCTGGCCACTGCCACGGCCTCCAAGCCCGGGCTGAGGCCAAGAACAGCTCTCGGGGACATTGGTAACAAAGTCAGCGAACAACCACAGGCCAAACTGCCTCAGAAAAAGGTAACTACCTTCCTCACCCAACTGCTCTGTCTATAAGAGTGCACCCTACAGCTGTGACCCCCGACGCAGAAACCTCTCATTTTCGTCCTTTTCATCCACAGGAAGCAAAACCTTTGGTTCCTGGAAAAGTTCTTGCCAAAAAAATACCTAAACCTCTGGAAAAGGCACCCGAGCCTGTGCCTGAGCCAGAACCAGAGCCAGAACCTGAGCCCGTGAAAGAAGAAAAACTTTCGCCTGAGCCTATTTTGGTAAACTTACTGTGCCTTTCTCCATCCAGTCCCTTGGATGTTTCTTTCCCTCATTTTATAATACATGGAATAGCACTTGAACAAGTAGTGATACTAGTAACATTTATAGAGTACTTAGCAGGAGGTAGTCCCCGCTTCGCACTTTTAAGTGCTTTTAACTGGCATAATCCTCACATGGACTCTCTTACCTGTGTTATTACCTCTACCTTTTATACTTCTCTAATGGCTTAGTGAAGTATTAAGTAATTTTTCTAGAGTCACACATCTAATCAGTAGCACCTGTGGATGTAAACCCAGGCTTCAGAACCTGGGCTCTTCATCATTTTGTTACAGAATTTATTGACTGAAACAGATTATCTTGAATCCTTTTACTCCCTAGTGTGGCCACTGAATAATTAATAAGCCTGTAACATTGGAATAGATAAAGGTGTAAAGCAGAAAGAAAATGTAGCTTTTCAGAGAGTAGATGAGTTAACAGCCTCAAAAACTAAAACTAAGAACTTATTAAATATCAGTTATGTAAATGTATCCACTTCTGTGAAGGGGAAACAGGGCGCCTAGAAGGGGCTCCTTTGCTGAAATTAAAATGAACTGCATTTAATGAAGCTCTAAGTTTTAAATGACCTGACTTCAGCTCAGGTCATGATCTCAGGGTCCTGGGATTGAGTCCTGAGTCTCGCTCCCTGCTCAGTGAGGAGCCTGCTCCTTTCCCTCTGCTGCTCTCCCTCTGTGTGTGCTCTCTCACTCTTGCTCTTTCTCTCAAGTAAATAAATAAGGTCTTAAAAAAAATAGAGTAAAACGTAGTTAAGGAGCATCTCTACTTGCTAGATAGGATGATGCCCACTTCATTAATCACTTAAGGAAGACAATTACATCTTTAAATTAAGAAACAAATAAGAGTTAAAACCAGTTGAGAAAATGATCTGTAAAGTCATTCGGCCCAGCTCCTTCTACCTAAGAGTAGGAGATTTGAGGCTATTGCTTAAGTATTGACATTCTGGACAGAACACATGAAACCTGGAGCATGCACCATCTCTTAATTGGCCATACTGAACTACATGAGTTTTCCTTGAAAGTCCCATACTAATTCTTGACTTTGCTCTCCTTCCTACTAAAAAAAGGCCTTTCCTACTCTCTTGTTCTTTTAGATAGTAACCTTTTCTTTCTTTCTCTCTTTCTTTTTTTTAAGATTTTATTTATTTATTTGACAGAGAGAGACAGCCAGCGAGAGAGGGAACACAAGCAGGGGGAGTGGGAGAGGAAGAATCAGGCTCCTAGCAGAGGAGCCTGATGTGGGGCTCGATCCCAGAACGCTGGGATCACGCCCTGAGCCAAAGGCAGACGCTTAACGACTGAGCCACCCAGGCGCCCCAGATAGTAAACTTTCATCCTTCAAAGCAGCTCAAGTATCAACTCCTGAAACTTTGCCTAACTTACCCATACCCTTGTTCGTAGCATCAGTCTCATTTCATTTACTTCTCTCTTCTAAATTCGAAGCCCTTTGAGGACACTATAAAGGCAGTGTCTAGCACAGAGCTTGACTAGAAGAAAATGCCAATAAATGTTTGAACAAAGGGATAACTGGAGCTTGAAGGAAATGGCTAATAATAATAATGAACTAGCGATGCCTGGGTGGTTAAGTGTATGCTTTCAGCTCAGTAATGATCCTGGGGTCCTGGGATCGAGCCCCACGTCGGGCTCCTTGCTCAGCGGGAAGCCTGCTTCTCCCTCTGCCTGCCGCTACCCCTGCCTGTGCTCTCTTTCTCTCTCTCTCTGACAAAAATATCTTTAAAAATAATAATAATAACGAACTTTGTTAATCCTTAGTAGTCAGGACAGAACTTGTGTTTTCTGGGGCAGTGAGAAGCAGTCTATGTTTTGATATAAAGACTAAAGACTGTCATTTGTTTGGATTGACTTCACATGACTTGATAAACAGATTGTTTACTCATTTCCTTTGGAGGAAAGTCTAGAATGTGATTTTGTTTGCATTTTCTGTGTTTTACCCATTGGTGCTTAGATTCTGCTAACTTAAAATCTGCTCAGTCTGTTTTGGCTTTTCACTTTTTGTATTAATCACGTCCTAAGGAGAAATTGAATAAATTTGAAAAGAAGATACTTTTCCTTTAAGGAAATGAATTATGAATTATATGTCTATTTAGCAGCTGGTTTATTGAGTTAGTACCAATTATTGGCCCTTCATTCCCAGATTGTATGCTCCTCGTTGCTATTATTTCAAAAGGTCTTTCTGTTTCAAGGTTGATACTCCCTCTCCAAGCCCAATGGAAACATCTGGATGTGCCCCTGCAGAAGAATATCTGTGTCAGGCATTCTCTGATGTAATTCTTGCAGTGAATGATGTGGATGCAGAAGATGGAGCTGATCCAAACCTTTGTAGTGAATATGTGAAAGATATTTATGCTTATCTGAGACAACTTGAGGTCTGTATACCTTTTAGAATCTTTGCTTTTTTTAAACTGCATTTAGCTTTATTAAAGACATTTTCCATTGACAGTTTACAATAATTCAAGCAGGATGTGAGCAGTATTTGTTAGCAGTAGATTGCACTTTCAAATTCTCATTCACGGAGTACTGAAGGTCAAAAGTCACTAACCAAACCAAGGACATCTGCAGTTGCCATTTTGAACAGGTAAAGTTCAAAGTGACAGTGATGATACCATAACTCTAACGAATGTCCATAGGTTGTCCATCACAGTTAGGAGTTGGTAAGTCCCAGACTCTGAGTTTGAGGATTGGAGGCAGGAGATAGATGGTAATGGAGAATATGCTGTAAAATTATAACCACCAGCAACACAAGGCATTTTGGGTCATTGTGGCTGACGTGCATGTGATACCAGGGAGATTGTTCTTTGTGTCCAAGAGGAGTACACTCAAAAAAAAGGTTTTGGTTTTCTTTCATTTCATATCACTTCTGAAACTTTCTATTTAGTGGCATTTGTCCTCCCCCCCCCCAAAACAAGGAAGCATTCTTTCTGCTAATAAGCTGTACACTACCAAATTTGCCCAATTGTTTGTTAATAAAGCATTCTCTTCTTTCGGGATCTTCTTTGGGCATCCATTTTCTATAGGATTGTCCTAGAGGAACTTCCTTGCCAGGACTAGCCTTCCACTTCAGGTTTTTTCTCCCTTCTTTTTAATAAAATTATAGCTTTGGCCGAGTGGGTTTAGCAAGCGTATGTGCTGGTCCTTGATGGTTCGTTCTTTTTCTCTATGGTATTTTGGGGGTTTAAATCCTAGAACAGGAGAGTGGGTAGCACACAGGTTCCAAATGATCTGGAAAGTGGCTGCTGCTAGTTTTCTCTACTTCATACAGCTTAGGTTCTGGGTTTAAGAGTCTTAAGTGAAAAGATCTGAGATGATGGCATTTGTCTGGGATGAGGTAGGTACAGAGTGTGGGCCAGTAGCAGTGATGGTAGGTTAAACATAATGAGATCTGTGCATAATGAAAAACCTGTCAAACTGTCCTATTGAATGTTTGCTTTCTTTCTCAGACAGAGCTATATGTAGTGACTGTATGAGTTATTAAGTTGAAGTCTGTTAGAGATTCTGAACTCTCCGTTACTATTCTGTGGTGACTAATACTTGTGGACAGAAATGTCACATGGAGTCTTGCTTCTAAAGGATAATCAGCATTCTTTTGCAGGAAGAGCAAGCAGTCAGACCAAAATACCTACTGGGTCGTGAAGTCACTGGAAACATGAGAGCCATCCTTATTGACTGGCTAGTACAGGTTCAAATGAAATTCAGGTTACTGCAGGAGACCATGTACATGACTGTTTCCATTATTGATCGGTTCATGCAGGTGAGCATAATTCAGTAATTGAGGGTTCTCGCTTCCAGGGTGCTAGCAGAGTCATAAGAAACAGACTTTTTCAGGGGCACCTGGGTGGCTCAGTCTATAAGGCATCTGCCTTTGGCTCAGGTCATGATCTCAGGGTTTTGGGATCAAGCCCCGCATCGGCTCCCTGCTCAGTGGGCAGCCTGCTTCTCCCTCTCCCTCTAACCCTCCCCCCTGCTCGTGCTTTCTCTTTCTTCTCTCAAATAAATAAAATCTTAAACGAAAAAAAGAAACAGACTTTTTCAGCTAACATCTGTCTTGGAGTAGTGTCATTAACTTAAGCTTTTGCTGTGAGAGTGTTTTTCCCATGTCCCCGTCATAGCTCTGTTGTCTCCTTTTTCAAGTACATATTAGTTGTTCATCACGTTGAAATTCCCATTGCAGAACAACTGTGTGCCCAAGAAGATGCTGCAGCTGGTTGGTGTCACTGCCATGTTTATTGCAAGCAAATATGAAGAAATGTACCCCCCAGAAATTGGTGACTTTGCCTTTGTGACTGACAACACTTACACTAAGCACCAAATCAGACAGATGGAAATGAAGATTCTAAGATCTTTAAATTTTGGTCTGGGCCGCCCTCTACCCCTGCATTTCCTTCGGAGAGCATCTAAGATTGGAGAGGTACAGATCTCTTTGGTCACTTTTAGTATGGTACATGATGAAATACTGCTATAGTCAAGCAGATTTAATTCAGCTGACATAAATCCACATGAGGAAGACATAAAGATGTTCTTTATTTCCAATCAGACTGTATATTAATATTGTCATTAAGGCCTTCCATAGGCAGTTGCATTTGAGAGTTAATAGACAAACATTTGTAATTATAGTTACGGGCATACTGCTTATTGCCAATACAGAATTCTCTGACAGACGTTGAGAGACCTGTGGGTTTTGTTTCAGGTTGATGTAGAGCAACATACTTTGGCCAAATACCTGATGGAACTAACTATGTTGGACTATGATATGGTGCACTTTCCTCCTTCTCAGATTGCAGCAGGAGCTTTTTGCTTAGCACTGAAAATTCTCGATAATGGTGAATGGGTAAGCTCTGTCCCATAGACTTAGGTTACCCTAAGCTTTTAAATTGTAGGTGATGTTTGCATGAATACTGGACTTTTTACATTAAAGGACAATTCTAATGGTTTCTAAAAATATAGCGTCTGCTGAGAGAATGATTAAAAATGAGGTGTTTGCTATGTGTTCATAGGATAACTCCCACTTCATTCCCTGATTTCATCTTCTATGTAGATGAAGCCACTCAGATCAAGTGACATGCTAGAAGTTCATTCATACTCATTGATTCACCCAATATTTCTCCTATGTGCCATGTCCTAGCCTAGGCCCTAGGAGTAAAACTATGTGTGAGAATGTTGGTGTCAAAGAATTTGAGCACACGTGTATAATAGATTTAAGTACAGGATCCTAGAGAAGCATGAAAAAAGTGTCTGGGGAAGAAGGCATTTTAAGTCTGTCTTAAATTTTAGTTATAATCAGTCCTATGGAATCTCTCCCTACTCTACTCTTGGCTAACATACAAAAATGTTATGAAAACCATTGTTGGTGAACATTTCTAACATTAACTTTTGTTGCCACAGACACCAACTCTACAGCATTATCTCTCATACACTGAAGAATCCCTTCTAAATGTTATGCAACACCTGGCTAAGAATATAGTCATGGTGAATCGTGGGCTTACAAAACACATGGTAAGTCATGGGTACTGTAAGATGTTGCTGGGAATGTTGGGGGGTGGTGCAGAGTGAAAATAGTTAAGATTTCATGTCTGCAAATGCATGGCTTATTTTTCCTTTTTAAAAAAAATTTTTTTTTTAAGAGAGAGATGGGAGGAGGTGCGTACAGAAGGAGAGAAAAGTTGGGGTGCCTGGGTGGCTCAGTTGTTAAGTGTCTGCCTTCCGCTCAGGTCATGATCCCGGGGTCCTGGGATCGAGCCCCTCATCGGGCTCCCTGCTAGGCGGGAAGCCTGCTTCTCCCTCTCCCGCTCCCCCTGCTTGCGTTCCCTTTCTCGCTGTCTCTATCAAATAAATAAAATCTTTTTAAAAAAATTTTTTTAAAAATTTAAAAAGGAGAGAAAAGTTTTTTGTTTCTTTATTTAAATTCAATTAACATATATTGTATTATTAGTTTCAGAGTTCAGTGATTCATCAGTTGCATATAACACCCAGGGCTCATTACATCACGTGCCCTTCTAAATACCCACCTCCCCTCCAACAACCGTCAGTTTGTTTCCTAGAATTCAGAGTCTCTTAGAGTTTGTCTCCTTCTCTGATTTCGTCTATTTTATGTGGGAGAGAGAATCTTATGCAGGCTCCACGCCCAGTGTGTATCCTGGTGCAGGGCTTGATCTCACTATCCTGAGATCATAACCTGAACTGAAATCAAGAGTTACATGCTTAACCAACAGAGCCACCTAGGTACCCCAATGCATAGCTTATTTTTTAAGTATTTGATGTTTTAAGTGAATATCTGTACCGTTGGATCTTATAATGTTTTCTTCTTTGCCTCATTAACTCCCATGCTTTTCTCTTCCAGACTATCAAGAACAAGTATGCCACATCTAAGCATGCTAAGATCAGCACTCTGGCACAGCTAAATTCTGCACTAGTTCAAGATTTAGCCAAGGCTGTGGCAAAGGTGTGACTTGTAAACATGAGTTGGAGTACTATAATAACTGCAAATAACATTGGCACCATGTGCCATCTGTACATATTATATGTTACCTTTACTTACTTTTAATAAAGTTTGTGGTCCTTTTTACTTCTTATACCTTAACTCATTTGAATGTCGCTATTTTCCTACTGGGGATAACCTAAAAGTTGTGTTAAGGGTATGATGGGGAGTATAAAAAGTGTTTTCAGTTTATTGGGACCCATCTTACATATATAATCGTTACTTGTGTGGTTCTTGTTTTATGTATTTGGCTTTCGCTTTCTTAATATGGATTACTGTGGTCATGAAAGCAGTTAAAGCCGTCCTGTAGGGCATACTTCAGGTAAGCCCAATCGCCTTGGAGAATATGCAGCCTCTGCTTAGAAGTCTGCCACTTCACCCTTAGGACCACGCCCCTCCCCCCATTTTTGTTTCTGTTTCTTCTGGTGGTTGCTGCCATAACCATAATTCTAAGTAGTTTTTAATTCTACCACTATTTCTTAAATTATCGACTTTAGCTAGTATCATTTTTTTTCGCTAGCAAAAATAAGAACTTTATATTTTAAACCTACTCTTTCATTGTTTATTGATCAAATAAAATTGGATCCTCAAACATACAAAAGTATCTAAAAATTTACTCATCCCCTTTCGTACAGCTCAATCCCATCCATCTGAAGGTACCAACAGTTTCGGATAGATCCTTTGATGTCTCTTCTATAAACAGACATGCATATAAATTGTTATAGGGATTTCTAAGAAATGGGATCATTCTGTAGATAAGCAATTCCTTTTAACATGTATAGGCCTTGCCTGTGTTTGGACATTGCATTTCATATTACGGATATACTAGAGTGTATTCAACCATTTTGCTATTGACCTTCACATTGCTTTTCCTCTTTGCTCCTACAGACAAATGTCTTTATTATCATTAAATAACATGCTTTCCTTTCTGTACACTGGGTTCTCCAGATTATGTATGTACTAAGTTTTGGCAGGTACTGCCAGATGACTTTCTCAGTGTCATCAGCAGTATACAAAAGTACTGGATTTCTCTGTGTCCTTGCCAGAACTGAAGGTATGATTCTCCAATTCCTGTGAATTTGGCAAAAAATAGTCTTGTTTGCTGTTGTAATTTATAAGTTTGATGGCTAGTTGAATAAATTTTTGTTGACTACTTCTCAATATGTAAGGTTTACCCATTTTGTCATTTGCCTTTTGACCGTTTATGCTCTTTTGCATGCAGACACTGCTAAGTTTTTGTATTGTTGAATCTACTTTTTTTTTCCTGTAGTTGCTTTTGGATTTTCAGTCCTAAGGTCAACTCCATCCCCAAACCATAAACATCTTCTAAAATTCTAAAATTTACCCATTAGATTTATAGTCCCTCAAACTTTTTGTATATGGGATAAAGTAGGACTCTGACAGATGGGTGCCCATTAATGCCCATACCACATGATCAAAATTATCCTTGTCAACCAGAATTGAAACATTAATGCCCATCTATCATTTCCTGATCTTCTTATTTCTACTTGTTTTTTTCCTGTGATAAACACTATAACAACCATTACATTATCTAATAAGATGAAGCTAGACTACTTTTAAGATATTTGGGGGCAATTTCAAACAACTTTTATAAAGTTATGTCCAGTTACAGAAAAGCTTCTTTGAGGTTTTGAGTAGACCTGTCTTCCCATCCAGAAGCATTTTTCTCCAAGACTTGTTGCATGCCCTCCAATAAAAAGAATCCTAATGAATAATGAATTTTAATTATATAATTGCTGCACTTTTCTTGTCAAGCTTATTGCTGAGTTTGTGGCTTTTTGTCACTATTGAGAATGGGATCGATTTCCCACCTATCTTTTTATTTTCTAGTTGTAGTTTTCTTATCCAGCTTACTAAATTTTTTTTACTCAGTTTGTTTTTAATGCCATAGAAAACCTTAAACCTAGGCCTTAAATCTAAAAATTTTATTTTTCAATGTTTATGGAATTTATTGTATTAGAATTTCAAACATAATCATAATAGACTAATCCCTGTCTTGTCTTTGGATTAGACATCTCAAGTATTTTTATCGTTTAATGTTTTTGTTGTTAGGCTTTAAGTAGTCTTTATATTTTAGGTATTTTTCTGTTTCTGTTTCAAGTTGTTAATTGACAAGGCTGTGGAAATTCATTTATATTTTCAGCTTATGATGTTATTATGGTTATTAATGTGGCATAATATTCCACATTAGAGGTTTATTAAAGTGGAATGAATTCTTGCTCATGTTACACAGATTTGTTTCTCCTAGAAAATTTAGATCTCATTTGGAAAATTGGCCCAGTTTTGTTGTTGGTGTGGTTTTCTAGTTTTTCTTGTATTTTACCAGCTTTAAGAGGGATTAAAGAGGTTTTCATTTTTATATCACATACTTTGAAATCCTTATTCATTTAAAACTAGCTTAATTAAATTTACAATCATTTGGCCTGGATCTGCTTAAAATGGTATGTTTTCCATTGTCGTTTGTGGTGTTTTTGAGGAATTATCCACCCCCTCTCTTAATAGGAAATAATCTATTCTCGGGGTGCCTGGGTGACTCGGTTAAGCATCTGCCTTCGGCTCAGGTCATGATCTCAGGGACCTGGGATCAAGCCCCATATTAGGCTCCCTGTTAAGCTGGGAGCCTGCTTCTCCCTCTCCCTCTGCCCCTCCCCTGCTTTGCTATCAAATAAAATCTTAAAAAAAAAAAAGGAAATAATCTATTCTAGATTTTTAAAATTATAGCTGTGTATATAGATATATCTTGTTTCTTGTTCCTGATATTAAATATTTTTATTTTCTAACCAGGCTTGTGTGGAGGTTTTTTTTTTTTTTTTTTTTTAAGATTTTATATTTATTTGACAGAGATAGCCAGCAAGAGAGGGAACACAAGCAGGGGGAGTGGGAGAGGAAGAAGCAGGCTCCCAGCGGAGGAGCCTGATGTGGGACTCGATCCCACAAAGCCGGGATCATGCCCTGAGCCAAAGGCAGACGCCTAACGACTGTGCTACCCAGGCGCCCCTGTTTTTTGTTTTTGGTTGTTTTTTTGTTGTTGTTTTCTGGTATTTTGAAAGAATCCGTTTTGGTGTTACATTTCTACCACATTTATTTTGTAGTTTTAGCTTTTACATTATTCTCACCATCTTTTTCTTTTGTTATTTTCTAGTTTAAATTAAATACTCAATGTATTTTGGTGATAAAAGCATTTATACATTTTCTTTGAGATAGCTTGTTTCTGAAGCCCTCCTTTATATCTATTTCTGGTTGTTATAATTTCATTTGTGGTTCTTCTTGATCTGGAGATTATTTAACTGCTTATTTTCTAAGTAGTCGGTTTCTTTTTAAGTTTTTTGTCAAACATCTTCAAGTTGGTGATTTTTAATTTTGTTGAAAATGGGGGTCTTTAAAAAAGCCTTTTGGAAACTTAATGTTTTCTCTGTAGATAAGTATTTGAATGACTTCTTTAAATATTCCAAAGATATAAAAAAGGATTTTTTTCCTGTAGGGGACAAAGTTCTAGGTACTTTTGTAGGCAAATATTAAGTTACAGGTGTAAAGAAAGAAAAGTATGTGTGTCGGGAACGTATATACATGTGTATGCATCTATTTTTCTTTTTCAGTCATTTCAAAGTAAATTTTAGATTTCAAGATAATGTCACCTTAAATATTTCATCACGCATCTAAGAATTCATTTTCCTAAATAACCATAATCTTTATCACGTTAAGACAATTAACAACTCTGTATGTAATATGCGGTGCATATTCAAATTTCCTCAATTGCTTCAAAGATGTTTTACAAATTTTTTCCAATCCAGGTTCCAATAAAAATTAATTTGTTTCCCATATACAATAGTTGTCCTGCATCATTACCTCACTGGGAGTCACATGATGGTAGTTACCCAACTGTATTATCCCTTCTATATTATTGGACATTCTCTAAAGAATAGCTCCACATGTACATATTCCCTTTTTGTTTTACTCTGGAATTTTTTTTTAATCAGTTATAATCCATTACCACAGTGGTTCTCAAAGTGTCATCCCCATCCAGCATCATGAACATCACCTGGGCATTTGTTAGAAATGAAAATCAGAATCAAAACTTGGGAGAGGCTCCTGGCAATTTAAAAAAATATATTTTAAATTCCAATAAAATTAACATACAGTGTTACATTAGTTTCGGGTGTACAACATAGTGATCCAACGGTTCTCTACATTATTCTGTGCTCATTATATTAAGTGTGTTCTTAATCCCCTTCACCAATTTCACCCATCCTCCCACCCACCTAGCAGTCGGTTTTAATTAGTCCTTCCCATGATTCTGATTCCTGCTGAGATGAACTGCTGTATTGTCTTTGTCCCAGATTTGGTCTGGAACACCAAATAGGCAACTGCTTAAAAGGATGAGATTGATGTGAGATATTGGAAGACATCCAGGGTAAACTTAACAGTTAACATTGCGCTTTTGTGTAAAATAAAAAATAAAGGAAACCATGAGAGTATGAGGGTAGGAGTGGCGAACATCCGTGCGTTTTGAATCGAAATTATACCGGGAGCTGTTACATTGATAATGAAGAAGAAAGGAGAGCGCGAACTGTGTGACCAAGTATAACTCAAGGGAAACGTTATTGTAGGGGAATGCTCTGCTCTCTTGTTCAAAGAGGTCTGCATTCCTGTGCTCTTGCTACAGAGCTGGAGCGACAGCCCTTAACGAAAGACTACAATCAGGGATTTATTTACATGTCCTGCAATTTCTCCATTACCCGCTCACGGCCCAACTGAAAAGCTTAACTGTAACCTAATAGGTCGACAAGCTAACACTTCGGGGCACAGAACTCTGTTATGAGTGCGAATCTTACTGATAGTGAAATTTCACGCTGCCAAGTCTGGACTTGCCTCGTAGGGGCTTCAGGTATCCCTGAACTTCGTCAAACGAGGGGTGTCTGGACGTTATAAGCTCTGACCCAAAGTCTACTTAAACAAAACAACGCTCCATTGTATTCCTTTCTTAGCCTGCCGGGCACACCCATTTTCCAAAGCTGCGAAGGTTAACGGAGTGCCGAGATGGGCCAAAAACACCGCTGTCCCAAAGATTCCCCGGTCCCAGTGCCAAGGATGAATGACCACATGTGTCGGGGTTTTCCCTTCCAGGGTTCCAGGCTGTTCCCGGGAGCCGGTGTGTGTCCGAAACGGCTGTAGCCGAACCCCTAACCCAGCACTCGACTAAGCTGACGCTTAAAGTTCAACTGTCTCCTACCAGCGGTCTCATACTCATCGCCAGGATAGGAGGGACCAGGAGTAACCACGGCAACCAGAGAACGGGACGGAAGGGGTGGGGCTGTAGGGCGGAAGGGGCGGGACGAAGCGCGGCCGTTCTCTGGCCCTTTCCCGGCGTCAGTTTAGTGGCGGGAAAGTCGGGTCCTGAGGCTGCATCTTTCGGTCACGGGAGATTCTTCGCGGCAGTCTGAATGGAGAAGCAACCCGGAAAGCAAGCGGCCACCGAGCCTGCGGACTCCGGAGCGGGAGGCGGGGAAGGCGGGCCATCACAGGTCGCTGGCGCCCAGGAAGCGCCTCCAGAGGACCGCTTGACCCTGCTGCTCAGGTTGTTCCCTCCGGCCGGCGTAGCCGGATCCAAGCGGGCGTTGTGGCCGAGAGCCCCGCCCTTCGCTGTCAGGGTCCCGAAGCCTTCGAATTCTGGTTTGGTCGCTTAATGGCTGCGTAACTGCGTCATTCAGTTAAGCTTCTTAAGCCTCTTGCTTCATCTTCGAAAAAGAGGAGGGTTACACCCTAGTAGAGTTGCAGTGGGGGTTAAATGTGATACTTGGAGGCAGGTGTTCATAGCACTGTGCTTCGGGCCCTTCGGGCCTTCCGAGCTGTAATTTACCCCCCTTTTCTCATCCACTCATGCCCTGCGGCCCCGGTATTCAAACGGGTTGTGAGGTGCATCTACATAAAAAAAAGTCCTGCCTCTTTGTGTTATGGTTACGACCCTTTCAATCCAGAAGCTTCATTTGTTATATTTCCTACCAAGCGGGTGATGTTTATACTTTTCCACTGAGCCTGGTGTGGCTTTTGATATGGCCCCTCAGGCTAAGAATAGTTTTTCTGTCTTTAAGTGGTTGGGACAAAGCTAATTCGTGGAGGAATATTTAATAACACGTGAAAATTATACGAAGTTCAAATTTCAGGCCGTTAAGGAAAGGTTTATTGGAACACACTTTCCCGCTATCGGGTCTGAGTTGAGTAGCTACACTAGAGACCGTATGACTCAGAAAGCCTAAAATACTTGTTTGGTCCCTTTATAGGAGAAAAAATAACAACAAAAACTATCCTATAGGGGATTTTTTTCTCCCTCCCCAAAGAATTCTAACTATTGTAGCTTTACCATTACTTTGAAAGGTCTTGGCTAATAAGCCGCACAGTGTCACTTTAAAAATTCCCTCCTACCTACAACATAAACTTCTAAAATATTAAAGATATAGGATTACCTTTTTTATCTCAGCTAAAAGGGAACTGTTCTTACAGTGTGTGTGTGTGTTTTAAATATTTTATTTATTTATTTATTTGACAGAGAGACAGCCAGCGAGAGAGGGAATACAAGCAGGGGGAGTGGGAGAGGAAGAAGCAGGCTCCCAGCAGAGGAGCCTGATGTGGCGCTTGATCCCAGAATGCTGGGATCAAGCCCGGAGCCGAAGGCAGACGCTTAACGACTGCGTCACCTAGGCGATCCCTTACAGTGTGTTTTAAAACGCTAGCCCAACTTCTTAACCTGTAAGAAATTCTTTTCTTTTGGAATTTCAAGGAATTTTAAGAAACTTAAACCATGGAGGTTTAAAAATCTTTCTAATGTCACTTTAGCTACTGATATAGGTCTCAAAATCTCAGAGCAGTTTCAGAATTATGAAACTACCATGTAAATGTACAACATCTTGTAAGAATAACTTAATAATTAGGGGCACCTGGGTGGCACAGCGGTTAAGTGTCTGCCTTTGGCTCAGGGCGTGATCCCGGCGTTATGGGATGGAGC
Organism: Ursus maritimus; assembly: GCF_017311325.1. NCBI lineage: Eukaryota > Metazoa > Chordata > Mammalia > Carnivora > Ursidae > Ursus > Ursus maritimus. The sequence continues at coordinate 35,184,422 of NW_024426663.1, read as the reverse complement.
CCCACATCAGGCTCCTCCGCTATGAGCCTGCTTCTTCCTCTCCCACTTCCCCTGCTTGTGTTCCCTCTCTCGCTGGCTGTCTCTATCTCTGTCAAATAAATAAATAAAATCTTAAAAAAAAAAAAAGAATAACTTAATAATTAGTGTTTTACCCATAGCTTTTCTACTTACGTATGATTTTCAGTTAAGTACAATCCTAGGACAACTAAGAAACTATGTGAATTATCTATCCAAGAATTAGTATATTTGTTATTTTTCTATCTATCCTAGGAATGTTACAAACTGTTGTTAAATTTGTTAACAATGTTTGCAGTTTTCACCATTTTGATGTGTTTCTTCTTTGTGTAGCCCATATTTCTTGAGTGTGGCATATTAAATTTAGAAATCAGAATTTTAACTTTTCCTCATAGTTGCTATTTTTCCACTGGAGTACATTTTGCATCTTCCTCTGAAGCTTCCCTTTATTTAAAAAGATTTTATTTTTAAGCAATTTCTACACCCAATGTGAGGCTCCAACTCAGAACCGGAACTGAGCTAGTCAGGGAACTGAGCTAGCCAGGCGCCCCATAAGATTTGAGCATAGTTGACACAATGTTACATTAGTTTCAGGTGTACAACTTAAAAAGTTTGGGGGCACCTGCGTGGCTCAGTCAGTTAAGCATCTGTCTTCGTCTGAGGTCATGATCCCAGGGTCCTGGTTTCGAACCCCACATCAGGCTCCCTGCTCAGTGAGGAGCCTGCTTTTTCCTCTCCCTCTGCTGCTCCTCCTGCTTGTGCACTCTCTCTCTCTCAAATAAGTAAATAAAAAATTTTTAATAAAATCCATATGTCTCTTTTTGTGCCAGTACCATACTGTTTTGATCTCTACAGCTTTGTAGTATATCTTGAAATATGGAAACGTGATAGTTCCAGGTTCATTCTTCATTCTCAGGATTGCTTTGGCTATTTGGGATCTTCTGTGGTTCCATAAAAATTTTATTTTATTTTATTTTATTTTATAAAATTGTATTTATTTATTAGAGCATGAGAGAGTACAAGTGAGGAGGGGAGGTGGGAGACAGGGAGAGGGAGAAGCAGACTCTCCACTGAGTAGGGAGCCCAATGCAGGGCTCCATGCCAGGACCCTGGGATCATGATCTGAGCCAAAGGCAGATGCTTAACTAACTGAGCCACCCAGGCACCCACCCCCCCCAATTCAAATATTAGTATGATTGTTGTAGTTTAGTGGAAAATAGTGTTGGTATTTTGGTAGGAATTGTTTTGAAACTGTAAATTGCTTCGGGTAATATGGACATTTTGGCAATACTTTTTTAATACATGAACATGGAATATCTTTCCATTTGTTTGTGTCATCTTCAGTTTCTTCCATCAGTGTCTTACAGTTTTCAGAGTACAGATTTTTCAACTCTTTGGTCAAGTTTATTCCTAGGTATTTTATTCTTTTTGGTGCAGTTGTAAATGGTGTTGTTTTCAAAATTTCTCTTTCTGTGACTTTTTTGTTAGTATATGGAAATGTTACTGACTTCTGTGTATTAATTTTGTATACTGACACTTTGGTGAATTCAATTATTCCAGTACGTTTTTTGATTGAGTCTTCAGGATTTTCTCTGTATAGTATCATGCTGTCTGCAGATAGTGACAGTTTAACTTCCCTACCAATATGGATGCCTCTTATTTCTTTTTCTTGTCTGATTGCTGTGGAAAGGACTTTCAGTACTATATTGAATAAAAGTGGTGAGGGTGGGGGTGCTTGGGTGGCTCAGTTGGTTAAGCATCAAGCTCTTGCTTTAAGGCTCAGGTCATGATGTCAGGGTCATGATTTTGAGCCTTCTGTCAGGCTCCACACTGAGTGCCGAGTCGGCTTGAGATTCTCTCTCCCTCCATCTGCCCCTCCAGCTCGTGCTTGTTCTTTCTCTCTCTCTCTCTTTTTTTTTTTTTTTTTAAGATTTTATTTATTTATTTGACAGAGAGACAGCCAGCGAGAGAGGAACACAGGCAGGGAAGTGGGAGAGGAAGAAGCAGGTTCCCAGCAGAGGAGCCTGATGTGGGGCTCGATCCCAGGACCCTGGGATCACGTTCTGAGCCGAAGGCAGACACTTAATGAATGAGCCACCCAGGAGCCCCTCTCTTTCTCTCTCTCAATTAATTAAGAGAGTTTTTATTGTGAATGAATGTTGAATCTTGTTAAATGCTTTTTTTGCTGCTGTTGAGATGATTGCATGATTTTCGTCCTTTGTTTTACAGATGTGATGTATGATGTTGATTGATTAGCGAATATTGAACTACCCTTGCAGCCCCAGAATAAATCCCGTCCGATCATGGTGAATGATTTTTTTAATGTGTTGTTGTATGTGGTTTGCTGATATTTTGTTGAGGATTTTTGCATCTATGTTCACAAGGTATATATTGGCCTGTAATTTTCTTTTTTTGTTGTGTCTTTGTCTGGTTTTGGTATCTGGGTAATGCTGGCCTCATAGAATATTTGGAAGTTTTCCTTTTTCTTCTGTTTTTTTTTTTTTTTTTAATTGGAATACTTTGAGAGTAGGTATTAACTTTTCTTTAAATGTTTGGCAGAATTCATCTGTGAATCCAGTTAGTCCTGGCATTTTTGAGATTTATTTATTTATTTATTTATTTTTAAAGATTTATTTATTTGAGAACAAGAGAGAGCATGAGTGGGAGGGGCAGATGCACAGCGAGAGGGAGAGAGAATCTCATGCTGGCTCCACACTGAGCGCAGAGCCTGACATCGGGGTTGACCTCACAACCCTGAGATCCAAAATGTCCAGCTCCACTGGAGCTGGAACCAAGAGTTGGACACTTAACCGACTCACAACCCAGGCAGCTCTTTTTGGTAGTTTTTGGATCACCAATTCAATTTTCTTATCGTAATTGGTTTATTAAGACTTTTTTCTTTCTGGTTCAGTTTTGTAAGATTGTGTGTTTCAAGGAATTAGCTATTTCTTTTAGGCTGTCCAGTTTGTTGGCATATAATTTTTCATAGCATGCGCCTATAATCCTTTGTATTTCTGTGGTGTCAGTTGTTACTCCTCTCACTTCTGATTTTATTTATTTGGGTCCTTTCTCTTTTTTTCTTGATGAGTCTGGCTCAGGGTTTATCAATTTTGTGTATCTTCTCAAAGAACCAGTTCTTGGTTTCATTGATATTTTTTCCTTTTTTTTCTTTCTTTTTTCAGTCCATATGTTATTTATTTCTACTCTGATCTGTATTATTTCCTTTCTTCTATTCACCTTGCATTTTGTTCTTCTTTTTGTAGTTCCTTTTAGGTGTAAGGTTAGATCTATTATGGAGTATGTTCCACGTGCGCTTGAAAATGGATGTTTATTCTACTGTTTTTGGTTGGAATGTTCTGTGTATGTTGTTATGTCCATCTAGTCCAATGTGTCATTCAAAAACATTGTTTCCTTGTTGATTATCTGTGTGGATGATCTATCCATCGATGTAAGTGTATTGTTAAAGTCCCCCTACTATTATTATATTGCCATCAGTTTCTCTTGTTTCGTCTGTTAACAGTGGCTTTATGTACTTAAGTGCTCCAGTATTGGGTGTGTAGATATTTACAATTGTTATATTCTCTTGTTGGATTGATTACTTTCTCATTATGTAATGCCCTTCTTTGTCTCTTGTTATGGTCTTTAAAGTCTCTTTTGTCTGATAAAATTATTGCTACCTAGGCTTTTTTTGGGTGGGTGGGGGCTTCCATTTTCATGGTGGGACGTTTTTCCATCCCTTCACTTTCAGTCTGTGTGGGTCTTTATGTCTGAAATGAGTCTCTCATAGGCAGCATATAGATGGGTCTTGTTTTTTATCCATTCTGCTATTCTGTGTCTTTTGATAGGAGCATTTAGGCCATTTACATTTAAAGTAATTATTGATAAGTGTGTACTTACTGCCATTTTTAAAATTTATTTTCTGGTTGTGTTTGTAGTTCTTCTACAAAACACCTTTCTTGCTCTCTTCTTCTCTTGCTCTCTTTGTGATCGGTGAATATAGTGTTTTCTTTGACTTCGTTCTCTCTATTTTTTGCATATTTCTCATAGGTTTTCCGTTTGTGGTTACCATGAGGTTCATATATAACATCCAGATAAATAGCAGTCCATATTACTTCTTTGGTCACCTAAGTTCAAACACATTCTAAAAAAAGCAAAACAAAAACAGTAAAAGAAAAAAGTCTCTCTTTTTCCCCTTCTCTTCCCTTTTTACTGACTTCTCCATAGTTTATTTTTATGTTGTTATATTTTACAACTTTTTATTCATCATTTTCTTATGTCTTATTTGGTCATTTCTTTTCCACTTAAAGAAGTCCCTTTAGCATTTTTTATAACACTGGTTTAGTGGTGATAACTTCTTTATCTTTTGTTTGTCTAAGAAATTATCTCTCCTCAAATCTGAATACCTTGCAGGTACTTGGTTGTAGTTTTTTCCTTTCAGCACTTTGAATATATCATGCCACTTCTTTCTGGCCTGCAAATTTTCTCCTGAAAAATGAGCTGGTAGCTTCATGTTTTCCCTTGTAGGTACTTTTTGTTTTTCTCTTGCTGCTTTCAAAATTTATCTTTATTTTATTTTTAACATTTGACATTTTAATTTTTATGTGCCATGGCCCGGAACTCCTTGGGTTCATCTGGTTTGGAACTCTCTGTGATTCTTGGACTTGGATATCTGTTTTCTTCCCTAGTTTAGGAAAGTTTTCAGTTATTTCTTCACATAACTTTTCTACACTTTTCTGTTCTTCTCCTGGAATCCCAATAATGTAAATGTTTTCTTGATATTGTCCAAAAGATTTCTTAATCTATTTGTATTTTTGAACCATTTTTCTCTTTGTGCTCTTCTGCTTGTATGCTTTCCATTACCCTCTCTTCCAGATCACTGATATATTCTTCTGATCCTTTAATACACTCTTGGTTTCCTGCAGTATGGTTTTTTTTTTTTTTCAGTTATTGCATTCTTCAACTCTGATTGGTTTCTTTTAATATTTTCTGTCTTGTTATTGAAGGTCTCACTGAGTTCTTCCGCTCTTTTCTCCAGCCCAGTGAGTATCTTTACGAGCATTACTTTAAATTCCTTTTCAGGCTTATTATTTATTTCTATTTCATTTAGTTCTTTTTCTTTTTTTTTTTTTTTCCTTGTTCTTTCTTTTGGAGCATATTCCTCTGTCTCGCCCATTTTGCTTGAGTTTTTGTTTGTTTCTATAGAAGGTAAACATTGAGCTTCTCCTAAACTTGAAGGGGTGATCTTGGTATGGTGTCCCCTGTGCAGACTGTGTGTGGTTGGTGACTTTAGCTGGCTGACTGGAGCTGTGGCTGTAAATGCCAGTTAATCTTTTAAACTGTGGCATGTCTCCTCCCATCTCTCTTCCTGTTCTCTTTTTCTTCTATCTTTGTTTATTCAGTAGCTGTTCAGTCAGCCCTTAGTTTTTTAGGAGGAATTGTTCAATCAATAGATGTAATTTCGTGTGTTTGGTGGAGGAGGACATAGTTTTTCCTACAACCCCATCTTCAACTGGAAGTCTCTTTACACACACTTTAAATCATTCAGGCCAAACTAGAAGACTTATTGCTGAGTTTACTTACACTCGTTTTATTGCATAAACTTCTGAAAAATGTGAGTTGGTTTATAATGTAGTAATGAGTAAAACCTCTATAAATATATGACTTTCTGGGATACCTGGCTGGCTCAGTCAGTAGAGCATGCAACTCTTGATCTCAGGGTTTTGAGTTTGGGCCCCATGTTGTGGGTAGAGTTTACTTAATTTAAAAAAAAAGTATATTTGTGTGTGTGTGTGTGTGTGTGTGTGTGTGTGTATATATATATACATATATATATGACTTTCTCTTCTCTTTATGCTTTCAGGCTGAGAGCACAGACAAAACAACAACTCTTGGAATATAAATCAATGGTTGATGCAAGTAAGTATTTTTATTTTCAAATAAGATTTTGTGAGCTTGGTGATGAACAATATTCTAGAGAAAAGAAAATAGGGAATGGGAGTGTCAGCATAATGTGGTACTATACTATATAAAAAGGCAAAAAACACGATTGCCCTGTCCCTCAGGAACTTGTTAGGAATTCAGGAAATAGATTAAAACAAAACAAAACAAAAAAACAAACTAAGAATGCAAGACAGTTAAATTCTGTTGATCAGAGAATTGGGAAATTTCTGTGGGAAGGAATCATAGGACTTGATCATAAACAGCTTGGAGATTAAATTAGTGGATCAGATGATTGTTAAGCAAGTGACCTAAAATCTATACTTCAAGAAACACTGGAAGATAGGAAGGAGAGGCAGAAGGGAGATTAGCTTACAGATATGAATGATAATTTCGATTTTAAACACTGAAAAAATTTACATTTTCTTAAAAGATTTTATTTTTTTGAGGGTCACCTGGGTGACTCAGTTGGTTAAAGGTCTGCCTTCGGCTCACGTCATGATCCCAGAATGCTGGGATTGAGCCCTGCATCAGGCTCCCTGATCAGTGGGAGTCTCCTTCTCCCTCTCCTCCCCACTTGTGCTATCTCTCACTATCTCTGTCTCTCTCTCTCAAATAAATAAATAAAATCTTAAAAAAAAAAAAAAAAGATTTGGGATGGCTGGGTGCCTCAGTCGGTTAAGCATCTGCCTTAAGCTTGGGTCATGATCCCAGACCTGGAATTGAGCCCCAAGTCGGGCTCCTTGCTCAGTGGGGAGTGTGCCTCTGCCTCTCCCTTTGCCACTCCCCCAGCTCATGCTCTCTCTCACTCCCTCTCTCTCTCAGATAAGTAAATAAAAAATCTTCAAAAAAAATTATTTGAGAGAGAGAGAGAGACAGAGAAAGCACAAGCAGGGGGAGGTGGAGGGATAGAGGGAGAGGGACAAGCAGACACCCCACTGATCAAGGAGCCCGATGCAGGGCTCAGTCCAGGACCCCGGGATCATAACCTGAGCCGAAAGCAGACGCTTAACAGACTTAGCCACCCAGTCTCCCCTGAAAAACTGTAAATATCTTTTTTTTTTTTTTAAGATTTTATTTATTTATTTGAGAGAGAGAGCATGAGAGGGGAGAGGGTCAGAGGGAGAAGCAGACTCCCCACGGAGCGGGGAGCCCGATGTGGGACTCAATCCTGGGACTCCGGGATCATGACCTGAGCCAAAGGCAGTTGCTTAACTAACTGAGCCACCCGGGCACCCCTGTAAATTTATCTTTTAAAATCTAGAAGTCTTCAGGAGCAAGAGAGTACTAAAATAATGGTTTAGCTCTCCTAAAGTAATAACCATTATTGCAACCTAATTTGTAAGTCTTTGGGTCTCAAAGATAGGTTTTGGTGAGTCTTTCTTTCTCTGTGAAATAGGCTTAAAGAATAAAACCAAGGAGCGCCTGGGTGGCTCAGTCTTTAAGCATCTGCCTTTGGCCCAGGGCGTGATCCCAGGGTCCTGGGATCGAGCCCCGCATCAGGCTCCCTGCTCCACTGGAAGCCTGCTTCTTCCTCTCCCACTCCCCCTGCTTATGTTCCCTCTCTCGCTGGCTGTCTCTCTCTCTCTGTCAAATAAATAAATAAAATCTTTAAAAAAAAAAAAAAAGAATAAAACTAAACAATACTTCACGTTGAATCAAGAATTGTGGAAAACCTGAGGGGCCACATAGATGACTTAGTCACTTCACCTGAATACATGTTTAACTTAGGAACTTTTCAGACTCTGCTCAGATTCTTTTATAAGGCTGTAGATCCAAAGGCAGTTCCCATGTGTTGCCCATCTGATATTCCAGGCTTTCTAAAGTCTTACGCAAAACAAGAACAACAAAAAAATAGGACTATGATATGAGCCGCCTGGCCTCTTTTCTGCTTAGTATAACTAGTAATTTGTGAAACTGGGATATGAACCAGGTCTTCTTGCCTCCAAAGCCATGACCGTCCATTATATCAATAACGCTTCCATCAAAAATGATCAGTATAGGGGCACCTGGGTGGCTCAGTCGGTTGAGCCTCTGCCTTCGGCTCAGGTCATGATCCCAGGTTGCTAGGATCGAGCCCCACATCAGGCTCTCTGCTCAGCGGGGAGCCTGCTTCTCCTTCTCCCTTTGCCCCTCCTCCTGGTTGTGTTCTCTCTCTCTTCTCTCAAATAAATAAATTAAAATTTAAAAAAATGAATGGCAGGTCACCGTCCTTCTCCTGGTGGAATAAATGATCTCTTTGTTTCAAGCCCATGCTCCTTATATTAAACTAGTGATGTTTACCTCATAGATGGGACGTAGGATATGGCTAAATTCTTTTGCTGGCATGAGAGCCTACATAATAAAAAAGGATAATGTATCTTCTTAGAGGACAGGATGTTGGGGGAAAGCTATTCAGAATTTGGACCTTTGAGAAATTACCTCTACATTTTCCTGCATTCATTCAAATCATTTTTAAGTATTCAGTATGTCCCCACTAGGGACATGTAACTAGGCATGGAGACATAGTGTTGAAGGAGGTGGAATTTGCCCTGGTGGAGCTTAATTTCTATGTAGCAAAACGGGTAAGGAAAGAAGCATTGCAAGATAACTGTGAAGTACGGGAAGTGTGATGAAGGAAATAATGGTGTGATAAGGAGGGGCTACTTCAGATACTGTGATCAAAGATGGTGTCTTTGAGAAGGTGACATGAGAGTAAAATCCAAGTGTTATGAAATAGTCCACCTTATAGAGTCCTTGTTTTCCGACTATATATAATTCCTCTTTTAAGGGATTGTGACATCTGAAAACTTGAGTAGGCTTAATAGTGCACGCTGTAGAGTTTCTACAACTAAAGGAGATTACTGCTTTAGGGCATGAAATGAGGTTGTAGTCTTTGAAAAAAGATATTTATCTAAAATCAATTATTTTACCATTAAAAGAATATGTTACTTTATTGCTTGATGGATTTTTTTTTAAATAGTAAGTGCATCCCTTTTCAGAGTACAATTTGTTGAGTTTTGACAAATGTATGTATCAGTGTAACAACCACCACAATCAAGACATAGAATACGTCTGTTATACCTCCCCTATTCTACTTCACAGTCCCTGCACTTACCCCAGCACGCACCATTGTAATCTGTTTTTACAGATTTGCCTTCTAGAGTTGGGCTGTCCAGTGTCGTAGCCATTAGCTACATGTGGCCTTAAAGTTAAATTAATTAAAATTAAATTTAAAATTCAGTTCTTTAGTTGCACTAGTTACATATCAAATGCTCAGTAGCCACATGTGTCTAGTGACTAGCCGTTTGGACAGCAGAGATATTGAAAATTTCTACCAAATTTCTCTTGGACAGCACTGTTCTAGAATTTGATGTAAACAGCATTATATATGTATTTGTGTGTATCTGACAACTTTCTTTTAATGGAGATTTAATTCATATAAAATTCATTTTAAAATGTACAGTTAAGTAGGTTTTAGTATATTCACAGTATTGTGTAATCATCACCAATTTCCAATTCCAGAACATTTCCATCACCCTAAAGAGAAACCTAGTACCTGTTAGTAGTCACTCCCAGTATGTCTGGCTGCTTTTGCACAGCATAATTTTATGATTCATCCATGTTGTTTGTTTGAGTAATTTTTTCTCTTTTATTGTAGAGTATATTTCACGATGGCTATACCACATTTTGTTTATCCATTCACCTGTTGATGGCCATTTGAATTGTTTGCAGTTTTTGCCCATTATGAATAAAGCTGCAGTGGACATTTGTCATTTCTTTGTGTCTTTTTCTGTACACTTCTTTTCATTTCTCTTGGTTAAATACCTAAAAGTGAGATTGTGTGCTCATGTGGTAATGATACGTTTAACATTTTTTCTTTTTAATATGCCCAGTGTGGAGCCCAGAACAGGACTTGAACTCACGACCCTGAGATCAAGACCTGAGTTGAAATCAACAGTCGGACGCCCAACCGACTGAGCCATCCAGGTACCCCTATATGTTTAACTTTTTAAGAAACTGCCCAGACATCTAAAATGTTTACACTGGGGCGCCTGGGTGGCTCAGTTGGTTAAGCGTCTACCTTGGGCTCAGGTCATGATCTCAAAGTCCTGGGATCGAGGCCCACGTCGGGCTCCCTGCTCAGCAGGGCATCTGCTTCTGCCTCTCCCTCTGCTCCTCCCCCCTGTTTGTGCACATTCTTTCTCTGTCTCTCCCTCTCTCTCTCAAATAAATAAATGAATAAATAATCTTAAAAAAAAAGTAAAATGGTTACACCATTATGGTACGTTCTTCCTAGAAGCATGAGATTTCCATTTACTCGCCATGTTCTTTAAAATTTGATACTGTCACCCTTATTAAATTTTAGCTATTCTAGTAAGTATGTAGTGGTATCTCATGTGGTTTTTAGTTTACATTTCCCTGGTAACTAATGATGTTGAGTATCTTTTCATGTGCTTATTGGCAATTAATATATCTACATTTATGAAGGAGATCTGTAAATATACTTTAATGAAGTGTTAAAATCTTTGCCTATTTTTTAATTGGATTGTTAGTCTTAGAGAATTTGAGTTCTTTGTTTATATATATAGTTATTTTTTTCAGATATCTATATGTAGTTACAGATATAGATAGATAGATAGATAGATAGATAGATAGATAGATAGATAGATGTAGGTATCTATCTATGTATAGATATGTAGGTATCTGTGTATCTACTTATATGTTCAGCAGGTATTTTCTCCCAGTTTTTTGCTTGCCTTTTTTTTTTTTTTTTAAGATCTTTCTATTTTTAAGTAATCTCTACATGCAGCATGGGGCTCGAAGTCACCACCCTGATATCAAGAATCTCATGCTGCACTGACTGGGCCAGCCAGGTGCCCAACTTGCCTTTGTTTTTTAACTGTCTTTTGAGGAACCGAAGGCATTCATTTGATGAACTGATTTTTATCAATTTTTTTTTTCTTTTGTGGTATGTGATTTTAAGTCCTCTCTAAGAAATCTGTGACCGCTCCAAGGTCACAAAGATTTTCTCCTTTGTTTTGTTCTACAAGGTTTAGGGTTTTAGGTTTAACATTCATTTCTGTGATCCTTTTTGAGTTAGTTTTTGTGTATGGTGTGAGCTAAGGATCAAGGTTCATTTTTCCCCCTATGGAAATCTAATTTTTCTTGCACTCTGTATTTGTAACTTTCCTTTCTCCATTGTATATGTGTGGGTCTATTTCTGGGCTTTTTGCTCTCTTCCCTTGAGGTATTTGTCTATGCTTATAATAGTGCCACACTATCTTGATTACTGTAGCTTTATAGTAAATCTTCATATCAACTCCTGTAAGTCTTGCAGTTTTGTACTTTATCAGAATTGTTTTGACTGTTCTAGGTCCTTTGGGCTTTTATATGCATTTTAAAATCAGCCTGTTAATTTCTACAGAAAAAAAAAAGGGTCTGAGAATTTTGATTGGGATTCAGTTGGGATCTATAGATCAATATGGGGGAAATTGTTGTAATAGCCATATTGATTCTTGTAATACCTATACATGATAGATCTTTTCAGTATTTGAATGTATTCAGTGTAGAGGTCATATGCATATCTTGTTAAATTTATCCTGAAATATTTCATGTTTTTGAAAGAAATTGTATTTTGTAATTTTACTTTTTAATTTCCAATTGTTTTTTTCTTTTTTCTTTTTTTTTAATTTATTTTTGCGAGAGAGAGAGAGCTCGAGCGCATGAGTGGGGGAGCCCAGAGGGAGAAACAGACTCCTCACTGAGCAGGGAGCCCTATGTGGAACTTGATCCCAGGACCCTGGGATCATGATCTGAGCTGAAGACAGACGCTTAATGGACTGAGCCCCCGAGACACCCCTGATTGTTTTTTTCTAACATATAGGCATATGGGTGATCTTTTTGACATTGCTCTTGTTAATATTTTAATCCTTTTTTATTTTCCATTATTCTCAAGCTGTTCTGTCCAGTATGGTAGCAACTAGCTCCATATGACAATTGAACACTTGAAATGTGGTTAGTCCTTGAGAGGGACTATAAATGCAAAATACAGAAGAAAAGATTGTAAAATATTTATTTAGTAATTTTAGATTAATTATATGTTGAAATGATAATATTTTAGACCTATTGGGTTAAAATAAGTTACACTGAAATATTTTCACTTGCTTTATAATATGAAAACTAAAAATTAAAAATTAAATTTTTGGTTTACATTTATTGCTTACATTATATTTCTGTTGGACTGCACTCTTCTTTTTTTTTTTTTATCTTTTTTTTTTTTTAATGATTTTTTTATTATATTATGTTAGTCACCATACAGTACATCCCTGGTTTCTGATGTAAGGCTCGATGATTCATTAGTTGTCCAGTCACCCAGTCACGTGCCCTCCTTACTACCCATCACCGGTCTATCCCATTCCCCCACCCCTCCCCTCCCTGAGGCCCTCAGTTTGTTTCTCATAGTCCATAGTCTCTCATGTTTCATTCCCCCTTCTGATTACCCCCCCCTTTCTTTATCCCTTTCTTCCCCTACCGATCATCCTAGTTCTTATGTTCCATAGATGAGAGAAATCATATAATTGTCTTTCTCTGCTTGACTTATTTCACTTAGCATTATCTCCTCCAGTGCCGTCCATGTTGTAGCAAATGTTGAGACCTCGTTCTTTCTGATAGCTGAGTAATATTCCATTGTATATATGGACCACAACTTCTTAATCCAGTCATCTGTTGAAGGGCATCTCGGCTCCTTCCACGATTTAGCTATTGTGGACATTGCTGCTATGAACATTGGGGTGCATATGGCCCTTCTCTTCACTACGTCTGTATCTTTGGGGTAAACACCCAGTAGTGCAATGGCTGGATCATAGGGTAGCTCAATTTTTAACTTTTTAAGGGACCTCCAAGGACCGCACTCTTCTAAACTGTTACTAACTTCAAAAAATTTTTTATTTGCAGATGAAGAAAAAACTCCAGAACAAATCATGCAAGATAAGCAAATTGAAGCGTATGTCATATTTTTAAATTTTGCGTTTTTTACTAAGATTTGATATTATTACACATCTTACACCACTATCTTGCTTTTTCCTTTTCTTTATTTTTCCAAGTAATTTTTCATGCGTGTACTAAGAATATTTGATATGGGAGATGGACTTAACATGTACCTGAGTGGTCACATTAGCACTTTTGGCATTCCCGTTCACGAGATAATTAGTTGAGTCTCTCAGAGGCATCTGTTTACCAAGTCTACAAATGCATCAGTGTGGGGAACCTGTAGAATAATTTTATCTACATAGGATCATTTTACTTTTTTCAAAGGTTTACTTTATATATTTTTTGATGTTCAATGAGTTTTTTTGATATAGCTGAAATTTTTTTGTTTATACTTTGATAGTAAAATTGAAGACCTGGAAAATGAAATTGAAGAGGTGAAAATTGCTTTTGAAATGAAAAAGCTTGCATTAGACAGGTAATTATTACATTCTTTGTGAACTGAATGCAAAATGGGTGTGATTTGTGGTGGAGGGAATACTTTAATTAGTCTAATTGATTAATCACGTGATACCATTAGATAACGGTTACACAAATTTTGAGCCCTGAGAGAAAAGTTACATCATTCATTAATACCTTCATTTGAAGTAGTTACGTAAGATTGACTTAATAAGCAAATATCAAAGAAATAGAAGGGTGAGCTTAAATCCAGTGTTTCAAAGGATTACATGGATTCGATTACGACAGTAACTATTAATCAAGTAAAAGAATTGTCATCAAGTTTAAATATATATAGATATATTTTTTAAAGATTTTATTTTTAAGTAAAACACCAACATGGGGCTTGAACTCACAATCCCAAGATCAGGAGTTTCATGCTCTATTGACTGAGCCAGCCAGGTGCCCCTAAATATATTTTTAATATAGGTTTTATATCTGTATTTTAAAATTCATTGAACAAATATTTGAATGGTTACTATGTCTTAAGCTTTGTAGGTGTTGGTATACAGTTGTTAATAAGACAAACGTGATCTCTTATAGACCTGTGATCTGAATTAGTAATCTCAATTAAGTGAATGACTTTTAAAATTATTTCCTTGCGTTTCTGGCCTTCCCAGATGAATTTCTTATACATTTAATTGAAAAGTAGTTAAAATCCTCTTAATTGCTTCTAATAGTGAACATTTTTCCATATTCTCATAAGCTGGCTTGGTACATAGATTATATGTACTTTTTATTAATTCATTTTAAGTAAGCTCTTTGCCCTACATGGGGTTTGAACTCATGACTCTGAGATCAATGTTGCATGCTACACGGACTGAGCCAGCCAAGTGCCCTAAATAATAGATATGTATATTTTTTAGATTTTATTTATTTATTCGACAGAGATAGAGACAGCCAGCGAGAGAGGGAACACAAGCAGGGGGAGTGGGAGAGGAAGAAGCAGGCTCATAGCGGAGGAGTCTGATGCGGGGCTCGATCCCATAACGCGGGGATCGATCCCATAACGCAGGGATCACGCCCTGAGCCGAAGGCAGACGCTTAACTGCTGTGCCACCCAGGCGCCCCCTTAAATATTTTTTTTTTTTTTTTTTTTTAAGATTTTATTTATTTATGTGACAGAGAGACAGCCAGCGAGAGCGGGAACACAGCAGGGGAGTGAGAGAGGAAGAAGCAGGCTCCCAGCGGAGGAGCCCGATGTGGGACTCGATCCCGGAACGCCGGGATCACGCCCTGAGCCAAAGGCAGACGCCTTAACGACTGCGCTACCCAGGCGCCCCCCCCTTAAATATTTTTTAAGATGACTTGAGAGCTATTAAAATATCTCATTTTAATGAATTGAATTTTTTTGTGTGATGGAAAGGAAGAAATGACTTTAATATTGCTAAATTGATTGCCTTTTCATTATTACTTATTAGCTACTTGGATTTAAAAGTAATTTATGCAGTTTGTTTATATGTACGTGTATTTTAAGTGTATGTTCAGGTATGGCTTTGTATTCCCCAGCTCCATGTCAGGCCTTTGCTGATCTCTGTAGTGCCTTAATGCTTCATCCTGGCCCTGCACCAGAGTGGATGGCTTGGAGAGCAAAGCCCAGGCTGATTTCAGGTCTCATCGGTCCTTCAGCTGCAACCACGTGGAGCAGCCCTTTCTATCTTTTTATTTTCCATTTCTGTGACTTATTTATCAAAGTATTTCCCATACAATAGTGTTTATAAACCTACTTATGGTTTAGGTTACATTTAAAGAAAAATCAATCTTTAAGTTGTATATATACGTTTTTTCTTTTAAATGTGCCACAAATGTTATCCATGTTTTATAATGCCAGCTTTTTTCCTTGCGCCGTAGGATGCAACTTTCAACTGCACTGAAAAAAAACCTAGAGAAAACTAACCCCAAGACTAGGTATGTTTGTTTTTTTTCTATTTTCTTTTTTTCTGAATTCGTTAAGGCTGAGAGTAAGAAGGGAGATCTGCATAATGACTTTAGTTTTCTGAATTTTTGTTAATTAGCTGTCAGTGCCAAACCACCTTTATCTGGGAAATAAGGAAAGTGACAGAATTTTTGTGGGCATTATAATTTTTACAGTCCTACTGACATTTTGTCTGGATTGCAACAATGGAGATTTTTTAGCCAGACAGCCTGAAAACTTTGAAGGAGATTTTTAGCCAGACAGCCTGAAAACTTTGAAGGAAGATTTCGAAAGTTTACTTTTGTTCTGTATTTACTGAAAAACAGAGATAGAGCTATCTCATTTATCCAGTAACCCGGGAATTGGTTATTGAGATAGGAATGAGACAGGAAGTTTATGCCTCATTTTTCACCGGCAGAAATGAGCTTGTATATGTTAAGCTCTTTGCCAAGGAATATAAAATTAAAACTTTGGCGGTCAAGGTTTTCTATAATCTGGTCCTTTGTGTCTGGCCTCAGGGAACTTACCTATGCTCATATCTCTCAAAGCTCTAAAAAATCCTGTGATAAAATATCCCCTACCATTAGCACCAGAAATGTGTTAAGATGTATCTGGGCACTTCCCCTCTCTGGGTGTCTTAGTTCAGACTGATCATGTACTCTCCCCATATTCCATTTAACTCCAGGATTATATAAATCCTAAAG
This sequence comes from Ursus maritimus, assembly GCF_017311325.1. Classification (NCBI taxonomy): domain Eukaryota; kingdom Metazoa; phylum Chordata; class Mammalia; order Carnivora; family Ursidae; genus Ursus; species Ursus maritimus. The sequence goes on along the minus strand of NW_024426663.1, from coordinate 35,168,384 downwards.
TACGAATTTGGGCCCTCTAACGATTGCTCCTCCATAAAAGGTGAGCCTTAAACATTCTTGAGTTAGAGAAGTACAGGACAAATTGACCCCCAGAGAGGACAGAAAGACCAAATGGGCTGAGGTAGTGCCTTTAGCAAGTTCTAAAGTTTACAAACCAGTATAGCTGTAACTAGTAGAAAATGAGTTTAGCTTTCCCAGATCTATGCAAAGATTCACATTTTCAGCCTCCTCAGCAAACTCCTTCTGCATGCAGTGTTTCTCATGCCTGGTTGATATCAGAATAATTAGTATTATCACAGTGATCACATTGTTGGTCCCTTCCCAAACCTATTGACTCAATCTCTGAGTCCAAATGGGCATGTAGGGGGTCATGTGATGATCCACATTAAACATCCTCCCAAAGGATTGTGGCACTTGGAAGTATAAGAACCAGGCTTATTTTATACTCTTTGGCTCTAGCTATTGCAAACTAGATAATCTAGGTAATTACTTCATGTCCTTTAAGATTCAAGAGTTTCCCTTGTTCTACTCTGTGCACAACTCTTTCATAACTGGTTGTAATGAAACCATACTATAGTTGTGGTTTCATTTTTCTCTTTCAGCAGATTCTTTCCTCTTGGTGTTTTACTTTGCTTTATATTCCTGGTGCCTGAACAGGTCTTAGCATGTAGTAGGTACTCAGAAATATTTGTTGAAGACATGAAGGTAAGAAGCAGCTTGAATATTCATTGAAACTATTCTCTATGATGCTATATAATGGTGAATACATGTCTATACATTTGTCAAACCCATAGAATGTACACCACCAGGAGTGAACCCTAATATAAATTATGGGCTTTGGATGATAATGATATGTTAAATGTAGATTCATCATTTTGATGAATGGACCTTTCTGATGGGGGATGTTGATAGTTGAGGAGGCCATGTGTGTGGGTTTACCTTCCATTCAATTTTGCTATGAACCTAAAACTGGTCTCAAAAATAAAGTTTATTTTTTTAAAAAGCAACTTATTAGCATGTTATTAGGGCTTTTTCTCCAAAATAGATTTTTAGAAATGTTCCTACATGCTTAAATTTCATATTTTTTATTGTCTATGATTACAAATTTTTCTAGGGAAATGCATCTCTAATTTTTTAAATTTATATTTTGCATCTAATTTAAAAATTTTTTTATTTATTTGAGAGAGAGAGAGCACAAGTGCAGTGGGGAGGCACAGAGGGAGAGAGAATCTTAAGCAGACTGTGCTGAGTGCAGAGCACGGCATAGGGCTCAATCTCCCGACCCTGAGATCATACCTGAGCTGAAACCAAGTACAACACTTAACTGACTGCTCCACCCAGGTGCCCCTGCATCTCTAATTTTAAACAGAAATTTAGTTTACATCAAACGTTTCCAGTTTTATTTTGTTAAAAGATAACTTTCTATTGAAGTATAAGTAAATTTCATAAAAGGAAATACATAGTAATTGATTTATTCATTAATGATATTTATTATTTTTAATTCAAGGTTAATGAATCATTTTTTTATTCCTTTTCAGTGTCCTCATGGATAACATGAAACATGTATTAAAGCTAAACAAATTAATAATGAAATCACACCAGGTAACTGCACATTGGGCTGCTTATATATACTCATGATTTCAGTAACTTTTTACTGGCAACTGTATTGTGTATGGTTATATGGGATTATCCAAAGGTTACTGGTATGATTGGAATTCACTGTTCTTAAGTTTTCTTTTTCTCATAACTCAGTTGTTTCTGACTATTGTGACTAATTATTTACTTAAAATTTAAGCTACTATCCTTTTTCTTTTTTGGTATGGAAATAAAGGGATTGAAAACTGGAGGTTTGGAAAACATGGGCTAATAGATAAAATTCAGTGGAGTAAGTGTTATTGGTTTGTTCTGAGGTAATATGCCTTAATCTTTTTATTTTTAATAACAGGAATCTTGGGATTTGGAGGAAAAACTGCTTGATGTTAGAAAGAAGAGGTTACGTACGTGGAACAGTTATTTTGTTTTTGTTTTTTGTAGAAAACATTTTCACTTACTGTGGATATTTATAAGACCAGTTATCTCAGCCATTGAGAAATTTATTAATTTTCAGATTTTCTTAAAATTTTGCACTTGGCATTTTTAAAAGTAGTATGTAAAATGTATTTCACTTGATTAATTTTTGTTGTTTTAGAACTTTAAATCACTAAATTAATACATTCTCAGGGAGAAAAAAATCAACTGACACAGAAAAGTACAATGTGAAAGCCATACCTCCTTCCTGTGTGACCACAGTTAGGCATATATCATTCAAGTAATTATTCCATATCCCTATAAACATATTTATATATACATGATTTTAAGTTATCATTTGATACATATTCTATAGCTTTTTAACTTAATGAACATGAAGTAGCTTTTTGCATTGAAATTATTGATTTTTTTTAAGTAATACACATTTTTGGTAGAATTTGGAAACAGAAAAGTATACTTAGGGAAAGTAAAATTTTTAAATTTACTATTGCGATAATCACTCTTTGGTGCTTTTATTCTTTTAAGATTTTTGTTTTATTTATTTGAGAGAGAGTGCACGCGAGAGAGAGTACAAGGGTGTGAGGGGCAGAGGGAGAAACAGGCTCTTCACTGAGCAGGGAGCCCAATGTGGGGTTCGATCCGGGGACTCCAGGTTCATAACCTGAGCCAAAGGCAACTGTCTAACCGACTGAGCCACCCAGGCGCCTCCTTTTTTTTTTTTTTTAAAGATTTTATTTTATTTATTTGAGGGGAAGAAGGAGACAGCACAAGCAGGGGAAGGGGCAGAGGAAGAGGGTGGGAGAGAATCTCAAGCAGACTCCATGCTGAGTCCAGAGCCACGCATAGGGTTTGATCTCAGGACCCTGAGAAATTGAGTCAGAGCCTTACCTGACTGAGCCTCCCAGGGGCCCCTTCAGTGCTTATTTCTTATCTAATAAAATTGGCTTCATTTTATTCTATGTTGTAAACTGCCTTTTTCATTTAATAGTATAGGCATGATTTATTATTTTAACATACTACACAGATTTGCCTGTTTGTAAGTAATCTCAGGGTCAGAAGTAGTTCTGGTCATCTGATCTAATCACCCTTCGGATGTTTAATGTTTTTCCATCGCATTCCAACCTATTTTTGATCCATTAATATCAAGGAACCAAGCTCCTGGGACACACCCATTTATGTTTTCAAAGAGTTTAATTCTTAAAACATTTCAGGAACTATAGGAAATGGTTGATGATGTGTTTATCCCTGGAGAAGAGAATCTCTTCATTGAAAATTTATCTTGTTGATATGTCATTTTTGTAAATAAAGGAGGAAAAGGTATTTCCTTACATATATCTTCTACTTTTCTTTTAGCAACTCTGACTAAGTCCTCTTTAACATGATGTCACTTCAAACATAAGTAGACAGCTGTCATTATCATATGTACATACCCTGAACATTTCATGAAGATTGCTAAGGATAAAGTTAAAATACTGGTATTTTTCACAAAGAAAGTCATTTTCAGATCAAAATAGAACTGCAACTTAAAATGATGCTTATGAAATATTTTCTCTTAACTGATAGTCAGGAACTGTTCTGCTTCACAGTTTTTCCAGATTCTTGTTTGTAGGAGTTGTTAAATATAGTATTTTTTTTTGTAACCTAATAGAATTAAAACAAGCTTCAGAGAGTAAGCTTTTAGAAATACAGACTGAAAAGAACAAACAGAAAGATGATTTGGTCGATATGGAGAATTCAGACAAGATAAAGTCCATACAACAAAACCTGCAGATGGAGATACAAATTACTACAGTTATTCAACATGTGTTCCAGGTAACATTTATATAAGGAAAGTATAGGTAAAGAACTTTTTAAAAAATGATTGGTTCTGTTACTTTCAGATTTGCTTTGTTAGTCTTTGATCCTGAAAAAAATCATGAATTCAATACTAAATATTAGTCTGTTTACATATATTTGGAATTTATGTCTGTTTAATGTTTAAGGCTTTGACTCTTCATTATGGTTAGATCTTAGGCATTTATAAGTGGACTGATTTTAGCAGCCTTGTGAAGACAGACAAGTATAATGGTGGAAAGCATTAGAACTTAAACTTGGGAGGTGGGGAAGAACATGGATGGGGGTGATGGGGATGTAGAATTACTATCCATACTGCAACTTAATACTTGCAAACCTTGAGGAAATTATTTAAGTTTTCTAAACGTCAATTTCCTTGTTTAGAAAGAGAGGTTATAAAACCTAAAGAAGATAATTCCTGTTAATCTGTTTAGCATAATGTCTGGTCCAAGTAGATTCTCAATAAATGTTGGTAGTTATTAGCATATTATCTCTTAAATTTTATATGTTCCTTTATTCTGGAGGGTTTTCATTACTCTTTTTTTTTTTTTCCTTTTTTTTTTTTTCTTTACTCTTTTGAATTATAAAATGTCTCCAACTGTTGAGATGAAATACTTAAATTACCAGATTTCAATTAGGAAGATACACAGTTAAAACTGCCCACTATATGTAAAGCAAATATTTATTATATGTAAAGCTTATCCTTGTAGAATATGAGTTCTTATATCTGACCATAAGAAATTATTCCTCGGGTCTCTTTTTAAGATTGATTGATTGATTGATTGATTGAAGAGACAGAGAATGCAGGCAGCCGGGAGGGAGAAGTAGGGGGAAAGAATCTCAAGCAGACTCCACACTGAGCACAGAGCCATCATGGGCTCAATCTCATGATGCTGAGATCATGACCTGAGACAAAACCAAGAATCAGACGCTCAACCACCCAGGCGCCCCTCTTCATCAGGTCTTAATCCTACCTTTTAGTAGCAGCGGTTGTTACTCTGTTAGCAGTAAGGAAGTCCCTTAGACTAACCTCCAGTGGAGGATTGCATCATAAGTACAGGATCCTACTAATTTTCTTTGGCACACGTTCCTTCCTACTGCTTTGAGACTTCTATTATTTTGTCTTTCTTAGCTTTTATTCATATCCTCTTAGTGTTAATTTTGATTTAATGAAATCATTGCTTTGTTAAGCAGAACATAGCTTTGGCTGCATTAGAAGTTCCTGCCCCTAATGGGTTCAGTCATGTTTGAATGCTTACTTCCCTTTGCCTTTGTAAATTTTTAATTGGATTTATATGCACCAGCCCTATAGCAAGAATGTACCCTGTGTAGGCCAAATTTTTAAATATTTTTATACATAACAATATAACGCTTAAATTCTGAAATCTCTTTGAACAGAATTTGCATTAGTAACTTGGTATCATTGAGCCATAGTTTTTCTTTTTAAAAAAATAAGGGATCACAGTTTATGCTTAAACTGTTTTTCACTGTAGAAGTGCAAAATGACTGAACCACAGCTACAGTCTTTTTCCTTTAATCTAGAATACCATTGCAAACATCCCTAATAGGTAAAAGGTGTCTCCAAAAACTGATGAAGCCAAAAAAATTGTTGTAAACATTGTAAATATTCCATAGCATTATGGGGATCAAAGCTGAACCCTAACTGAAAGTGGAAATGAGGATACAAGAATGTATTTTTTCTTTTTTGGGGGTAGATTTTATTTATTTATTCATTCATTCATTCATTTAAGAGAGAGAGAGTGAATGAGCATGCATAAGTAGGAGGAGGGGTAGAGGGGGAGGGGGAGAGAAGCAGCAAACTCTTCCCTGAGAAGGTGGAGCAGGGGAGGGCTTGATCTCAATACTGTGAGATCAGGACCTGAGCCAAAACGAAGAGTCCGACCCCTAACTGGCTGAGCCACCCAGGCATCCAAAGAATGTATTTTTTATAGAGTAGATGCCCATACCTAGTTTGGTAAATATTTGATAAGATTAGTGAAAGAGGGGGGCACCTGGGTGGCTCAGTCAGTTAAGCGTCTGCCTTTAGCTCAGGTCATGATCCTGGGGTCCTGGGATTGAGTCCACCCTACACAGGACTCCCTGCTCAGTGGGGAGCCTGCATCTCCCTCTCCCTCTGTTCCTCCCCCTTACTTGTACTTGCCCTCTCTCTCTCTCTCTTGCTTTCTTTCTCAAATAAATAAATAAAATCTTTTTTAAAAAAGCATTTTGATTTTTAAAAATCTTGTTAAATTTTTAAACGTACTGTAACTTTAATGTAAAATTTTTTTCCTTTTTTTATTACAGAACCTCATTTTAGGAAGTAAAGCCAATTGGGCAGAGGATTCCGCCTTTAAGGAAACTGTTCTACAGCTTGAGAAGAATCTCGCCATGATCTAATAAGAATTCTGTTTCGTTATTTTTTGTTTAAATCTATGATATATCAAGTAAAATTTTTATTTAGTGTTTTTGGAACTAATATTGCAACGTTTTTGTAGCTTAACACTGTAACATGGAATTTGTTCTTTCAAATATGTTAATTAAAGTGGCATTCTCTAAAAGAATCTGAAAGTCTTAACCTTGCAAGTGTCCCAAAAGACATCTAATCTCGATTTCCACTGAATGTGGACATTTTTTCTACAACATTCCTGGCAGTCCCAACTCTCATTTGGAATACCTCTTTTTTTCTTTTTCTTTTTCTCTTTTCTTTCTTTTTTCTTTTCTTTCTTTTGTCGCCTTTTTTTTCTTTTTTTTGGTAGTTTCAAGTTTTTATTTAAATTCCAGCTAGTTAACATACAGTGTAGTATTAATTTCAGGAGTAGAATTTAGTGATTCATCACTTACATTTGACACCCCAGTGCTAATCACAAGTGTCCTCCTTAATAACAGTCAACCATTTAACCCATCCCTCCACGCCCCATTATTTGGAATACTTTTGTACATTTGTCAGTCAACTAAAATATTAGAAAAATAGAAAAGGGTATCCACATATTGATGTTTTTTCAACCAGCAGTTGTATTTTATTGAAATAAATCTCATTTTAATTTTATCTCACCACAGATTTTTTTTTTGCCTTTTTTTTTTTTTATAATACAGAGATATAATTGACATGGTATTGTATAAGTTGAAGTTCTACAATGGGTTGATTTGACCACCATGGCATTAGCTCACATCTCCATCATGTCACATAATTATTTCTTTTTTGTGGTGAGAGCCTTTAAGATCTTAGCAACTTTGAAGTATATAAAAGAGTATTGTTTTTTTTTTTATTTTTTGTTTTAAAGACTTTATTTATTTATTTGACAGAGAGAGAGAACAAGCAGAGGGAATGGCAAACAGAGGGAGAGGGAGAAGGAGAAGCAGGCTCCCTGCTGAGCAAGGAGCCCAATTTGGGGCTTGATCCCAGGACCCTGGGATCATGACCTGGGTTGAAGGCAGTCGATTAACCGACTGAGCCACCCAGGCACCCCTATAATAGAGTATTGTTAACTATAGTCGCAATGCTATGCATTCGATCTCCAAAAACTTACTCATCTTCTAACTGCATTTTTATTCTCTGTGACCAACATCTCCCCAAGTCCCGCACACCCCATCCGCATCTTTATTTATTTATTTTCCCATCCATATCCTTATTTTTTCTAAAACATTTTATTTATTTATTTGACAGAGCACAAGGAGAGGGAGTGGCAGGCAGAGGGAGAGGCAGGCTCCCTGTCGAGCAAGGACCCCAGTGTGGGACTCCATCCCACGACCCCAGGATCATGACCTAAGCCAAAAGCAGAAGCTTAACCGACTGAGCTACCCAAGCATCCCCCATCCACATCTTTAAACAGAAACCCAAATAATGCACCTCAACCTTGAAAACCAAAAAAGAGAAAGCATATCCGAAATGTTAATGCTTGTGGTTATTGTAGAGTAATTGTGACTTTTTTTATTTTGTATTTCTATATCACATATTACTTTTATAAGTTAAAACATAAAAAGAGTAAATGTTACTGTCTTATTAAAAAATAGAACTTGCTGGGGTGCCTGGCTGGCTCAGTTGGTAGAGCATAGGACTCTTGATCTCGGGATTGTGAGTTCAAGCCCCGTGGTGGATATACAGATTACTAAAAATATATAAACTTAAAAACCAGAACTATCTTTTATAGTGTCCCATCCCCTTTTAGAGAAAGTGCTAATTTGAGTTATTAGTTTGGAGCTATTGATCATTTTTATAGACGATGTGTTTTCAACATTCTTTTTCTAAAGATTTTATTGATTTATTTGAGAGAGAATGAGTGGGGGGAGGGGCAATGGGACAAGCAGACTCAGCAGGAGCTTGACAGGGGCTTGATCTCAGGACCCTGAGATCATAACCCAAGCTTAACTGACTGAGCCACCCAGGTGCCCCTCAACATTTTTTTAAGAAGGACTTTAAACTTGAAAAGATGCACTGCTGTGGGTAATAGCATTTGAAATCTGTTCTTTATTTTATTTATTTATTTATTTATTTATTTATTTATTTATTTATTTATTTTTAAAAGATTTTATTTATTCATTTGACAGAGAGACAGCCAAGCGAGAGAGGGAACACAAGCAGGGGGAGTGAGAAAGGAAGAGCAGGCTCCCAGCAGAGCATGGAGTGCGATGCGGAGCTCGATCCCTAGACCCTGGGATCACACCCTGAGCTGAAGGCAGATGGTTAATGACTGAGCCACCCAGGCGCCCCTGAAATCTGTTCTTTAGATCAGTAACAGAAATACAGAGATTAGTCTAAATTTGAATCCTAAATACTTTTCTTCGAAATATTTATAGTCTTCATTAGCTTTGATAAATTCTTTTGTGTAGTTTTATTCTTTGCCATAGTGTATTCTTAGAAATTATATAAATTATTGTAAAACAAGTTATATATATATATTGTTTTTTAAAAATATTCTATAGAGAGAGTGTGCGTGCAAGCAGGGGGAGGGGCAGAGGGAGAGAATCCCTCAAGCGGACTCCTGCTGGGTACAGAGCTCAAAGCAAGACTCTATGCCCCCCGCACCCATGGGATCATGACCAGAGCCGAAACAGAGCTGGAAGTTCAGCTGAGCCACCCAGGCACCCCAACAAGTTATATTTTTCTTATAGAAAAGCATTATTCTAGAAAATACCTTGCTGATGTAAAGATTCAGCATCATCTAAAAATCTTTTTGCATTTTCCTGGGATTTTCTTATCCTTTCTATTTCCTTCTAAAGCCCAAATCTGAGACAGAAATTTCATTAGTTTTTCCTCCTGAATAACAACTCCCTGGCTTATAACATTTATATCTCTCTTGGATCCATAGTTTGGCTGATCATTGGAGGACCTGAGGAGCATCCACTGTCTGAAACATTCTCATGGTTTATTAAATTACACAAGCACATTTAAAGTTTCTACTTGGGAAAGGTGTACATTATTTCCACCAAGGCTCCATTCACCAAGCCAAACATCACTGGGACAGGAAAGTATACTTCTCCCACAGTACAGGAGTACTAGGTCTCAGAATGGGGGAAAGAAAATGGGTATCTACTGAATCGAATATCCCCTACAGTATGCAGCGTTGGTCTTAAATATTAACTTCCCTTTTATACATAAAAGATACACCCTTCCCCAAGGAAAGTAAGTTAACTGTCATCCAATCATTACAGTTCCAAAGTTCAGGATCTCATGGTAGTCTTTCACATCAGGTCCAGATGTGGCTCTTCATGATCGGGAGCTTAATGAGCTGAGAAGATGAAATTCTGTTGCTTCACATAGCCAGCATTCAATAGTGGACAAGGTTAGCAATTCTGAAATACTGCTTGGCAAATGATAGGAGGTGCCTCCCTTCCGAGGGAGAGGGAACACCTTTTGCTTATGTTCTTGTGCTGCTCACTGGAAGAGGTTCCTCAGTGATTAAGTTCCCTCTTTACATTAATAACCTTGGCCATATCTGAAGAGTATGTCCTGAGCAGCTTTCTCAACTGGGGTCACAAATACCACTTTGTATCTCAGTTGGTCTTAAATTCTGGGCTGTGGTGCTTTTGTTAGTATATATTTTAAATGCGGTTGGTGGTGGTGATCACAGTTGCTTTGGTTGGTTGGTTCATCTATATCAGAAGTCAGCAAACTATGGCTTATCAGCTGGCTGTTTTTGTAAAAGTTTTATGGGAACAAAGCCAATGCCCATAAATTTACGCATTATCTATGGCTGCTTTCCCTCTACACTAGCATATTTGAGTTGAACTGAGTAGCTGTAAGAGATTATATGCACTGGCACCCTATTTTTCTTACAGTCACTGACTTAAACCAGTTGACTTGTAGAAAGTTTTCTGTTATGATTTGTCTGATTGCTTCCTAGTAGCTTATATAGCTTGTTTCATGTCTGTATTCCTTTAAACTAGAAGATAGATCTGCTTTAACTGTTTCAATTATTTTTGTAGTTTCAAATTAAAAAAAATTTTTTTTTAAGATTTTATTTATTTGACAGAGAGAGCAGAAGTGAGAGAAGTGGCAGGCAGAATGAGAGGGAGAAGCAGGCTTCCCGCTGTGCAAGGAGTGCGATGCAGAGCTCGAGTCCGTGGCCCTGAGATCATGACCTGAGCCGAAGACCACTGCATAACTGAGCCACCCAGGTGCCCCAGGAGTTTCAAATTTTTTATCAAGAAAATTCACAGGTTGTACTAGGTACTTTATTATTTATTTATTATTTATTTTTAAAGGTTTTATTTATTTATTTGTCAGAGAAAGCACAAGCAAGAGGAGTGGCAGGCACAGCGAGAGGGAGAAGCAGGCTCCCTGCTGAGCAAGGAGCCTGATGTGGGACTCGATCCCAGTACTCCAGGATCATAACCTGAACCAAAGGCAGATGCTTAACTGACTGAGCTGCCCGGGTGCCCCTTTCCTCGGTACTTTATATTGTATCACATCAGGAGGCTGTCATGAATGGGGAGTTTTGCCTAAAGGTCTACAGCCAATGTCAGAACAGGGAACATGGAACAAGAAAGGAGTCAAAGGCCAGGTAGATAGAGACATCTAAGAATATAGAATACAAGAAGTAGAATCACATGGTGTGCTCCAGGTCCATGAAAATTTAGCCAAATAATAGTATTGAGGATGTAGACAAAAATCACAGGACCTGAGTGGGGTCGGTAATCAAATGATCTGATGACATATCTGATGGTGACTGATAGAAACTGAGAGACAGTGGGAAAAGGATATGATTTGGCGGTTGAGACAATTTGCTGCTTCCCTATTAACTACTTTTATCATCTTCATCTTAGATAGAATTAATTTATAAGAGAGCTGGATGAGAATTCTGTGGAGTATGAATATCAGCACTTAGAAATGAATCCACAAGTAAAGAAAAGTCATATTTTCCTGGCTGACTCCCCCAAATAATCCATACCAATATGACCAGTAATTTGCACTGCATTTGACATTTTCTGAAATTTATCATCAGGTATTCCCAAGAAACTTTGTATTTGAGGACTTGGAAAGTTTGGTTTTTTTCTTTTCTTTTTTTTTTAAGATTTTACTTATTTTAGAGAGGGAGACCGTGCAAGCGGGAGTTGGTGGGGAGGGAGAGGGACAAGCAGACTCTGCACTGAGCATGGAGCCAGATGTGGGGCTTGATCTCACAATGCCAAGATCATGACCTGAGTGAAATCAAAAGTCCAAAGGTTAACTGAGTGAACCACCCAGGTTCCCCTAGAAAGTTTATTTTTTAATAAAAATCTCTAAATCATGGGACTTCTTTATCCATACTCACTTCTTAAAGATAGTCATAAAGGAAAATGAAAAACATCTATTTAGAAAAGTAACCAAGAAACTCTATGTCTTTTAAATGACCTTAGAATGAGAATCTAGGGCATACCTGGGTGGCTCAGTCGGTTAGGCATCTGCCTTCAGCTCAGGTCCTGATCTGGGCTGAGCCCCACATAGGGCTCCCTGCTGATCAGGGAGCCTGCATCTCCCTCTTGCTCTTCCTGCCACTCCCTCTGCTTGTGCTCTCTCTCTGTCAAAGAAAAAAAAATCTTTTTAAAAAACAGAATGACAATCTAATATTGTAGATATTCACATAGAAACTTGCTGTTTCTCTGTGTGTAAATGAAAAATTTTTGTACTAGAAATCTAAGGTTCTGCTGCTTTTGAGCTTTTTTTTCCTAGCTGTATTGAGGTCATTGACAAATAAAATTGTAAGATATTTAAAGTGTACAACTTCATTTGGTGTAAGTATACATTGTGAAGAGATTCCCATGCTTGAGTTAACATATCACCTCACATATTTGCCTTTTGTGTGTGTGTGAGAATATTTAATTTCTCAGCCAATTTCAGTTATATGATACAGCGTTATCAACCATAGTCACCACTTTTGAGCTTTAAGAATACATTATCTGGTTTCAGCAATGGTGACTTAAAACAAATTTTTTTTTTTTAAATTTCTTTCTTTTTTTTTTTTTAAGATTTTATTTATTTATTTGATAGAGAGAGAGACAGCCAGTGAGAGAGGGAACACAGGCAGAGGGAGCAGGAGAGGAAGAAGCAGGCTCTCAGCGGATGAGCCTGATGTGGGGTTCGATCCCAGGACTCCGGGATCACGCCCTGAGCCAAAGGCAGACGCTTAATGGTTGAGCCACCAAGGCGCCCCTAAAACAATTTTTTTAATAGACTTTTTTTTTAGAGCAGTTTTAGGTTCACAGCAAAATTGCAGAAAATACAGAGTTCCCATATATTTACTGCTTCTACACATTCACAGCCTCCCCCACTAACACCATTCCCTCCTAACATGGTATATTTGTTACAATTGAACCTATATTAATATGTCATTATTACCCAAAGGTGGTACATTCTATGGATTTTGACATGTATAATGACACATATCTAACATTATAGTATCGTATAGAATAGTTGCACTGTCCTAAAAACCATTACGCTCTGCCTTTTTGTCCTGGCAATCACTGATCTTGTTACTGTCTCCATAATTTTGCCTTTTCCATAATGTTATATAGTTGGAGTCATTCAGTATGCAAGTTTTTCAAATACCATCCTTTACTCCTACCAATGATATGTTTGAGTGCCTCTGTCCCTACAACCTTCCCAGGATGTGTTATGCAAATTAGGTATGTTGACCAGTTGGGTGGGTGAAAATAGTGTTTCAGTGTAATTTAAATTTTATTAGAAGGGCCCCATTTGGGGGCACTGTAACATATTTCTAAGAAACTTCCCAGATTTAGAAGCCACCGATCTAGATCATCAAAATAAGTGTATCACTGAAAACAACTTATGGTTACATTACTTACAAAATTATGTTAAGCGGCTGCAACATATCGTGTATTAAAAATTATAACAACATAAACAATATTTGCCACAGAATTTAATATAATTTGGGGGGAAATGGAAGCGTTATGGAAGCGTTATGTTTCAAAAAGAAAAACAAACTTGAGTTCTCTCATACTTGAAGCAGACAGCAGTTTAATATCAGGACTAATGGTAGACCCTATCAAGTGATGACAATAAGTTAGGGAATAAAAGGGACAATAAGACTGGAATTGACCACTCCGTGAGCCTGCCACTAACTCTCGTTTTAACGAGATCGTTCGTTTTAGGAAGCCACATGACTTTGTATTACTTACTTGGTTTCAGGTTGAATTTTGGACTCTACTTAAATTAGAAACTGGCTATGTGGAGAGGAAATGGCCCTAATCTACTCGTAGGCTGATGTACAAAACAAACCCAACACCACATACCTTCGTCTGCAAAACTGAACAATGGGAAGCACGTGGGGCAGTTCCTAGGCGGGAAGTGGGGCGGGGCGGGGCGGGGTCAGGCACAGAGGGTGGGTTAGCTCCGCAGTGGAGGAGGATCCGCCGGATCGCCCGCTCGTCCCTCCTCCGTGACGCTACAGGGAGGGCCCGCCCCCAGCTGCCCAGGAGTCCAGTTATCTCTGCGCCTAGCGAGCGCCCCGGAAGCTGCCCCAGCCAGGGGTCATGATGGGCAGCAAGATGGCGTCTGCCAGCAGGGTCGTTCAGGTAAGGAAATTCGGTCGTTTTTTCGGACCGGGGGCGGTAGGGATGTTGCTGATTATAGCAAAGGCGCTGGGGAGACAAGGCGGTGGCGGAGGCTGCGCGGTCACCGCGGCCTTGGATAGCGTCAGCGACGCGGCCCGGGGGTATGTGTGAGAATTGGACCTCGAGCCTATTGGGTCGGGCAGTGAGCCGGGATTATAGCTGAGGGTTCAAGCCAGCCTGCAGGACTGCACGTAGGCAGCTGCGCGGTCCCCGGACGGTACTCTGCCAGGATCTCCGTAGCCCTCTTAGGAGTCGGCGGGCTAGGCTGCCCTGGCAATAGTCTGGCCAATCGACGTTTAGCATTGTCTGTGGTGTCCTGGATCAGCCAATCGTAAGGAAGGCGGTAACGGTGAGTGGAAGGAAGCGAACCTTGTATCTGACCCAGTGTCCCTTCAAGGTCTTGGGAATGGCCGTAGAACTGGCCCTGCGAGCTGCGTCCTCACCCCAGGCCTGTTCTCCCCCACCAGTCCAAGCGTCTAGTTACTGGCTGGATGGGGGGAATTGAAGGGGGAAAAAGATACTATTTAAGTTTATCTGTAATGTCTTATATTACAGATGTTCGTTTCCCAAGCCTTTTGTTGTTGGTTTCCCAAGCTTTTTTTCCTTTGAGTTTAGATTGGTAGCTAGAGGAACTTTGTTAATCCATTACACATCAATTACGAACTTCCGATAGCTTTTGTATTTGCTTCTCCAGCTGTGATCATTAAATAGGAGAGGTAAAGTTGGTATATAAAGGGACACAACCTCCACATTTGTGGTTGTTTTACACAATCTGTTTTCAACTCTCAAAGTATATTATTGTATGAATTTCGACTCTGGTATGAGAAGTGCATTTACCTTTACACAAATACACCTCTTGAAAAGACTTCCTAAGGTTGTTTCAGTTTGAAAGATAATCCTAGATCCCAGCCTTCGGTGCCATTGCAAGGAATGATCCCACTATTCATTCAGTGGGTACATATTGAGCATTAACTAATTAAAGATTCTGTGAGGACAAGGAGAACCTCTAACAAAGGACTGGTGTCCATATGTATAACCATACATATCCATAATATATAGCTCATCTTAAAAATGGCTTAACAAGTTGAAACTGCACAGAAGAACATACAGAAATGAGCGATAAGCATGTAAAAAGATGTTCTACTTCATTACTTGCCAGGAAAATACAAATTAAAGCCAGAAAGTACTACTGCATCTACCAAAGTTATAAAAAATTTAAAAACTGGCAATACTGAGAGATGACAGTGTGAAGCCCCTGAAACCCTCATTCGTTGCTGGTAGGAGTATAATTCATATATCTACTTTGCAAATCTGTTTTGTCAGTCTCTACTAGTTAAACATACCTACCCTGTGACCTAGCAATTTTACTCATAGGTTTATGCCCAAGAGAAATGGGTGCACATTTCTACAAAAAGACATTTAAAAATGTCCAAATGCCAAGCATATATATATTGGATATATTTGGGCTGATGTAAGCAAAAAGATGATAATTTATCATTTACAAAATTATTTTGACTGCATGAGACATGGAAAGAAGGTGGGTAGTTGTATTAATTCAGGGTTTGAGATTTACAAGTGAGGTGAAGATACACCTCCAAGAAGGAGGTTGAGAGTGCTGGTAGTAGAATATTGAATGGTCCCTGGATTCTAGGCTAAATAAGAAAGGAGGTAAAGTCAGGGTGGAACCAGTTGACTGGAAAAAGGAACAATCAAGGAAATGAATGGTTTGGTGAAGCTTATAGTGGGAAGTAACAGAGAAGAGTTATACATTAAAAGGTGTAGTTGAGGTTAGATTTTAGGTTAACATTTTAGGGACAATACAGCTTTGAACTCAGTGAAGAATCAAAAACTCTTCAGAAGTAAATACTGAAGTAGAAGGAATATCAACGTAAATAGGCAACTCAGAAGTTTTGTTAAAGGAAATAGTGCATGAAAAGAGGAAAATTTTAAAAAATCACAGAATAATGAAGGAAAAGATTAGAAGGATTCAGATAAAGTCATAGAAATAGATAAAAACAGGAAGATACAACTTTTATATAATATAATAAGTAATCTCTGAAAAAGTAAAAGCAAATAGAACAAGTCTCAAAACCTGTAAGTTAATAAAACTTGCCTGATGTAAAAGAAGATTTAAACCTATACTTGAGAGAATTAACCAACTGTGGTTGACTAATGGGTATATTCTAGTAGAATCTTGATATTCCTTTTTTAAGATTTATTTATTTGAGAGAGAGAGTGCGCATGCATGCAAGTATTCAGATGGAGGGAGGGGGCAGAGAGAGAGGGAGACAAGCAGACTCACCACCGAGTGGGGAGCCTGTCGCAGGCAGGGCTGAATCCCAGGATCCTGAGGTCATGACTTGAGATGAAACCAAGAGTCGGATGCCCAACTGACAGCCACCCAGAGGCCCCTAGAATCTTTAGATTTTAAAGGAGAAAAAAAAATTTGGGTGATCCAGGCTACAAGACCAAGCACTTAAAAGAGAACAAAAGTTACCAGAGTTTCAACAATAATAGTTCATAACGGAGGACATATGGATAACATATTTAAGGTAGTTAAGGACGGAAAATGTGAACCAGAGATGTATCTAGCTACATTGACCTTCGAGTTTTAAAGTCCACAAATTCTTCTACACCTTCAATAACTCGGAATATGGTTCCCTGGAGCCCTTCCTACTAGATCTCTCAGAGAATGAAAGACAACTAAGGAATACTTAGTTGCACTTGGAGTTGTTTCCACATAGGAAATGGATATGAACATTGAATGTATGTGACTGTAAGAACTAAGACTAAATAATGGAGATACGGGTGAAAGACTTGTTGGTAATACTATTGTTCTGACAGTATAGCTCTAATTCAACTTTTAAAATGGAGAAATAAGGGGAAGAGTATACAAAAGGTAGAATACACTTGCTACTGCCCCTGGTTATTAACTGGTAGTAAAAGATGGGAAGAAAAGCAGAGAAGAGATCACTGTCACCTGCTTTCACTCTTTCTCATAATAATGAACCAATGGGTAATATCTCAGAAAGTGGCCATTAAAGGTATTATGTAAAGGTATAATGTAAATATAAATACAGAAAAGTATAATTTACAAATCTTTCCAAATTAAAAAAAAATCCCACAAATGAAAGCAAAGAAAAGGTAATATGACAAAGGAATTTATATTTAAATAATCACAAAATGATACAACAAAACATACCAAACTTGTGAGTTTTATCTGTAAATGTAAATGGTCTAAATCACCTTTAGAAAATCATTCTCAAATTGGCTAACAAATGCCTGTCCGGTGTTGTGCTATATATGAGGCATACCTAAAGCTAAGAGACTTAGGTAAAAATTAAAATTAAAAATTAAAAGCTATTTAATTGATATGTGACAAAGGAGCAAACACAATAAATGGAGAAAAGATAGTCTTTTCACTAAATGTTGTGGAACAACTGGATATCCACTTGGAAAAAAATGAATCTAGACACATCTTATACGCTTCACAAAAATTGACTCAAAATGGATCATAGAATTGTATGTAAAATGCAAAACTATAAAATTCCTAGAAAATAACATAAGAAAAAATCTATATGAGCTTAGGTTTGGCTGTGACTTTATTTTTTATTTATTTTTTCTGAAGATTTTATTTATTTATTTTGACAGAGAGGGAGAATGTGAGCACAAACAGGGAGGGGCAGAGCCAGAGGGAGAAGCAGGTTCCCTCTGAGCAGGGATCCCGATGCAGGACTCGATCCCAGGACCCTGAGATCATGACCTGAGCCGAAGGCAGACGCCCAACCAGCTGAGCCACCCAGGCATCCCTGGCTGTGACTTAGATACAACACCAAAGCCATGATACGTGAAAGAAATAATTGATAAGCTGGATGTCATTCAAATTAAAATCTTCTTGTCTGCAAAAGACAGTTAAGAGAATGAGATGACAGGCCACAGACCGGGAGAAAATATTTGCAAAAAACATCTAATAAAGGACCGTTATCCAAATTATACAAAGAACTCTTAAAACTTAGCAATAAGAAATCAACCTGATTTAAAAATGGGCAGAGTGCCTGGGTGGCTCATTCCCTTAAGTGTCTGGCTCTTGATCTCAGCTCAGTACTTGGATAGGGTCCTGAGTTTGAGTTTGGGGCCTGCGCTGGGCTGTGGAGCCTACTTAAAAACAACAACAACAACAACAACAAAATAGTTAAGACCTGAACAGACTCGTCATCAAAAAAGACAGATCACAGGCATATGAAAAGATGTTCAACATCTTATGTCATCATGGATTTGCAAATTAAGACTACAATGAAATACCACTTCATACCTATTAGAGTGGCCGAAATCCAGAAGAACATTGATACCACCAAATGCTGGCAAAGACGTGGAGCATTAGGCACTCTCATTCACTCCTGGTGAGAATGCAATATGGTACAGCCACTTTGAAAGGCAGTTTGGCAGTTTCTTTAAAAACTTGATATACTTTTACTTTATGATCGAACAGTTGCCCTTTGCTATTTACCCAAATGAGTTGAAAACTTACATCTACATAGAAACCTGCACATGGATATTTATAGAGGCTTTATTCATAATTGTCAAAATTTGGAAGCAACCAAGATATCCTTTAGTAGTAGGTGAATAGATATATAAACTGTGGTACATCTCGACAATGGAATATTATCCAACACTAGAAGGGAATTTGCTATCAAGCCATGAAAAGACATGGAGAAAACTTATATGCATGTTACTAAGTGAAAGAAACCGAACTGAAAAGACTACTTATTGTATGATTCCAAATATGTGACATTCTGGAAAAGACAGAACTGTGGAGACAGTAAAAAGATCAGTGGTTTCCAGGGGTTAGTGGGGGAGGAAGTGATAAATTGTAAATGGATCTGATATCTTAATGTAAAAAATGAAGCCAAAATTGCAAAGAATTATACATGCACAAATGAGTGCATATAAAACTGATAAAATCTAAATAAGCTATATGGACTGTATCAATGTCAGTTTCTGGTTTTGATATTGTGCTATAGTTACATAAGATATTACTGTAGTAGGAAACTGAATGAAAGTACCTGGAATTTCCGTGTACATTTTTTACAAATTCCTATGACTTCATAATTATTTCAAAATTGAAAATTAGGGGCGCCTGGGTGGCTCAGCTGTTAAGCATCAGCCTTCAGCTCAGGTCCTGGGATCGAGCCCTGCATCAGGCTCCCTGCTTGGTGGGAGGCCTGCTTCTCCCTCTCACACTCCCCTTGCTTGTGTTCCCTCTCTCGCTGTCTTTCTCTGTCAAATAAATAAATAAAATCTTTAAAAAAAATTGAAAATTAAAAGAAACAAAGCCATGCAATACCAAATGAAAATAAGACTTTCTTTATAACCTGGGAACAGTGAAAACTTTCCCAACTATGCTTTAAAATTAAAATACAGTAAGGGGAAAAAACTGATAATTTGGGCTGTACTAGAAAGAAAAACACCTTTACTCATCCAAAAAAGTAAAAAGCATTCGACTAAAAACACTAGGTGAAAAATTTGCAAAGGGTTAATAACCATACTATATAAAGAACTTGTAAGCATAGAAAAATAGGCAAGAACTGTGAACATACTCTTCACAGGTGAAGAAATGAAAATGGCTCTTAACCATATGAAAAGTTGGACAGCCTCACAATAAGTGAAAATTAAAACTACATGGAGATAACATTTTTCCTCATTTAAATTTTATTTAAAATGTACAAGTTAGATAACATAAGTCTGTTGGGAAGGCTGTGTGTAAGCAGGTATTTATCGGTCGCTCTAGGAACCAATATGGGAATGTAAAACAGTATAACCTCTGTGAAAGAAAATCTAGCAATATCTCTCAAAATTAGTTTTTTATCTTTTGACCCAGCAATCCCTTTCCTAGGAATCTATCCCACAGATATACTGGCACAGATAAGAATAGTATGAGAATATTTACTGTATGCATTATTTATAATAAAGACGGGAAACAACCCGAATATCCATTAATGGGACAGGCTGAATAAACTCATGGCATTTATCATGAATTTATACTGACCCCTTAGGTTCCAGTCTGAACACCACAGCATTCTTCCTTCTCTTCCCCCCATCCCACACTTGTATTTTCTTTCTCTCACAGGCAAATCCCTGGGTCCCCCAAACATCAGTATAAATGTATGTACTCATTTGCTCAGTCCTACAGTAGATACAAAATGGTGTCAAAATTGCTGTATTTATACAACTACAAACACCAAACTACTAAGTAAGAAGTTTGAAATTTCTTTGTATTTCTTATTATTGCCTTTAGACTGAAGTATAGTCTAAGCACTATGAAAGTTATTTGGATCAGCTCTTTTTTATTCCCTTAGTTATGTTACCCAACTAATATACAGTTAGAGTTGATTCTTTGTGTTTACATTTTGTTTAAAAAAATTTTTTTGAGAGAGGAAAATTTGAGCATAAGCTAAGTATTAGATGATATTAAAGAATTATTTTTTGCTTGTTAGTTGTGGTAAAACGTATCGGGATTGTGGTTTCACAAAAATCTTTTTCTGTTAGTGATACGTATGGAAGGTATTAACAGGTAAGAGGAGATGGTTGGGATTTGTTTAATGGGGGAAGGGGTGATGAAATAAGATTATATTACTGTTGAAATTGTATAATGTGTTTGTCAGGGTTTATTTTATTTTTTGCTTATTAGGGTTTATTATAGTACTCTCTTTACTCTTATGTATTTAGAAAAATTTGTTTTAAGGGGACATCAGGGGCACGTGGGTGGCTCAGTCAATTAAGCATCTGACTTTAGCTTAGGTCGTGATCTCAGGGTCCTGGATCAAGCCCTGCATCTGGCTCCCTGTTCAGCAGGGAGTCTGCTTGTCTCTCTCCCTCTCCCCCTGTTCATTCTCTTTCTCTCTCCCTCTCTCAAATAAATAAAATCTTTTAAAAGGGGGGTGGACATGAAACTGGAAATTTAATCTATAAGAGCATATTACATCATGTTTTTAAGTGTGCAAAAGTAATGTTGAAATGGATTCTCTCTGTGTACGTATGGTTGTCTAAGTGTGTGTATACATATTCACATGCCTGTATAGATAGTCCTAACTTAAAAATGGTCTCTATTCACTCACTTGGCAAATGTTTCCTGTGCATTTACTACGTACCAGGCACTACTGCAGCAGTGCTAATTCTCTGACACTGCCTTTTCAGGAGCTTAGCTGTCATATAATCATTGGCACATTGATCTGTCCTCTGCACAATATTCTTAAAATGTTCAGGATGCTGTGGAAACACAAAGGACGAGTTTTAGAATCAGACTTTGAAATCCAGAAAGCTTTTTAGAGGGGAGTGATACATGATTGTTTTAAAAGATAAACAGATGAAGGACACCTGGGTAGCTCAGTCTGTTAGGTGTCTGCTTCCAGCTCAGGTCATGATACGAGGCTCTTGGGATCTAGCCCTGCTACGGGCATCTTGCTCAGTGGGGAGTCTGCTGCTTCCTCTCCCTCTGCCCCTCTCCATGCTCGTGGTCTCTCTCTCGCCCCCCTTTGCTCTCTGTCAAATAAATAAAATTAAAAAAAAAAAAAAAGAAGAAGAAGATAAACAGTTGAAAGCAGAGGCATGGAAATGGGACGGGACTGAGGATAGATTTCCTGGCAGAGAACACAAGCTCTAGATGGAAAGGCATGAAAATGGCATGATGAATAGGGAGCAGGAAAGTACTTGAGAATACCTGGAATAATAGGTGTCTAAGGCAGTGGTGGAGAATGAGGCTTGAGAGGTAAGGAGATGCCAGGTCAGGATGGGCCTTGTGAATGACAAATGTGAGTTTGAAGTTTATCTTGAAAGCTGTTGAACATTTTTAAAACTTTTAAATGGGGTATTGAGAGTGGATGGATAGAACATTCTTTCAAGAAGCTTGGCTATGAAAAGGGAAAAACAATCACTAGAGGGAGAATTGGCTTTTTAAAAATCTTTATTTAAGTATAGTTGACACACAATGTTTAATTATTAGAGTTTTGTTTTTTAACATAAAGACGTGTGTGCCCTTATGCTGAGGGAGGCAACTCTATTCCAGCATTTTCTCACAGTAGCACGATTATTGTGGTGTTTTCAGGCCAGTCCCATCAAGCCTATTTACTTCTGTAACCCTATAAAATATATAATATATAGTACATATATACAAATATTTTGCCGATCAACACACATCTCAATATCATTAGTTACAGAGCAACTCAGAGATTACTTTAGATGCAGATAGTACTGTTCATTAGAGCTTTGCATTGTGTATTCAGAAAATTCATATTGAAAGGTCCACTTAAGTTCCTCTATAGCATTATCTGGAATTTTAGGGATAAAACATTAATACTCTGCAAATACCTGTTATAAAAACAATATCATAAAAGTAAATATTTCTGTGGGTATATCCCTCAGACCAAAAGTGCAAACAAATGTTTTAATCTGTTTTATGTGGGTTTGGGGATTATAGATGGTGTTTTCTTATTTGTGCTTTTTTCCATTTCTTCCAAATTTTTTACACAGAACATGTATTACTTTTATAGTCAGAAAAAATATTCTTTTTTTTTCTTTTAAAAATTTTATTTATTTGTCAGAGAGAGAGAGCCCACACAAGTATGGGGAGCAGGGGGCAGAGGAAGCAGCAGGCAAGGAACTGAGCAAGGATTCCGATTCAGAGCTTGATTCCTGGACCCTGGGACCATGACCTGAAGGCAGACACTTAACTGACTGAGCCACCTAGGTGTCCCAGAAAAAGTATTTTTTTTTTTTTAAGATTTTATTTATTTGACAGAGATAGAGACAGCCAGCGAGAGAGGGAACACAAGCAGTGGGAGTGGGAGAGGAAGAAGCAGGCTCATAGCGGAGGAGCCCAATGTGGGGCTGGATCCCAGAACACCGGGATCACGCCCTGAGCCGAAGGCAGACGCCTAATGACTGCGCCACCCAGGCGCCCCAAGAAAAAGTATTTTCTTAATGACCTAATTTTCAGTATGCTTTTTACCCTGTTTTACACTGCTAGATATTGACCTAGTAGGAAAACAACACTCAATATAAGTCAGGAAACTTCGAATTCTTGCCAGGCAGCAGGGCAATATATGTCATGCAACATAAAATCTGTGTCATGTTTTTCATAGGGTTGTTTTTGAGGTCAGTTGGTAGTATACTAAAATGTCTTATAATGTGTAAAGTCCAAAGTTATTTTGAAGAGCAGAAAAGATAAACAAATTAATAATTCATAGACCAGCTTTCCTGGTTGGGGAATAGGAAAACAGTAAGATTTAAAGTTGCTGTCAAATACTAAGCTAGTTTATTTTAACAAAGGTATCTATGAAGCTCAGTAGGTTGTTTCTTTTATAGTTAATTTTAGTGCTTCATCTTTTTTTCCATGTTATTTTATTTTTCCTATAGGTAGTCAAGCCACATACTCCATTAATAAGGTTCCCTGACAGAAGAGACAATCCTAAACCTAATGGTAAGTTGTACTTCAGATTTTTTTAAAAGATTATATGTACAGGCATATTTATATAGGAATACTCTATTATAGGCATTGTTTCTCATTTTAAAATCAGCAGAACCATTGTAGCTCAGATCACAATGCTCTGCTAGGTTTCGTGCAAGTAGAAATTAACCTCTTATTACCTCCATTTAAGACGGTGGTGACTCAACAGCACATGTCTCTGAATTCTTAATGGTATTGAGTTTATATAGGGAAATTTTTGTTCTTTCCTTTCCTCTGTCCTTTAGAAGACTCTCCCATGCTTACATTGGAGAGATTATGAGGTACAGTAGCCATTCCTGTATTTTTCTCCCAGTTGACCTTCTTTTCTTTCATTCACTTATTTATTCATATTCACTCAATAGTTAAAGACTGCCTTAGCCCTGGGCAATCATTGCCTATAAAGTAACTGAAGATTCTGAACAAGTCCTGTTTTCCTCTTGCCCCTCCTTTTTACCAGATCCTTTGTCCCTGGTTTTTGTTTTTTTTTTTAATTCCAGTATAGTTAACTTACATTGTCTAATAGAGTGATTCAATATTTTTATATATCACTCAGTGATCATTATGATTGTCCCTCTTTTTATTATAAGATCTTTGATCTTTAATTAAGGGAGAAGTTTAACAAGTTTTATAGGGATATATATATATATTAAGGTTTTATTTATTTATTTGACAGAGAGAGACAGCACAAGCAGGGGGGTGGGAGAGGGAGAAACAGACTCCCCACTGAGCAGAGAGCCCAATGCAGGGCTCCTTCCCAGGACCCTGGGATCATGACCTGAGCCAAAGGCAATTGCTTAACTGACAGCCATCCAGGTGCCCCTTATAGGGATATTTTTAACTGTCATTGCCACCATTTGACAAAACTTACGTCATGTAGATGATCCATATGGTTTGAACTCCACTATCTAGAAATTTTATTTTTTTAACTTTTTTTTTTTTAAGATTTTATTTATTTATTTGAGAGAGTAAGGGGGGGGAGGGCGAGGGAGAAGCAGAATCCCCACCGAGCAGGAAGACTGATGTGGGGCTCAATCCCAGGACCCTGAGATCATGACCTGATCTTAAGGTCCATGCTTAACCCACTGAGCCACCCAGGCGCCCTGAAATTTTATTATTTTACAAACTTGTTTGATTTAGTAAGTCATTCACTTAAAGCTACAATTAAAAAGAACCTTATGAAATTAACTATAGGTACCAAACTATGTTACTCAGTAACACTTCTTAGAATTATACTTAGCATTTGAATAATGACTTGCTTACTCGATAATAGATAACTCAAAGTAGTATTTTAAGATACCTGAACAATTTATTTCTCTAATTACATTTTCTTTTCAGTATCAGAAGTTTTGAGATCAGCAGGACTACCGTCTCACTCTTCAGTTTCACAGCATTCTAAGGGAAGTAAATCACCAGATTTGCTGATGCATCAGGGTCCACCAGACACTGCAGACATAATAAAAACATTACCTCAGAAATACAGAAGGAAACTTGTATCTCAAGAAGAAATTGAATTTATCCAAGTATGTCACTGTTCTTTATCTTAGCTCTGTGTAAAACACATGAACATTTTTGGCTTTTGGAATTTCATAGGCCGATATACTTGCTCTTTTCATCATCTTGTCATGGTGGGTCAATAGCTAAGACCAAGATAGTCAGGTAGGCCAGGACTATTAGAAATAAACCATATACAAGCCCTCAGTAAAAGTACATGAAGGAATATATGTGTGGAAGTATAAAATGGGAAGTAGCAATAGCTATAACTGCATGAAAAAAGCTCGGTAGAGTCCTTGGTAATTTTTCAGTGTGAAGGGCTGCTGAAACCAAGACATTTGAGGACCACCAATCAGGGTCAACCTTGAGTCCTTTCCAGATCAGAAATTGTTTATAACAATGATAGGAGTGCCTAAGAGGAATGAAAAACTGAGATAGTTTTTTTAAACAGCTAAGGATCATTTGCTTAAAATGGGGTAAGTTTGTATAGTGGCCATGAAAACATTTCTTCTGTAAATTTAACACCTAATCTTTTTACTTTGTTTTTTCCTTTTCAGCGTGGAGGTCCGGAATAAACACTGACAGTGTGACTGCTGTTTGTCATCAGAAAAAGAATAGTCTTTACAATAAAGGACTTCCAAAATGGCACATGAGAAATTATATAGTAAACAACTTGAATAAATACTCTGCAAAAAAAAAAAAAAAAAGAAAATTTAGATGGACAATTATATCTCCTAATATATGTATCTTGGTCAGCTTCTCCACAAGCTTACCTAATTGTTTATATGCTTATTAAAGTATAAATTTTTAAATGTTAGCCTATTAATTTACTCTCAATTATCAAGTATTACGAGTGTTGAGCTATTAAAAGTACACAATATCTAGTAAACTGTCACAGGTTTCCCATTATATCACTTTTGTTTCAGTTTCTTTTTAGACATGGAAAGATTCATCAGACAGAACTGCTGCTTTTGAGAAGTGATTTTCCTGAAATTGGATGAGGATCAGTGAAAGAGTGACTCCATTATTTTTCTTAGTTTTCTTAACACTTCTTCATTCACAAAGTTACTGGAGTATAACTAGTTTAAAAAGCATATCCTACACTAAATGATAAAAATATAGTCAAGGTAAAACAGGTGACTTTGTGGTATTAAAACTGGGAGTTAGTACAAAAGATAATTTGTAACCTATATTCAGAAGCAAATGCCAGAGTTTAAAATGGAAAATAAGAGATCAAAATGAATATAACCTAGGAATAGATGTTTGATTAGAAATTGCAAGTTACTGTGTTATTAGGGGTATTAAGAAAGTCTTATTCTTTGATTTATTTTACTGTTTTGAGTGTCATCATGTGTGCAAATTCTGAAAACCACTAACTTTCTCAAACTTAATGTCTGAGGGTCTCATAAAATCAACCTAAATATTTACCTTATTAAGGCAATTTATGAAACTTTAATAGGGTCTTACAGTGCCAAGGGTATGTATTATTGTGAAAGGAAAGCCTCACAAATCTAAATAAATCATCTTCCATACCTTGAATGATTTCTAGAATATGCTTTAAAGAAGTCATCCCTAATAGTAAGAATAGCTCTTGGGCATTAGACAGAGTCAAATTGTTGTTAAGGATTGCTCATTGCCTGTGGACTAAGCTTTGCCTTTGTTGTTGTTATTGTTGTTGTTGTTGTTGTTGTTGTTGCTATTCCATAGTTGATTTGCTTCTCTTATAAATTCTCTGTTGTGGCCTAGTATAAATGTTGCCCAAGTAGGATATGAGATAGGTGTTTGGTACTAGCAATAAGCTGTTCTGGTGACTCAAAAACAATGTGATTCATGATTTTTGTTATCATTTTAAAAACTTACTTGGAAAATATTCTTAAAAGTTAGCACTAGTCTCTTTTTTTCTAATTTTTTCATTTCAGTAAAAGAAAGCCAAGGTCAATTTTTTTCTTTCCAAAACAGAGTGAGTTCAGGTAATGAAGGGTGACTTATGTGATACTGTGGGCCAGCAGTCAGAAGCCCCGTACTAGAATCGTCTGAAGGCCATCTTTACTACAGGTCCTACCATGAATGTCACAATGAAAAAATTGATCACTTTTACAGAATTTGTGAGCACAAGTATGGCAAAAAGGCATGTTCACTGGGAATTGGTGTCATAGGATAACTCCCAAAGAGGATGGTATAGAAGGAATTCTGGCTTAGTTTTATATAAACAGCCTGTATTTTCATGTAGGAGATAAGCACTTAAATATATATATAGCCATCCACAAATTGCTGAATATGTTCAAGTTTCAGTTTTCCTCCCTAATACTATGCAATATGATAAGCAGGATCCATTCGTGTATTGTGTATTACTTTGTAGCAAATCAAAACGTAATGACTGAAAACCCAAAATGTAGCTAAAAACAACAGTAACCACTTGATAGCTCATTGTTTCTCTGGATCTGGAATTCTGGAGCAGCTTGGCTGGGCAGTTCTGTTCCCTGTCTTTCAGGAGGTTGTAATCAGATGCCAGCTGGGGCTGCCATTAGTGAAGGCTTGCCTGGAGCTAGATGTGGCTCACTCCTGTGACTGGCAAGTTGATGCTGGCTGTCGGCAGGAGTCCCCATTTCCTTCCCCCAAGGCCTCTTCACAGGGCTACCTGATTGAATTCTTGACATGATGGCTGACTTCCCCCAGAGCAAATGATGTAAGCGTACAAGGCAGAAGGAGCAATGCCTTTTATGATCTACTTAGAAGCTACATGTACTCAATTCTGCCATATTCTACAGGTCACCCAGAACAGTCTGTTTCACTGTGGGAATAGATTACACAAGTGCATTGATAATAGAAGGAAAGATTCATTGGGGTCATCTTGAAAGCTGGCTATTGCTAATATGTGCAAGTGCTTTGTAAACTGGACAGTGCAATACAGATGCTGAATGGCATTTTATACATACAGTGACCTAATGAACCCACGATATCACCTACATAACTGCCTTTTTTTTTTTTACCATGCTTAAAATGTCCCCAAATAGGAATTTACGTCGCAGCATAGCATAATGCAGTGATTATCAATTCATATGCCATGATACACTTTGGAACCTCCAGCCTCACAAGTGCACCATCACATCTAGCTCACTACTTAGCTTATTTCTACTACAAGTGAGGTTAGATTACTGTTAAAGTGATGACTTTCAGAAAACTTTGACTTAAGTTCTATGGTGCCATGTATCATTAGGTATATTTTGATACAAGAGATAAATGGTAAAGATGGTGTTTTGGGTAATGTATGAGAATTTTATCTGTGAATGTATCAGAACTCAATAAAACCCTAAGTGACAGGGGCACCTGGGTGGCTCAGTCGTTAAGCATCTGCCTTCGGCTCAGGGCGTGATCCCAGAGTCCTGGGATGGAGCCCCACATCAGGCTCCTCCGCTGGGAGCCTGCTTCTTCCTCTCCCACTTCCCCTGCCTGTGTTCCCTCTGTTGCTGGCTGTCTCTCTCTCTGTCAAATAAATAAATAAAAATCTTTAAAAAATAAAAATAAAGTTTTAAGTAAGAAAAAAAAAAAAACAACCCCAAGTGACAAAGAGCTGGAAGGTGACCAGTAATAGTTACGTGATAGCTAACTGAACACTGTCAGACACTTTTCTAAGGGTTTTGGAAATGCAAAACATTTAAGCCTTGCAGTAACCCAATGAGTAGTCCTATTACAAATGAGGTAACTAGGAACAAAAAGGTTAAATATTCTGCCCAAGTAATAAATATAGTGACTGAGCACTTGTGAGGCCAGTATTCAAATGCAAGTAGTCTAGACCCAGAGCAAGAGCTCAACCCTAACTCTGTATTACCTTGACTAAATTATGAACCTTAGTATTTTTTTTAAATTTTATTTATTTATTTGACAGAGACAGCCAGCGAAGAGAGGGAACACAAGCAGGGGGAGTGGGAGAGGAAGAAGCAGGCTCCCAGCAGAGGAGCCCGACATGGGGCTCAATCCCAGATCCCAGAACGTCGGGATCATGCCCTGAGCCAAAGGCAGACGCTTAACAACTGAGCCACTCAGGCGCCCCGAACCTTAGTATTTTGCTTCCTTCTTCAACACCTCTGAAAATGAATATTCTCAACTCTTAAAACATCAAATGCTTCAGCTCAAAACCTTGGAATTACCAGTTTTTTCCTCCACAACCCACATTCAGTCTGTCAGCAAATCCAATGGCTAAAAGCCAAATTGATAAAATCTTAGCCATCTTAACTGCAATAATTCTTTCACCGGCCTTGCTTTTTTTTGTTGTTGTTGTTCTTTAAGTTCATATTGTGGTTTCTCAAAACAGCCATAGTGAACTTTCTGAAACATTAAGTCAGATCATACCACTTGCAGAAAATTGCAGTGGCTTTTTTTTTTTTTCAGTGGCTTTTCACTGACGTCTTTTAACACCCTGTTTTAAACTGCAAGCCCTGCTATGTCCCTCTCCCTGCTTTATTATTTCTGTAGCACTTAACAGTATGAATCATAACATATTTTATCTCCTTCCATTGGAAAGCATGGATCTTTGTTTCCCTGCTGATTTCTCAGTCTGCAAAAGAGCTTGTCACATAGTAAGCGCTCAATACACATTCGGTGAATAAGTGAATTAATGTGTTTAACGTGTTGATTTGCATGAAAACTTAGAATCAAGATTGAGTACTGCTCACAATGAACACTTAATTGAGCACTTACTATGTGTAAACTTTCTGGGTGTTTCATTTAGTCTTAACAACCAGTTATGATGTAGCCTATTATTACCGTTTTACAGAATAGAAAACTGATGACCAGAAGTCTGTTACACGGCCCGAAATTCTTCAGCTGACTTGGATTTTGTTTCCCCTGAGTACTTCACAAAGGACTGAATTCAGAAATTAGCCTCTCGACCAGCCCTTAAGAACTGGGCTCTCTTCTAAGTAACCTGAGCTTGCGACTCTAAGCGTCCATAGCAACCGTGGCGACGTACGCCCTTGAGCATGAACCAGAAAGCGGGATCAGGGATAAGGTCAAGCCTTCCACACTCATACACACCTATTAAATCCAGAACTCAGAACATCATATCAGAACGCTGATCTGTCCCCGGTAGTGAAGGGAATATCTAAGTTAAAACGGTAACAGGGCGACACAGTCACCTGCGAAAACACTCCGCTACCGGCACCAACAGGCTGCGGCGTGACAGGGCGGGGACCGCGCAGAAAAGGAACCAACCCTGTCTCGCGCAGCTTCCGTAGGGCGGGCTCTAGCCGGACTTATTTAGCAGCACCCCTGCCCAAACCGGAAGTGTGGGCGGAGCCAATAAAGCGTCGGCTCCCACTCAACGGAAGTGGCTGTTGGAGGCTTTAAGGTAGCTTTAAATTCCTGGTGTCTCGGAAACCTGCCCCTTTCAGTTGGAGTCGAGTTTCGTGCGACGGATGGCGGTGGACGTGAAGTCGCGAGCAAAGCGTTATGAAAAACTGGACTTCCTCGGGGAGGGACAGGTGAGGCTCTCGGGCGGGATTCGGAGGGCTCTGAGAAGGAGAACGCCCAGCCCCCTCACACCCTCACAGATTTTCTGGTGGAATTCAGAGGGCTGACCTGGCGACTCCTTTTTGGGCGAGGCTGCCCAAAAGCACCTGCTAACCCCTGTGTGTACCCCCGAGGGGAGCCTCTAAGCGGCCCTGTCCTTGCAGGATAGACTGGAACGGGAAGTGGCCTGCCTCACCACGTTCCACGCCGCCCCGAATCCGCTCCAAGAACCCCGGGGTCTTTGCTTCTCCAAATCTAAAAAAGTAAAAAGGCAAGCACAAACAAAAAAGTTCCCACAAACTTAGGTTATTTCTGTTTTCCTCTCTAGTTTGCCACGGTTTACAAGGCCAGAGACAAGAACACCAACCAAATTGTCGCCATTAAGAAAGTGAGTTACCGTCTGTTATTTTTCCTTGAGTCTCTGAAGATGTCTGTATGTATGAGCTGATGCGTGGGCTTTTTTACGA
Organism: Ursus maritimus; assembly: GCF_017311325.1. Taxonomy (NCBI): domain Eukaryota; kingdom Metazoa; phylum Chordata; class Mammalia; order Carnivora; family Ursidae; genus Ursus; species Ursus maritimus. The sequence goes on along the minus strand of NW_024426663.1, from coordinate 35,137,505 downwards.
CTCTTGACCGTGCTCTGCTAATGAGATGTTTCTGTCATTTTCGGAGAGAACAGATTTTATTAGTGTCTTGTGTTCCAGGATGGAACTCAGGTTGAGCTAGTTTTGTCGTTGTTGTTCCATTAATTGGAATTGAAATGAAGAGGAAGCTATGTATTACGTTTACTTTATAAACTCAGACGTAGGCAAGGGGAACAAGTACCCATCTGTTGGGTCCTCAGAACTATTTAATGCGTGATCTTACCAGGTCACGGTTTCTGCCACATCTGCATCCGTCGTGTGTATCTCTATTTTCTGTGTACAGATTGTCCTTGAAAGGCTTTCGTGAGCATTAACATTGATGTGCGTTTTTAAAAAATGATTTTAGTAGCTTTTTTCCTTGGCATTCATTCAAGAAACTTGGGTCATATGTAGCTAATTTTCTACATGTCGGGCACTTTCACTTACATTCTTTTCATTTAGCCCTCAAAATAGCCATGTGAAGTAGGGAAAGTATCCCTATTTTATACTTGAGATGCCCTAAGACTAAGAGAGATTGAGTAACTTGTCAAAATGACACGGATACTAGTTGCTAGCACTAGGATTTAAATCCAGGTGTTTTGCCGCCGGGTTGCTTGTTCTTTGCTATGCTACTGAAATGAGTAATCCTCTCAAAAAGAGGTTTTTGTCACATCTCAAGGTCTGATGGTGGGGTAGGTGACTTCCACCTCCTTATTTTATTTATGTATTTATTTATTACAGATTTTATTTATTTATCAGAAAGAGAGAGTAGGGGGAGTGGCAGGCAGAGGGAGAAGCAAGCTCCCCGCTGAGCAGGGAGGCCCACGTGGGGCTGGATCCCAGGACCCTGGGGTCATGACCTGAGCTGAAGGCAGATGCTTAACCAAGTGAGCCACCCAGGCGTCCTCACCTCCTTATTGTTCCTGTTGTTATTTGAATCTATTTCTCCTTCAAAATTCCTAACTCCTTTGAAGCCTAGTCCCCTGATTGACTTACTCCCGACTCCCTGTCACCCTCGCCACAATTATTCCTGCTGTTGTTATCTTTTTACTTTTTCTGATTTCTCTCATTTCCGACTTAAATTCTGTAATCCAGCACTGTAGCTACTCCTGTGTAAAAAGCCTTATCTCTTCTGACCCTTTCTAAAGTTATCTTTCTGATTCTACCCGTGGTTCAGTATATTCTAGCCGCACTGACTTTTCTGTCCCTTGAACACATTAAATTCAGTGCATTCCCAGGATCATTGAATTTGCCTGCTAGTATATTTTTCCTCTAAAACTTGTCAAGTTTTAGATCTCACTCGAATGTCTCCCCCACATAGAGGCCTTCACTGGTCACTCTAGTTAAAATAGGTGTTCCTCCCTATCTCCCTAGTGTTCCTTGCCATATTTCTCTTATTCAAATGTTATGAAGATAACATTTATCAAAATCTGAAATCCTTTTATCGATGAGCTTATTGTCCATTTACTTCCACTCAAATTATACTTAGGATGGTGTCCAGTACATTTGTAGACATTCATTAAAAATGTATTAACCTAAAAAAAGAAGTATTAACCTGATAACAATCGTTCATTGTTGGCATACTGAGTTATGTAGTTGTTTGAAAGTCCTAGTGGGGTTTGTTTTGTTTGGGGGTGGTTTTGCTTGTTTTTAACGTAAGTTAGGATTTAGAATCCATCCTCTTTCTCTCTCTCTCTCTCTCTCTCTCTCTCTCTCTCTCTTTTTTTTCCTTTTTAAGATTTTTATTTATTTATTTGAGAGTGGGGAGAGGGGTGAGGAAGCAGCAGATTCCCCGCTGATTAGGAAGCCCTACTCTGGCCCATTCCCACTACCCAGAGATCTTGACCTGAGCCCAAGGCAGACCCTTAACTGACTGAGCCACGCAGGTGTCCCTCCTGTTTCTCTTCCATAGACTTTTATCCCTTGAAGGTTACTCACAATGGAATCTTCTTTTACATTTAATTTTTATTTCAAATAATGCATCTTTGTGGTTTTAAAAATCAGTTAAAAGGCCCAGGCTTTTTAAGGTGCTTGGTTCCTCTAGCCCTGTTTTTCACTCCTTAGAGCAATCGCTTACAACTCTTATAGTTTTCCTCTGGCATTTACTTCTATTTCATTAAATAATGTGCTTGCTCCTACCTCGTTTTAGACATTATCTAGTCTTTCTGCTATAAAGTTTTACGCTTGTTCATTTACTAACATTTATGTTTAATTTTACAAAAAATGAATATTCTGTGTTCTTTCACCTATTGTATCTTGGACTTTTAAAGTATGTTTAGAGGTAAGTGGAATATTTCATTTCTTTTGAAATTTATAAAAAAATTAAATATCATTGATCTCTACCTCATCTTTTTAAAAAGATCATACTCAATTTATGTTTCTTCCATTTATTTAACCAATCCTCTATTGGGCCTTTTAGATTATTTCTCTTACTGGCTGGCTGGCTGGCTGACTGCCCGCCCGCCTGCCAGCCCATCCCCCAGCCCACTCCCCCACCCCTCCATATGTAAATATTCTTTTTCAGTTTTTCAGAATCAACATTATTTCTGAAATCTTCTACATGGATACATGTAGATGTGGTTTATTTATGGTTATTGGTGATTAGATTCCATCATATAACTACACTAAAATTTGCACACTTAGTCTATTTTGTTATTTTTTATGTTTTCCTTTAATTTAGCCCTACAGCCATGACTATTCATTTGAGTTTCTTTAGAGAATATATCCATTTTTGAAACCAACTGTGAATTGTTGTTTTAGGAAATATACAGCATCAGCCTCACCACATATTGTCAGATTGCTCTTCAAAGTGGTGGGACTAATTTAACCTCCATCCACATTCTTACCATGTTTGTATTGTCAGATTTTACAACGTTTGTCCCTTACCTGGATCAAAGTTGGTTTATGATTGTTTCAACTAATAGTTCTCTGAATACCAGTTAGATTGATCATCTTTTCTTAGATTTATTGGCTTTTAAGACTTTCTCCTACCAGTTTTTCTGTTAGGGTGCTTAAATTTTTTTCTTCCTATTGGTTAGTGGAATTCTTTATTATATTCTGGACATTGATCCTTTGTCAGAACTTTGCACGGCAGGTATCCTCTCCCCGTCTTTGGCTAGACTTTTAGTTTATATATGGTATCTTCTGGGGTGTAGAAATTTATAATTCTGTTCTGGTTTGGTTTATCCATTTTTTTCCTTTATGGGTTTCCTTTTTGTCTGCTTGCCTACCTCCAGTTTATTAAGGATTCTGTTTTCTAAAAATTTTGAATTATTGCTGTTCACATTTAGGTCTTTATTCCACCTGGAATTAATTTTTCTATTTTGTGTAATATGGAGATCCAGTATTTTTTTCCTTGCTGTCCCAGCATTATTGTTAGTCTGTCCTTTTCCTGGTGAGTTGTAATGCCAAGTTCTGCGTTTAGTTGTAATGCCAAGTTCCAGTATACACTTGGATCCATCGCTGGGCACACTGTTTTTGTCCATTGATTGATTTTTTTTTTCCATCTCTGCTCAGATACTATAGTGTATTTAATTACTACTGTCTTTCAAAAGCCTTGAAATCTGATAAGTTAAACATACCTGTTTTTCTTCAAAATTATCTCAGCTACTTTATCTGCCAGTTGGGAAATTTCAAACAATCAGGGGAATTTGGTATGAACTAAGTTTTACATACTGCTATGGCATGATTATTAATTTTATTAAGTATGAAAATGGCATTTTGAATATGTAAGAAAATGTTCTTTTAGAGATGCCTACTTAAGTACATGGGGATGAAATGACATGAAATCTGAGGTTTGTTATAAAACATTTTAGCCAGCAGAAAAGGGAGGATGAATAATGAAGTTAAGTGTGGCAAAATATTGATAGTTGTTTAATCTGGGTGATGAAGTAGATGGCTTCGTGAAACTAATGTATTTTTATTGTGTTTACAAAATGTAAAAATTTTAAAAATTGTTCTTAGCACCTTACTTTTCCATGTGAAGTTTAGAATTGATTTGTCACTGTTCTTTAAAAAATGCTGTTGAGCTTTAGATTTGGTTGCATTGAACTTAAAGAAAATCGACATATTTATGATTACTGAGTCTTGCTATCCATGAATGTGTTGTTTATTTTGTTCTCATTTTTAAGGATGTTTTAATATTGTTTTATTATTTAGTTTTGGAAAGCTTTGCACATCTTTTGTTAGATTTATTGCTGAATGCCTTATATTTTTTGGTGCTATACTAGTTTACCTTTAAGTAAAAAGTTGTGTTTATAGTATGTAGCTGGGGGATATGTATGTATTATATCTTTTAATCTATTTTTTTTATTTTACCTTTTATTTTACCTTTAAGTAAAAAGTTGTGTTTATAGTATGTAGCTGGGGGATATGTATGTATTATATCTTTTAATCTATTTTTTTTATTTTACCTTTTATTTTACCTTTAAGTAAAAAGTTGTGTTTATAGTATGTAGCTGGGGGATATGTATGTATTATATCTTTTAATCTATTTTTTTTATTTTAATTCCAGCATAAAGTGTTACATCAATTTCAGGTGTACAGTACATTGATTCAGCAATTCTATACATTAGTCAGTGCTCATCATGATGTGTAGTCTTAATCCCCTTCACCTGTTTTCCCCATCCCCCCACCCACCTCCCCTCTGATAGCCATCTCTTCTCTATAGTTAACCGTTTCTTGGTTTGTCTCTTTTTTCTGTTAGTTTTGTTTCTTAAATTCCACATATGAATGAAATCATATGGTATTTGTCTTTCTCTTCACTTAGTGTTATACCCTCTAGATCCATCCATGTTGCAAATGTAAAGATTTTGTTCATTTTTGTGGCTGAATAATATTCCTGTGTGTGTGTGTGTGTGGGTGTGTGTGTGTACACACATACACCACATCTTTATCCATTTATCTACTGATGGACATTTGGTTGATTTCATAGTTTGGCTATTGTAAATAATGCTGCAATAAACATAGGTTGTATATATCTTTTTGAATTACTGTTTTTGTATTCTTTGGGTATATACCCAGTAGGGGAATTACTGGATCATATGGAAATTTTATTTTTAATTTTTTGAGGAACCTCCATACTGTTTCCCCCCTGGCTGCACCAGTTTGCATTTAGCTGGGAGATTTTATTTTTATTTATTTATTTTTTTAGAATTTATTTATTTATTTGACAGAGAGACAGCCAGTGAGAGAGGGAACACAAGCAGGGGGAGTGGGAGAGGAAGAAGCAGGCTTCCAGCGGAGCAGGGAGCCCGATGTGGGGCTCGATCCCAGGACCCTGGGATCATGCCCTGTGCCAAAGGCAGACACCTAATGACTGAGCTACCCAGGCGCCCAGAGCTGGGCGATATTTTTAAAGGTAGACTAGCTGTGTTTTTCCAGAAGTAATTGGTTTTTTGTTTTTTGGGGTTTTGTTTTGTTTTTTGTATTTTTTATTACATGTAGTCATTGTATAAAGCAGTGAGTAAGAGACTGGTGTAAGCCTGAACCTATTAATGCAATTTGCTGGGCTTTTTTTGTTTTGTTTTGTTATGTGTATTAATAGTAACAACAGTTTAACCATATTTTGTACCCATCATAATCTGTAATTTTGCTTTTTGGATAATGTGTTCCCTAAGAACGTGTCATTGGGTATATTAAACATGTTATTTTATGTTTATGTCATATATTTCCTCCCAAGTAGGCTAACTTGAAGTGATTTTTTTTGTTGTTTATTAGTCAGTATGCCCTCAGTTACTTTTCCACATTTAGTCTTGAAAAGGTAAAGAAGACATTTATTTTCTAAATTCCATTACTTGAATGTAATTCAAAAACTTAGGGGGCAAGGAATGATAGGTGCTTAATCCTTTCTTATATTGTTAATTTTGTCTTTCAAATTCATGATTTCCACTCCCTTTTTGTTTACTGGCTACATATAAGTTGCTACGTGTTTTTGCTGTGTCTAAGTTTCTGAAGTGTTTATATGTTATGCAAAAAGTCTAAATAATTTAACACATTTTTAATGTGTTTGGGTTTTTTTCCCCCCTACCAGATAAAACTTGGACATAGATCAGAAGCTAAGGATGGTGAGTATTCAATATAATCTGACAGAACAGGAAAAGCTTTTATTCTCATTAAGGGAGTTAGCAAAGTATTAGAGTTATTGCAGGGTGCTAGAAAAGTAAACTCAGGATAGAGACAGGATATTTGTAGATTCACCATTCGGATGTTAAGAGTCCTATAATTCATCTAAGTCATCTGAGTAAATGTAAGGCAACAAGGTTATTAGTGGCTTGTCTTGCTGTCTTCATTACCCTTTAAGGTATTGTTGCAAACAGTTGTTTATTCTTTTTCTAAGATTCTAATTACTTTGAAAATTCAGGATACAACTTCATGGAAGTACAGAAAGCTCATACTGAAATAGATGAATGGAAGAAAACACGTTTTTACCCTTCCTCCATAGGTTTGTGCGTTAGTATCCTAAGTCTTGTTTAGTCATCAAGAACTAGTTTTTATAAAAAGGACCCATCTTCTATTTAACAGATAGTACCAGATCTTAATTTTAATTTTGAGTTCTATCCTTTGTATTGGGAAAGACATTGTATTAGCACTATTTTGCAATTAGCATCAAGAATCTGTTCCTAATATTCATAATGCAAGAAAGAGGAGGCTATTGACTTACTGCTTTAATGTTACACACTATTACATTGTTATTCCAGCAGTCTTCTCAAGTGATACAGTACGAAGTGAATACTTTTTTTCACCATTTATTATAGTCATTGTTAAGCTGTTTTAAAAATAAGGTAATATAAAAGAAAACCAGATGTCAAAAAAAATTGTCAAAATAACCCTTATTTTTCTGTAGAATATTCACTGCTATTTCTTGAAAGATTAACCTATGGCAAAAAATATGTTTGTAAGATTTGAGATGTCAGAATTTTCACATTTTGCTTTGCCTTTTCATATAGGTATAAATAGAACAGCCTTAAGAGAGATAAAATTATTACAGGAGCTAAGTCATCCAAATATAATTGGTGTGAGTATGATCTAAGTTGTTTTTGGGATTTGGGACCCTGTCATTTCTGAATGTGGTAGATGTTGATTGAAGGCTCAGCAAGATGAATTGTTTTAGGTGAACCTTGCAAAAAAGCTTTAAAGTTTATCAGGCTAATATGTATTTTCTATTCTAATTGATTCTTTAGGCAGTGTCTTTATTTTTGTTTTTATTATTTTTTATGATTTCGTTTATTTATTTTGACAGAGAGGGAGAGAGTGCACACAAGCAGGGGGAGGGGCAGAGGCAGAGGGAGAAGCAGAGTCACCGCTGAGCAGAAGGCCTGATGTGGGCCTCCATCCCAGGATCCTGCGGTCATGACCTGAGCCGAAGGCAGACGCTTAACCAACTGAGCCACCAAGATGTCCCTAGGCAGTGTCTTTAAAACTATTACAACTGATGAAATAAATTCAATATTGGCATATGGCCTCATTTTGTCAAAAATCATTTTGAAGCCCAGAGAGCCCTAGCATGCATAAGACCTTGAGTAAGCTCCCCTACAACTTGGTACCATAATTCCACTTCAAAGGGTTGTGGTAAGACTGCTTAATTGATTGAATGCATGTAAAGTACCTGGAAATAGAGCCTGGCACAGAGGGTGCATACAATGAATGATAGCTGCTACTGCCGTTTATAGGATTTTCTTAAATACAGAGCCTGGAATTGTAGACTGAGGTGAGGTTTTCATTAATTTATTTCTTATAAATTTATAACTCTCAGATTTTTGGAGGTGAGCTTAAGTATTTAGTGACTTTTTATTTTTTTTATTTTTATTTTTTTAAAGATTTATTACAATTTGACAGAGAGAGACAGCCAGCGAGAGAGGGAGCACAAGCAGGGGGAGTGGGAGAGGAAGAAGCAGGCTCCCAGCGGAGGAGCCCGATGTGGGGCTTGATCCCAGAATGCCGGGATCACGCCCTGAGCCGAAGGCAGACGCTTAATGACTGTGCCACCCAGGCACCCCTATTTAGTGACTTTTTTTTTTTTTTAAAGATTTTATTTATTTATTCGACAGAGATAGAGACAGCCAGCGAGAGAGGGAACACAAGCAGGGGGAGCGGGAGAGGAAGAAGCAGGCTCATAGCGGAGGAGCCTGATGTGGGGCTCGATCCCATAACGCCGGGATCACGCCCTGAGCCAAAGGCAGACGCTTAACCGCTGTGCCACCCAGGCCCCCCTATTTAGTGACTTTTTAAATATAGTAAAGTTTAGGTGCACCTAGGTGGCTCAGTGTGTTAGGTGTCTGACTTTGGCTCAGGTCATGATCTTTTGAATCCTGGGATTGAGACCGCATTGGGCTCTCCGCTCAGCAGGGAGTCAGTTTCTCCCTCTCCCTCTGCCCCTCCCCCTGCTTGTGCCATTGTGTTCTCTGTCTGTCTCTCTCAAATAAATAAAATCTTTAAAAAAATAAAGTTTAGTATTTTAGGGCCTCAAATTACTAATTCCTAGCAAGAAAAAGGGTAAATGTCAAATTTAATAAGATAATTCAAATTTAGCAGGGAATTATCGGCAGTCCACGTGCCTGTTTAAATTTTTAAAAATTACTTTAGTTGGTATAATATTTTCCAGTATTTTACAGAAAATCATATTTTTATTTATTTTTTAATTTTTTTGCAGCTCCTTGATGCTTTTGGACATAAATCTAATATTAGTCTTGTCTTTGATTTTATGGAAACTGATCTGGAGGTAAGATTAAGATTGCTAGAGGACTTTCTTTTCTCTTTTTATCAAAAGAGAACCCAAATCTTTATTTCCTACTTTTGAAGATGCTGTTAGTCAAAGGAATGTTTAATTTTGTTGAAATGTGAATGTACTCCTATGTGAAGGAGCTTCTGAATCATTTAGCCATATTCCCAGTGTTAGATACAGAGATTTGGATTTCAGAGCATTTCTATCTATCAAATTCCCTATACCTTATTGACATTATTTTTAGAGAAATTAGTATCAGGCCTTTGAGAATTTAGAGTTCGTTTTCCATGTTATCATAGAATATCCTCCATTTGAAAGCCAAGTTTTTAATTTTATTTTTGAGAAAATAAGATCTAATGCTTTTCCTTAATGTTAGTCGAATCTCAGAAACTGACAATCCAAGGATATTGAACAATTGAAATTCTCAAACACTGCTGGTGAGAATACAAAATGGTGTAGCTAGTTTGGAAAATAGTTTGGCAGTTTCTTAAACAGTTAAATTCACAGCTAAAGAATGATCTGGCAATACCACTGCTAGGTATTTATCTAATAGAAACCAAAATATGTCTACACAGAAATCAGTTGGTAAACAGATATTCAGCTTTATTCATTATTACCTAAACTGGAAACAATCCAAATACCTTTCATTTACTGAATATATAAATAAACTGTGGTATAGCTGTAAAATAGAATACTGTTTGGGGATAAAAAGAAATGAACTGCTCATACATAAAACATATAGAGGAATCTCCAGTATATTGTGCTGAATGAAAGAACTCAGGCTCAAAAGGCTATATATTGTAAGATTCCATTTATATTATGTTCTGGAAAAGGCAAAACTAAAGAAACAGATCAGGTCAGTGGTGGCCAGGAGTGGGAGTGGAATGAAGTATTGTGTATAGAGGGGCCTGAGGCGATTGGGGTGGGGGTGGGAGTTAAAGAACTCTGTCTTGATTATGGTAGTGGTTACACAACTGGATGTCTTTGTTAAAACTCATGGTACTGTGCACTGAAAAGGGCATATTTTCCCTAAATCTGATTTCTTTCTTTCTTTCTTTCTTTCTTTCTTTCTTTCTTTCTTTCTTTCTTTCTTTCTTTCTTTCTTTCTGTAAATGGGATTGTTCTCTTAATTTCTCTTACTGTTACTTCATTATTAGTATATAGAAATACAACAGATTTCTGTATATTGAGTTTGTATCTTGCATCCTTACTGAATTCATTGATCAGTTCTAGTAGTTTTTTGGTGGAGTCTTTAGGGTTTTCTATATATAATACCGCATTGTCCGCAGATAGTGAAAGTTCTTGCCAATTTGGATACCTTTTATCTAAATCTGATTTCTTAAAAAAAGAAAATGGGAACTTTTAGCTAATGTAACTTACAAGTTTAGGAATAAACTGGCTTTAAACACAGCTCTCAAATAATGCCATGAGAACTCAGTCTTGCACTTTAACTCAGCTCTAATTTCTTCTTTGTTGCCTTCGTTCATGGGCATAATTTCTCAGTATAGTGGCTCAGGCACCTCAGGTTATATCCTTTTAAGAGTATAATAATCTGTAAGGAAAGAAGGTGCTTTGTTCCCTTTGATTCTAGGAGAAGTACTTGCCTGTTTGATTAGCTTGGCTTGGATCACATGTCCATCCCTAAACCAATCTTCTGGACGGCAGGCTTCAGTGTGGTAGTTGGCTTGGCTATGCGTGGGTCATGTGTCTACCTCTAGAGCCCACAAGTAGTGGTCAGTCCTGTTTTAACCAGGTGGTTTCCCAAAGGAATGCTGAATGCTATTAACAGAAGGGGTTGTACATCCTGGGCAAGCAAAACAACAGATGTTCACTATGTTAATGCCTTTTAAACAAAGAAGTAGGAGAGAAAGCACGAGCAGAGATACTTTCCCTAACCACATAACTGGAAATTCTGACAGTGCTTCCTAAGGAGAGTTAGGCAGTGTTTCTTGAGATTTTCCTGTATGATGGATAAATTCATTTCATGTCCGTGTGTGATTTTATATGGTGTGATTTATTTGGAATAATTGTATATTATGTACTGGATTTACAGGTTATAATAAAGGATAATAGTCTTGTGCTGACACCATCACATATCAAAGCCTACATGTTGATGACTCTTCAAGGGTTAGAATATTTACATCAACATTGGATTCTACATAGGGTAAGGTTTTTAACCAAGTATGATTGAGTCTTTAAGTTTTAGTCAAGTTTTATATTGTCAGTTATTACATAAATGGTCTAAATATGTATATTGTTAAATTAAAAATAGAGCCGGGCCATTTTTTCCCACCTTCCTCTGGGTGTTCCCTTCAGTTGTTCCACCAGGTGGTGACATGAAGACTCTAAAATACTATGTGAAATTTAGAAATGGAAGAGACCCAGTTCTTCATTTTTTTCATAGGTGAAGAGCTAAGTTGTTACATCACCTGACCAAGGTTGTATATATTTTTTCAAGGTCAGTAGCTGGTAACTGACAGAGTATTAGAATCTATGTCTTTTAGCTTGAAGAATACTAAAATATTTTTAGAAAAACTATATTTCTAGTAACTCTAAAATTCTATGAAGTAATGAAATAAAGTTTTTCAAATGGTCGAGTCAGTGTTAGAAACATTCAACTATTGAAACAAGGCTGATAATCTCAATAGGTAGATGTTCTCTGTTTGGCACTCTATTTAGATAAATAGCTAAGAATATATAATTTATAGTCAGTAATTCTCATACCTTAAACTTGGAATCCCTTTTAGGTTATTGCTAATATCTTTTTAGTATAGATTTTGAGGAATATGTTCCTCATCCTCTCTAAATGCATAGTATTTTTATTTACTGAAGTTCATATGTATTACTGTTATTAAATAAATAGTGACTCTTTATTGAGTTCCTAATAATTACAGTAGGCTCTTTACAGAAGATGCTAAATTTAATCCTCACAGCAACCCTATGAAGTAGTAAATTGAAGCTCAGTGACCCAAGGTCCTAATCCAAGGTCTCACTAATTAATAAACCAATCTTATTTTGCTTTGGTAAGATTTTACGTCAATGAAAAAAGTACTGATTATTGTTCAAATTTAGGGTTTTATCCTGTTTTTTACGAAGTTTAAAGTTAAGCCAACTGAATGTATCACTATGGTATTCTCTCCTACCTGCTTACTTGTTTATTTTTAAAACCTCCATGATACAGGATCTAAAACCAAACAACTTGTTGCTAGATGAAAATGGAGTTCTAAAATTGGCAGATTTTGGCCTGGCCAAATCATTTGGGAGCCCCAATAGAGCTTATACACATCAGGTTGTAACCAGGTAAGAATCATTTTAAAAACTGAAAGTTTATATTGTGCAGGTTTAGTTGGTTTTTAAATTTTTTTTAAGATTTTATTTGTTAGAGAGAGAGAGAGAGACAGAGCATGAGCAGGGGGGAGGAGGCAGAGGGAGAGGGAGATGCAGACTCCCTGCTGAGCAGGGAGCTCAATGTGGGGCTCGATCCCAAGACCTTGAGATCATGACCTGAGCTGAAGGCAGCCATTTAACTGATTGAGCCACCCAGGTATCCCTGTTTGTTTTTTTTAAAGTAAGCTCTATGTAGCCTAATGGGGGGCTTTAACTTAGGACCCTGAGATCAAGAGTCACATGCTGTACCAACTGAGCCAGCCAGACACCCCCTGAAAGGATTTAAAAGGAAGAAAATAGGAATTGGAGACAGTAAGAACAGACAGATTTCAAGATAACCGAGAATGTGCAGGTAGCTGTAAGAGGAAGTTGGGCCTGAAGAAGTTTTTCTTTTTTGTTACTTTGTTTTTTAGCTTATTTTTTAAGGCTGAAGAAATTATGGTATGTTTGAATGTTAGTGGGAAAAATCTAGTGAAGAAGAAAACATTGATGTAGGAGAAAGAAAATTTCAGTATCTTTGAAAATAGGCAAGAGAGCATGGTACTTGGTGCCCCAAGTTGACATATTGGCATTAAAACAGTCCAGAACAGTTCATCTGTAGTTACAGATTGGAAAGGCAGATTGTGTGAATACAAATAACTATAGGTGAGTCCATGGAAATTTTTTTTCTTTTTCCTTTCTTTCTTTCTTTCTTTTTTTTTCTTTCATTACTTGAATTTTTTTCAGTGAAGTTGGAAGTAAGGTCATTGGCTTAGAGGAAGGATGGTGTTGAGAGTTTTAGGAGAGAGAAGATGTTAGTCGTCTAACACTGGGAGAGTAAATAGACCAAGCACGTGTATAATTTCCAGTATGGAACTGCTTGTTTTTTTAAGATTATTTATTTATTTAATCGTGAGAGAGAGAAGCAGAGGGGAAAGCAGGCTCCCCACTCAGCAGGGAGCCCGAAGCTGAACTCAATCCTAGGACCCTGGGATCATTACCCAAGCCAAAGGCAGATGCTTAACTGACTGAGCCACCCAGGCGTCCTGGAACTGCTTGGTTTTATAGCCAGTTTTTCTTGAGTTAATATATCTGTAAAAGTTAATTTCATCAGTGGGATGATGTTTGCTAAGGAGTTTTCTCCAAGAAATACTTCAGTAATTCCATTTTAAAATTTCATTATTTCTTTTTGTTCTTCAGGTGGTATCGGGCCCCCGAGTTACTCTTTGGAGCTAGAATGTATGGCGTAGGTGTGGACATGTGGGCTGTTGGCTGTATATTAGCAGAGCTGCTTCTAAGGGTAAGTCTAGGATTGATGTATACGCTGCAATATTGTAATAGCTGTTTGTTTGTATAACTTGTATAAGAATTATCTTCCCATAGATAATTCTCAGAGAGGAGCACCATTCTTCCAAAAAAAGCCAACAAACAGACCATTTAAAAAAAAAAAAGCCACCTCATACAGTGCAACCTTTTTGTTAATGTTGATGTGAGATGAGAAGACTTCTCATTGAGGACAATAAAGATTTTATTACAGATCATTTCTATAATCTGAAATATAACTATAATAAAACTCATCAAGCTGTAATATTGTAACATCTCTGCTGCAACTAAAAGTGTTAGGATGCACTTTTGTAGTCCTGGGACTTTTTTTCTTTGGGGCTATTAAAAATTACACTTTAGGAGATGTGTAAAATGGGCCACTACAGCTGCACTCTCAGCAGAGTGTGTGTAAGATTGTTTTAGTTCTGTTCAAACTAAGCAGATGTGGTGGTCCTGTAGCATTTCTCTGGACTCAAACTATTTTAAAATAAAACATCGTCTTGCTACCCTCACTGGAGAGAAAGATGGTGCCTTAGAAACTTTTCTTGAGCTATAAAGTTTAGTTTAGCCTTTCTTTTTTTTTTTTTTTTTAAGATTTTTTATTTATTTATTCGACAGAGATAGAGACAGCCTGCGAGAGAGGGAACACAGGGGGAGTGGGAGAGGAAGAAGCAGTCTCATGGCTGAGGAGCCTGATGTGAGGCTCGATCCCAGAACACTGGGATCACGCCCTGAGCCGAAGGCAGACGCTTAACCGCTGTGCCACCCAGGCACCCCTAGTTTAGCCTTTCTGAATGATGAAGGCAAAGGAATATTGGGGAATCCTTCTGAAGCTGAGAGTTTTTTCCTCCCTACTTTCTGGTTTCCAACCCCTACTCTTTTCCTCATGTGATATGTATTTGAAGAAATGTGAACCCTAGACACAAAAATACAGCTTTTTAGTTCTTGAACCCAGAAACTAGCTTCTGTATGCCACAAAGAAAAATTACCTTCTCAAACACCTTTTTCAGTTTGGTGTGAGTTCTATGCATCATTTGGAGAAGCTCGCTCCTCTGGGTGCTTGCAAAAGAGACATTCACACATTTTAGATTTGAAGATGAATAGTAATCTGTGTGCTAGTGATGGGTCCTGTGGATCGGCTGGCATGACAGTTCCGCTACTCACAAAAACAGAGTTCGCATTTGAGAATCTGTCAGCTCCCCAAAACACAGTTCATTCATTACCAAGGTAAAACCATAGCCCCTAATGTTAAGATTTATCATTCCATAGATAAAGTAAGTGGAGAGAGACAGAAATTAAGAATGAGCAGGTTAGAGGGGCACCTTAGTGTCTCAGTCAGTTAAGTGTCTTGATTTTGGCTCAGGTCATTATCTCAAGGTTGTGTGGAGCTGCTTGGGATTCTCTCTCTCCCTCTACCCCTCCCCACCCTTACCCCACTGGTCGGTTGGTCTTTCTTTCTATGTTTTATTTATTTGAGAGAGAGAGAGTACTCAAAGAGTACGAGCAGGGGTGAGGGGCAGAGGGAGAGGGAGATGAAGACTCCCTGCTGAGCAGGAAGCCTGATGTGGGACTTGATCCCAGGACTCTAGGATCATGACCTGAGTTGAAGGCAGATGCTTAACCGACTGACCCATCCAGGCACCCAAGTAATAATTAAAGATTTTTGAAATGGCAGGGCAAAAACTCCCCCCCCACGCTTATAAATTATCTCAAAAAAGATGTATAAATGCCATCTTTGAAACTAGGAGTTGTCCATAATACTATGCCAGAAAATATAAAACCAGAAATGAAGGCAGCTTAAATTTTACAGAAAAAGATGCCAACTAGAGGCAGTTTTGGGTTGGCAGACAGAATCCTAAAGTTGCTTAGTTATTGAGAAGCACCTGTGGTCATTGATGACAATGTTGAGGTATAGGACTAAAAACTGGGGTTGATTAAAAAAAAATTATATATGTGCGATTAATACCAGGGTCCCTCTACACAGCCAGCACTTCCCTTTGTCCGACTATACTTCCACCTAATTTATACCTCCACTAGAGACAGGTTCTGTAAAGAAATTGAAACATAAATTTCCAGACAGCCATCCTTAGACACAGGGGAGGATGTGGGTGAGTTGCTAGGGTAAAAACATGTAAGTTACATCAAAGTCCGTATACTGAAAGTAAAACCTTCAATTTAGTTCCCTGCTCACTTCCCAGAACCCTGGTAGCTTTTGTAATAAGCTGTAGTAACTCTTTAACCCAGGCAAAAGATTAGAGGACCCTTTACTGGAAGAACTGAATGACCCCAGAGAAGGGACCCACAGATAACTGGCATTAAACTCCCCACCCAATCTTTCTAGAGAAAGCCGATGAGTTCTAATCATTGTTTTTAGTACCTTACCCTTGAATATGAATGGTTAGTCAGTGATTACCATATAGTTATCACAGATTTCCAGATATTTAATGAAGGCTTGCAGCATGTGGGAATTATCAGGTAATTGGTAGGATCATTAGGTATTGGACCCCTGGGTGGCTCAGTTGGTTAAGCGTCTGCCTTCGACTCAGGTCGTGATCCCAGGGTCCTGGGATCAATTTCTTCATGGGTTCCTTGTCATTTGGGAGCTTGCTTTTCCCTCTGCCTGCTGCTCCCCCTGCTTGTGCCCTCTCTCTCTCTCTTCCTCTCTCTGAAATAAATAAATCTTAAAAAAAAAAAAAGATATTTGATGAAAGCATTCATAGGAAAGACTGACTAAAAAAGAAACTTGGGTGGGGGGGGCCTGGGTGGGTCAGTTGATTAAGTGTCTGCCTTTGACTCAGGTTGTGATCCCAGGGTCCTGGGATCAAGTCCCGCTTGGGCTCCCTACTCAGCGGGCCATCTGCTTCTTCTTCTCCCTCTGCCCCTCTCCCTGCTTATGCTCTCTCTCTCACTTGCTCACTCTCAAATAAATAAAATCCTTTAAAAAATAATTAAGAAAAATAAAAAAGAAACGGGAAAAAGACAGGTAGCAGAAGAAGATTAACCCTCCACCTCCACCACACCTTCAGAGAACTAAGAGTGTACTGCATCTGTAAAGCAAGAATGTGATGCTCCATTACTAAAGGAACAGTCAAAGAATAAGGGGTACTTGAAAATTTTCACATAGGGCAACTGAAAGCAAATAGAAACAGTGGAAGGATTGGAAAAGTAAGCTAAAGAATTCTTTCATCAAGTAAGACCAAAAAATAAAACTAGCACATTGATCCAGGATCGATCCTAGAATGTAACAAAAAAGAAAAAAGAAAATGTAGGATAGGAAATTCACAAGAAAATAGCCTAACATTGGTGGATGTGAATTGACTTAAAGTGCCAAAAAGACTGCACAGTGGAATGAAAAAAGACCATGCCAAGGCATATTGTGAAATTTCAGAGTATCAGAGTATAAGAAAAATACTTTATGGGGCCCCTGGGTGGCACAGCGGTTAAGCGTCTGCCTTCGGCTCAGGGCTTGATCCCAGTGTTGTGGGATTGAGCCCCGCATCAGGCTCCTCCGCTATGAGCCTGCTTCTTCCTCTCCCACTCCCCCTGCTTGTGTTCCCTCTCTCACTGGCTGTCTCTATCTCTGTCAAATGAATAAATAAAATCTTAAAAAAAAAAAAAAAGAAAGAAAGAAAAATACTTTATTTTCACAGAGAGGAAAAACAGAGAGCGCTTACATAGGAGCCATAATGAAGGATTAGGGAAAAGAATGGCATCAGACTTCTCAACAGCAGCACTGAAATCTGGAATACAATAGAAAACATTGTGAGGGAAAATAATTTCCAACCTAGAGTTTTGTGCCCATTTGTTTTTTTTTTTTTTAAAGATTTTATTTATGAAGATGAAAACATCTTCTGGCAGATGCCCCTTTAGTTGTACTACCAGCATTCCCCACATCCACCCTAGGGGAGAGCAAGAACTGTCTTGTTCACTTCTTTTTTTTTTTTTTTTTTTTTTTAAAGTATGCTCCTCGCCCAGTGTGGAGCCCAATGGGTACTTGAACTCTCAACCCTGAGATCAAGACCTGAGCTGAGATCAAGAGTTGGACACTCAGCTGACTGAGCCACCCAAGTATTCTTGTCTTGTTCCCTTCTTTAAATGCCTAGGGTTTAATTAATTAATGCAGTACCTATCACATGGTGTTTATTAAAGATCTGTGGAGTGAATTAAGTGGGAAGCATGGTGCTCTTTATTTGGTTAGCACTGATAGGGTCTAGTGCCACATCTAGTATACCTCAGACTATGTTTTGATTTTTGTTCCAGTTCAGTTTTTTTAGTAAATTTATAGTATTGTATGTATAACTATTATGAACCACCTTGAAATATCCGCATCTCACTCTCTTTCAGGTTCCTTTTTTGCCAGGAGATTCAGACCTTGATCAACTAACAAGAATATTTGAAACTTTGGGCACACCAACTGAGGAACAGTGGCCTGTAAGCCTTCATACATGTTCTTTGAAATTTGATTAGGATTCTTTATGTTGCTGTCATGTAGGTATTACTTTAAGAAATGTATTCATTGTCTTAATTTACTAGTAGTATATACTCTGAAAAATTTATATGAAATAGAAAGTTAAAATTGTGGTATACTGTCCAGCCTCATTTGTACATGTTGCCCTTTCTCCATCCCAGTAATTCCCATCCCAGGGTTAATCACTGTCAGTTTGGTGGAAAGTCTTGCTATGAGGATATATAAACAAGCGCATAAACGTAGCGTTGCATTTTCTGTCTTTTCTTTAATAGAAATGGTATCATACCATGTAATTTTTTTGCAGCTAACTTGCTCTTTTTATTTAATATTTATTACTGATCTTTTTAACAGCTGCATGATACTTCATTCGATGGGTATTTCATGTTTATCAGCATCTTGGTGGATTTAGGGTGTACTTATAGAATTTTCACCAACAGTTAAGCTGTCTCAGTACCATGAATATTTTTAACCTGTGACATTGTCTGAAAAAAAGAAATTTTAAATCTTGGGTAAAATTTACACCAATTTAAGTTGCTAAATTTTATGTATTATAGTTCAGTAAGATGAACTCACTTGTTTGTTCTTAAAGATTTTATTTATTTGAGAGACAGAGCACAAGCAGGGGGTAGAGGGCTGGGGGTAGGGACAGAGAGAGAGGGAGAAGCAGATTCCTTGCTGTGCAGAGAGCCCTATGCGGGACTCAATCCCAGGACCCTGAGATCATGACCTGAGCCAAAGGCAGACACTTAACTGAGCCACCCACGCACACCTCACTTGTTTATTCTTAAATTAAAATAGTAAACTTTAGATTTTCCTTCCTAATACAACCCCATCTCCTGAGAATAAATACTGGAAAAGAGAAATTTTAATCAGACTCTACCTTCTGATTGAAACTGTGGTAAAATTATCTGAAGCTGAAATTAAGTGTAAGAAGTTTCTTTTGTGCTATTACTTCAACTTTCTAATTGAAAGTTTGCTATATATGCGAATTGTAAAACATGCCTTCATGGCTGTCATTTATTAAATGCATTCTGTGCCATTGAGAGGCTTTTCATAAATCATATTTTATTCTCCCAGCAATCCTTTGAAGTAAATACTGTTAGTCCCAGTTTATACATGAGACAACTGAGATTTAGTGAGGTTAAGTAACTTACTTAAGGCCACACAGCATCAGAGCTAGGACTGCAGTGTGGATCTGCTGACTCCATAGGCATGTTTATGATATTATTCTGTACTTTTCTCTTGGACATGATTTTCTTTCTTTTTTTTTTTTTTAAGATTTTATTTATTTATGTGACAGAGAGACAGCCAGCGAGAGAGGGAACACAGCAGGGGAGTGGGAGAGGAAGAAGCAGGCTCCCAGCGGAGGAGCCCGATGTGGGGCTCGATCCCAGGACCCTGGGATCACGCCCCGAGCGGAAGGCAGATGCTCAACAACTGCGCTACCCAGGCGCCCCGGACATGATTTTCTGAATAGCAATTGCTTAGTGATGTTTTCATGGATTTTTTAAAATTAAACTTCTTTTGAGATTATTGTAGGTTTATGTGCAGTTTTAAGAAATAATTGAGATATTCCTTGAAACTTTTACCCAGCTTCCTGCAAAGTTAGTACAGTATCACAACCAGCGTGCTGACGTTGACAGGATTAATACAGAGAGGGGCGCCTGTGTGGTTCAGTCGGTTAAGTGTCTGCCTTTGGCTCAGGTCATGACCCCAGGGTCCTGGGACCAAGTCAAGTGTCGGGCCCCCTCCTCTGTAGGGAGTCTGCTTCTCCCTCTGCAGCTCTCCCTGCTTGTGTGCTCACTCGCTCTCTTTCTCTCTGTCAAATAAGTAAATAAAAAATATATATAAAAAAAGGATTAGTACACAGGACATCACCAGAAAGATCTCTTATGTTGCCCTTGCCCTTTTATAGCCACACCTACTTTCCTTCCACTTCCTCTCCTTTCTGAATCCCTGGCAATTACGAATCTGTTCATTTCTGTAACTTTGTCATTTCAAGAATATTATAAATAGAATCACATACTATCTAACCTTGTGGGATTGACTTTTTCACACTCAGCATAATTCTCTGAAGATTCATCCAGGTTGTATATATCACTAATTTGTTCCTTTTTATTGCTGGGTGGTATGAATGTACCAGAGTGTGTTTAGCCATTCACTGATTGAAGGACATCTTCGTTGTTTCCATTTTGGGGCTTTTACAAATAAAGCTCCTATAAACTTTCATGTATAGTTTTTTTTGGGAAAAGAATAAGCCTTTATTTCGGTGGGAAAATGCCCAGAACAGTCCTGAGTCCTTTGGTAGTTGTGTAGTTAATTTAAGACACTGCCGGTCTGTTTTCCAGCTGGCTGTACCATTTTATATTCTTACCACCCATATATGAGTAATCCATTTTCTCTGCATCATCTCTAGCATTTTGTGTTGTCACTTTTTTATTTTTAAGCATTGTGATGGTTGTGTAGTGACAGTTCATTGTTAATTTTAATTTTCACTTCCCTAATAACTGATGGTATTGAATGCCTTTTCTTGTGCTTACTGGCCATCTATATATCTTTAGTTAAAATCTCTTCATGTCTTTTTCCCATTTTTTATAAATGCATTTTATTTTATTGTTTTTTTTTAAGTAATCTCTATACCCAACATGGGGCTCGGACTTATCACCCTGAGATCAAGAGTCACATTGTCTACTGACTGAGCCAGCCAGGTGCCCTTCTCATTTTGTAATTGGATTTTTTGGATTTTAATTTTGATAAAGTCTATTTTATCAGCTTTTCCATAGGTCAGTTTTTCCAGGGTCTTTTTTTTTCTTTTTCTTTTTTTTTTTTTTTTGGCCTATGTCCAATTACTTTAGCACCATTTGTTGAAAAGACTGTCTTTCCATTGAACTGCTTTGCACTATTGTCAGATCATTTGGTCAGATTCAGTGGCCATCCAGGGCACTGGACTTTCCATCTTGAAACCATGGCCCGGTTTGTTCGTAATCTTGTGGAGAAGGCCTGGTACTGTGAACCCTGCTGTGACTCACTTCAAAACCTTGATTGGCCACATTTTGGCACTATGGCAAGGTTGAGCTGGTTCCTCTAACCCCTGCTGAGATTCTTATACCTATTCAGAGCTTGAAAAAAATAGTCAAGACTGCTCAAACTGGTAGTGTCAAATACCTCACAGTTAAGGAAGCTCTGCTGAATGTTTTAGTGGCCACTTAGGTGTGGATGTGGTTTTATGTCCATGAGATCATAGACAAGTGAAGCATCATTGGCTATAATGTTTGGAGACCAATCTCCCTCCCCCCCCCCAGACTTTATTTATTTATTTATTTATTTATTTATTTATTTATTTATTTAAGAGAGAGAGATAAAAAGGGAACGGGGAGGGACAGAGGGAGGAGGAGAAAAGTAGGCTCCCTGCTGAGTGCGGAGCCCAACGAAGTAGGGCTTTGTCTCATGATCCTGAGATCATGACCTGAGTGGAAATCAAGAGTCAGATGCTTAACCTACTGAGCCATCCAGGCGCCCCACCGGTACCACAGTCTTAATTAAAGTAGCTACATATGAAGTCTTGAAATCAGGTAGACTGATTCTTCCACTTTTGTTGCTTTTCAAAGTTGTTTTAGCTGATGTAATTCCTTTGCCTTTCAGTATACATTTTAGAATAATCTGTATAATAATTTTGTCAGAATTTTGGTAAGAATTGCATTACAGAGTTGAATCTTCAAATCCTTGAACAAGACAGGTTTCACCCTTTATTTAGAGCTTTGATTTATTTCACATAGTTGTGTAGAATTTTTTTTTAAGATTTTATTTTTAAGTAATCTCTACACCCAATGTGGGGCTCACACTTAGAACCCTGAGATCAAGAGTTGCACACTCCACTGACTAAACCAGCCACGTGCCCTAGCTGTGTAGCTTTTAGGGTATGTGTCCTACACGTTTTATTAGATTTTCACTTTTTTTTTTTTTTTTTTTTTTAGAGAGAGGGAAGGAGAGAAAGAGCGTGTGTGTGTAGGGGAAGGGGCAGGGGGAGAGAGAGAAAGAGAGAATCGTAAATGGGCTCTACTCCCAGTGAGGAACCTGATGCAGGGCTTGAGCTCATGACCCTGAGATCATGACCTGAGCCAAAATAAATAGTTGGATGCTTAACCAACTGGACTACCCAGGTGCCCCTATTTTTTTTTCTTTTGAGTTATTCTGAATGGCATTTTTAATTTCAGTATCCACATGTTTGTTATAGTATATAGAACCACAGTTGATTTTTGTGTGTTTTTCCTATACCATGTAACCTTGTTCTGCTCAGTAGTTGTAGGAGTTTTAAAATAGATTTCTTGGAATTTTCTATATAGATCATTACATCCTCCATTTGACAATTTTAGTTCTTCATTCTTTCAATCCTTAAGTTTGAATTATAAATATTTTTACAGGACATGTGTAGTCTTCCGGATTTCGTGACATTTAAGAGTTTTCCTGGAATCCCGTTACAACACATCTTCATTGCAGCAGGAGACGACTTGCTAGATCTCATACAAGGCTTATTCTTATTTAACCCATGCACTCGAATTACAGCAACACAGGTATTTTAGCATATCTTTCTTATATTAGGAAATATGAGGATAATCTTAATTCCGGCATAGATAAAATAAAAGTAGAATTTCTTAAGATTTTCTGCCATTCTTTAACTACCGTAAAGATGTGTTTTTGTTTTAAGGAATAACAAATTTTATCTTGTCCCTAAGCTACAAGCTGTTCAGACTTGTATTAAATTACATCATGCACATAGAACAATAGGAGAATTTACTTTTGTTAACATATAAATACATATTTATTAGTTTACCTAGAGAAGAAAAAATAAGGGTTCTGTACGTGTTAAGATAATGATATTTCAATTAGGTTTGTGCTAAGCCTAATGCCAAAAGTGTTTTGGTTTTTTCCCCATGATATACTGCCCCAGTATGCATGCTGATCGTTGTCATAGTCAGTGATGAAGAAAATAATATAGTTCTTCTTTTCTTTTTTAAAGATTTTATTTTTAAGTAATCTCTACACCCAACATGGGGCTTGAACTCAAAACCCCAAGATCAGGGGCGCCTGGGTAGTGCAGTCGTTAGGCGGCTGCCTTTGGCTCAGGGCGTGATCCTGGCGTTCCGGGATCGAGTCCCACATCGGGCGCCTCCGCTGGGAGCCTGCTTCTTCCTCTCCCACTCCCCTGCTGTGTTCCCTCTCTCGCTGGCTGTCTCTCTGTCACATAAATAAATAAAATTAAAAAAAAAAAAAAAACCAAAAAAACCCAAGATCAAGAGCTGCATACTCTTCTGACTGAATGAGCCAGGCACCCCAAAAATAGTATAGTTTTGTTTTGTTTTTTTGTTTTAAGATTTTATTTATTTATTTGACAGAGAGAGGGCACAAGCAGGCAGAACCATAGACAGAGGGAGAGGGAGAAGCAGGCTCCCTGCTGAGCAGAGAGCCCAACGTGCAGCCCGATCCCAGGACCTGAGCTGAAGGCAGACGTTCAACCAGACTGAGCAACCTAGCCGCCCCATGTAGTTCTTAATACAACTTATGCTTACAAGGGATTGAAAGATACTCTAAATAGAACAAACATTGATACTGACCCTTGTTTAAGGGAAATAAGAATCAAACAAAAAAACTAGGAAGACCAAGAATATCTGCTCTTAGAAGGGAGAAATGTTACCAAACAAAAAAATAAAATCCCTGTAGACTGGGGGGGAAAGTTTATTTTCTTTGTTTTAAAAGCAAGCACAAAACAAAGAGTGGCACAAACAGGGAAATGCAGGAATGTATCACAGTACAATGATTTGGCTTCATAAAGTAAGACCCTGATTAAAATGAAATGTCACAAGTCTTCATATCTAACAAACCGTGTTAATGTACAATATACCAAGGATACAAAGTGGATTTTTTTCACTTATTACAGACTACCAAGTCATTGTCTGATGCATTTATTTCTATAGGCCATATCTTTTTAGCAGTACATGATGCTGCATTAATACATACATGCTAGATTACTTTACCATTAGAATTACTTTTCTAATTCAAACAAGTACCTCAGTGTTACCTTTCCACCCATACACATATACTTACTACCTCCATTATAAGAAGCTTGAGATGTCAGATTATCTAGAAAGTTGTTTTCATTTTTTTTTTCATTTTTTCATTTTTTTCATTTTTTTTCATTAATAGTGAAACTCAAAATTTGTAGAAAAATACTAGTTGTGACAACTTATGTGGGTTGTATTTTGATAGAATGCATTTTCTTAAAATGTGTTCTAGCTCATGGATATCTGTCTTAAAGTTGGAATGAGATCATCTTTCTTAGATCTCTGATGGCTCAGAATTAGCTTAATTTACTTATGGAACTGCTTTATTCAGAAGAAATACTGTAAAAATTCAACTCTTTTGAAGTGAGGAATCTCTAAATCATTACTGCAAATAATAGAATGTGGGAGGAAATGCTTGAAAAGTTTATATGGACTTCTTTATATTCCTGAAAGCATTATCCAAAAGGAATATTGTGGCTATTGAACAGTACTGTGATGCAAATAAATTATGAATTTGACAAGTTTGTCATTTTTTGGCGTTTGGAACCAAAGTAAAGGAAATATCATATCATAGAACATTGAGCAGGTAGTATATAGAAATAACCTTGTGCAATTCCTTCCAAGTAAAATTTTTAATAATTTGCAGTGGATTGTTGGATTTTAACACATTGTTTCCAACCATTTGCATCTTTTAAAAAACTCTAAAGAATTTATATTTACATAGTTTGGAATTTGAATACGTACAGATGTCGTGACAAACTTTGAAGTTCTTTTTAAGCATGTTTCTCTCTTTACGGGTTGAACTATAGAGTCCCTAACGTATAGAGAGCCAAATTATACAGTATCTTAATAAGGATATTTCATATTTAGTATAGACTGTTTAACTGTAGAAAAGTTAGAAGGTAGTGTCTTTTTCTTATGGTAGTGGAATTATCAGCCAATATTAAGCTGTTAACATATTTATTTGTAGTAATTTGCTCATCTAAGTTTTTGAAATTAATTTCATTTTGGAAGTGGGGTATTCACATAGTGTGTTTAATATTCCCAACAATTCTGGAGATTAGATTTTCTTAAACACAGTTCAGATACTCACTTAAAACTCTACTTTCCTTGGTATCTTTCCTTTTTCAAGGCTTTGAAAACTAAGTATTTCAGTAATCGGCCAGGGCCAACACCTGGATGTCAGCTGCCAAGACCAAACTGTCCATTGGAAACTTTAAAGGAGCAGTCAAATCCAGCTGTAGCAACAAAACGGAAGAGAACACAGGCCTTGGAACAAGGTAAAACTTTCATTTTCATAAAAAATGAAATGAATTCAGAAAACTCCAAGTACTTAATATATAGCTAGTGACTGAGGGGCAGCTAAGAAATACTTATTGTGAGCTGTTCCGGAACTGTGGTAGAGAATGTGGTATTTTAGCAATCTTTATTTCCATTGAAAATAATTAAATGAAGCTTTTTAAAAGGATATGGGCACTTTTGAGTATACTTCAGAGTTGCGAGAACTTACCAATAAGTACCTTATGTGCTTCATAAATTTTTACTGCTAGACTGTATGCTGAATGTTTAATAAGTTTTATTAGCAAATCAAAGCAAGTGAAATGAATGTAGTTGGAATGCAATGACTGGTTAGAATTGCCATAAGATTAAATGTGAACAACCTCATTTTTTTTTCACCTAGGAGGATTACCCAAGAAGCTAATTTTTTAGTTACAGAGATCACTGGACAGTATTTTACTACTGAAGGAAATAGTCAAAAAGGCAAATAATGGAAAAATAGTAAACGTTAAGTAAATGCTGTAGAAGGAATTTGTAAATATTCCACACATGTAAAATATGTAAAACTGGATTATTTTTATTAAATGTGTTTTAAAACAAACTTAATTCTGATTTTTCTGATGAGAGTGCAAAAGTAAGATTAAGTTCAATTCTCTGAAATGTAGAATTGAAAATGCATTAAGGAAACCTTAATAAAAATAATCATCAGTTACTTGAGTGATCTGGCCCACATAGCATCACAGATTTGTAGTAGCAGGGATAGTATTCAAAAATAGAAGCAGTAGTAGTAATGTAGCACATACCTACTACCTAGAGTTAACAAATGTTAATATACTAAATAGGAAAAGAAAAAGAAAAAATTACAAATGATATTGAGGTCCCTTTAATATGCCATTCCATTCTTTTCCTTTTCACTTTCCTGAAAGGAGAGTGACTCTCAGGAAATGAGTATGTCCTTCCATGATTTTATACTGCTATTTTATAAAAATACATGCAGTAAAACACTGTATTATTTTGGGTCTCAGTATTTTATGAGTGATAGACAGTACATCTCATATTATAATTCTTTATACTCAAAACTTTTAAAATTCTTTCCATGTTAATACATATAAATCTAGTTTATTTAACATCCATTTAATATATAAAAATATATATTATGTATATAACACTACATACTCATGCTTTATGGACTATTTTTCTTGTGCTGCATAAAAATTACCATAAATATAGAAGCTTAAAGTAATACACATTTATTAGCTCACAGTTCTGTAAGCCAGATGTCTGACCTGGCCCAGCTGTGGTTTTTGCACAGGTCAGAATCAAGGTGTCAGTTGAACTGGGCTCTTATCTGAGTTTCTAGGGAAGAATTGGCTTCTAAGCTCACTTATTTCATGTAATTTTAATGCACATGCTTCCTGTCCTTGTTAGCTGTCAGCCAGGGGCCTTTCCCAGCTTCTTAAGACAGTCCACATGCCTTGTCACATGGTATTCTCTACCTATAAGCCAACAGCTGTGCTTAGAATCTGTTTGGTTTCCTTGTCTGCTACCAAGAGAGAAAACTCTGCTTTCTTTAAAAAGACAAAATAGACTATATCAAGATTCAAAACTTGCATGTATCAAGGAATGATAAGCACAGAGTGAAAAGAATGGGAGAAATTATTTGCAACAATAAAAAAATTCTGTTAAACAATGGGCAAAGGACTTGAATAGACATTTCACCAAAGATGATGTAGAAACGGCCAATAAGCACATTTGAAAAGATGTTCAGCGTCACTTATCATTAGGGAAATGCAAGTCAAAACCACAATGGGATATCACTTCATACCTGTTAGGATTTCTGCTATAAAAAACAAAAACAAAAATAAAACAAAACAAAAAACCAGAAAATAACAAGTGTTGGTGAGGATGTGGAGAAATTGGGACCCTTATTATTGGTTGGAATGTAAAATGGTGTCACTGCTATGGAAAACTGTGGACTTTCCTTAAAAATTTCAAAAGAGCATTTCCATATGATCTAGCAGTTTCACTTCTGAGTATATACTCCCCAGGATTGAATGCAGGGTCTCAGATATACACAGTCATCAACACTGTATGAAAGGATCTATTTCATGTCATCATTTCTAGCACTCACATAATCTTTGTGATCTTGGCTAATTTGACATCTCATTCTAATTACATTTTTAAAATTTCTACTGTGGTTGAATAGTTCCTCACATTTACTAACCATATATAATCCCTCTTGCCTACTGTTGATTTAGATTGTCAGTTGGAGTGTTTCAGATTTTATCAATTTATATGAATTTGCGTTTTATATATATACACATGTATTATACACACACACATTGAAAAGAACCTTTTTTATTTTTTTTTTCACTTCCAGTTTTGGTATTGTTGAACATTACCAAATCTTTCCCTTTCTTACCTTTTATTTCATATTAAATCATTACATGTATTAAATCTGTGTATGGTCTTTATCCTGTTCCATTGACCTACTGGTACCACATTGTTTTAAATAATGTAGCTTTATGTTACTATCATGATAATGCATTTTTAATATCTGGTAACAGGAGTTCCTCATCGTTACTCCTTTTTTCAAAATTTGCCAAGTTTCCATCTTTTATTAATATTTATTAATTCCAACTAAATGGTGTTGCTTTAACACAACAATAAATGGTTTATACTTTTTGTTGTTACCTCATCTGTTTAAGTAGTATTTAACATAGTCAAGCCATGTATGTATCTTTTTTACTAGAGATCATAACTAGGTAAAAGTTTTACTAAAATTTCTGATAATTCATTTCCTTTGACATAACTGTGATATAAGTAATATAGCAACATTCCCAGAAGGTATTAAAGATCTTTACTATGTAACATCTATAGAAAGAAAGAAAAAATTAAATGGCTTAAAATTCAGCATCAAAACCAGGAAGTTAAATCAGAATGGTGTGAGTGCTAGAATTCTGTGTAGGTCTGGCTACAAAGTGTCACCACACCACCAACAAAAGAAGCTATAAAGGTAACTAACTGTTTTGAATATACTTCTGCCAAAATCCCACCATAATAACTTTCTAATTGAAGTTAAGGAAATTATTAAACTTTCTGTGGCAAATGAAAAATCCTGAAAAATACAATAAAACAAGATATATGTATTCAAAAAATTCAGTCACTCTGAGACATTGTTACTTCTTAGAGCGTTAATATAAATTGTTACTTAAGCCAGTTAAAGATCCCTTTAGTCAATCTAGTAGTTAAATAACTTTTTTTTTCCTCAAAAAACACTTTTTTGTTGTTTTAAAGATGTTGGCAAATACTGAAAATTTCACAAGGCATTATAATGTAATTTATGAAATATGTCAACACAATACTAACACATTTCTTATAGAAAATGTTTGAGTATTTAAGCTGCTTTCTAAAACTTAGACCCAGAAAATATACAACTTCTGAAGATGCAGCAACATTTGTAGAGTCCTTTTTTAAAGTCTCTTGATAGAAACAGCTCTTGGTTCTGATTTCAGCTGGTTTATTTTCAAAACATGGTATTTGATGGCAAAGAACAGGATCTTCTGAGAGCTCTTGTGCAGCTTTGATCTCTGTGAAGGTGCTGGATTGAACAAACGCAGCCCGCAGAATTTAAAATTTGAACACTTGAATATACAGAATCATGCAGTTCAGGGAATTCTGAAGATTTCCCCCAGAGATTTTTTGATGGAAAATTGTCTTTCATGGGACTTTTTTCCTTGTTCTCATTTGAGGTGGTGTCTTTCTCTTCCAGTGCCCGAGCAAGCATGTAACTAACTTTTCTTTGATGAGCCAGAGCTTCTTCCTTATCATTCAACTGGACATATAAAAATTAAAATTATACCAGTTAGTGGTACCTGGGTGGCTCATTTAAGCATCTGAGTCTTGGTTTCAGCTTGGGTCCTGATCTCAGGGTCATGAGATCAAGCCAAGCCCACACTCAGGGTTCATCAGGGAGTCTGCTGGAGATTCTCTTTCCCTCTGCCCCTCCCCCAACTTGTGCATGTGCTCTCTGTCTCAAATAAATAAATACTTTTTTTTAAGATTAAATAGAAATTTAAGATTAAATAGAAATATACCAGTTAGTCAATAAATCACAGACTATAGAGCTATAGTCAGAAGAATTTTTCTCAAAATGTTCTATCTTCAGTCTGGCAAGTCAGTCAATGTAAATAATTAGGTTACCAGTGATTCCCAAATAATACGCTACACATTACTGAGGATTTTTTTTTAAAAGGACGAACAGATAGCATTCCTTCTGCTGAAACTCTTGTAGGTCATTTGAAGAAAGAAAGGGGAAAAACATATACATGGTGTGTGTGTATATATGTGTATATATTAACATGTACTTACCTCTGCAAGAGAATGTTGAAGTTACTTCTATGTGAAATTGTTTTTATATATTTATATGAGAATAAATAACTTGAACACTTCTATAGATAAGTGTATTCATATAGCATGAGTCTTTTAGTTGTATATGAAATGGAGATAATAGGACTGATTTTCAGGGTTGTAGCGATGATTAAAGGATATAATTTGTGAGAAAGTTGCCTTGTACACCTTAAAAATTCCTGAATGGCATGGAATTGTATGCATACGTGCAGATAACAGAGGTGCCTGCAGTTAATTACAGGGGAGCCCCCTCTTTTCAGAGGTGAAGCTTTAAACTTGTACAGGAAGAACATGGATGGGAGAAGTGGGAAGAGCATGCAGGGAATTTAAGGAGATGAAGATCAAAACTGGAGGATGGTACCACAGCTGGGAAAAGGGCATAAAAAGGCAAGTATAGAGTGCTAAAGAATTAAATTAAAAAAGAAAAAAAGAGTTGAATATAGGAAGCAGAAAGATTAACTTAACCACAACCTCTAACAAAAGGAAAGCAAAGATACTAACCAACTCTGTTAGCATCTTAAAGACTTCCTGAGGGTTATTCTGGTCATCAGTCTTCTTAGAACTGTTTTCTGAAGAGAGCATCCCCAGCAGTTTCTGCCCTAAGGTCTTCTTATTTCCGTGTGATGGTAATCCTAAAATTGAACATGCAAATCCACCTGAGACATAAAAAGACACTCACTAATGGAGTTCCAGGAATAGAGGTAAGTATGAGCCAGGATAATTCATTCATAAGTCAGTCAGAAGGTGGTTCTCTTCAGGAGACCTCTAGTGAGTCAGGCACCACAGTGTAGTGGGAGGAGAACACAGACTGTAGAGCCAGGATGGCAAACGGAGGTTGAGAGGGCCACAGTGTAAGGACCCGGAGCAATGCCCTGCCTGCCGCTCTATCTCATTGTACAGCTGCTGCTCAGGACAGCATGCAGCCCACATTATCAGCAGCCTTCCAGAGGAGGCAGCAATCCAGTTTTGTATGTGAAATCTCCCAGTGTTAAATGTCAGCCACTTACCCCTGTTATTTGAGGATACTGTACACACCCAACAAAACATGGCTTCTGTTTTAGAGCAGAAGGACCTGGACTTGAATCCTCCTTTAACCACTTACTAAATGACCTTGGACAAGGTCTCTGAGTTTTATTTCCTTACCTCTAGAATAAGAATAATAGTACTTGTGCCTCAGGATTGCTGTGCCATTAAATAATAGAGCAGAGGGGGATGCTGGGAGAAGGGAGTGGGCAGTTAGTGTTTGATGGGTAAAATTTCTGTTGGGGAAGATGAAAAAGTCGTAGAGATGAGTGGTTGTGATCGTTAAAAAGCAATGTGAATGTAGTTAGTTAATATTTAAAAATGGTTAAAGTGGTAAATTTTATGTATATGTTTTATCACAATTAAAAAATAACATAGCATAGTTGTGAAAACTAGCCCAGGTACTGACATAATGTTTAAGAGTCCACATCCTGAAATGTGTACACTGATGATGTTCTTCATAGAAAGAATGCAGTTTTATAGCAGAAGGTACAAAAATTGCGGATTTATACAAAGAAAACATCAAGAATGCCTTTGGAATGCTCTGCAAATGGTCTAATGGAAAACAGAACATATAAGAGACATTTTCCTTTACACACTCAATCCTGATAAACCACAGTGACTGGAGCTCACTCATGACCTCTTCCTCCAGCAACCGTGGCAAAAGGAGAAAGCCAGACAAGTTGATGTGCTCATCAGCTGTGATGAGTGGATGAATGTCTATTTGCAGTCTAAAAAAAAGAAATATGCTTATAACCTATCTCAGAACTCGTCTAAGCTGCATATCAATGACAAAAGTTGATGCCTTCTTAACGTGTTAACCACATATAAGAAAATGACGTGTGACAGTCATCCTGTACCTCTTCAGATTATTGAAATACATGAGTAAAATCAATCAGTCCCGTCACTAAAAAACACAAAAAGCTTCTGACACTTGCATGGACTTGTAAAGACCTTTCCGAGATGAATCAGTTATTTTAAATTCTGCTTCCAGTCTTAATGGAAAACAGATCAGGAGCTATGCCTATCAAATCATATTTTTTATGGAAAAATTCTTGAGATTCCTCATTAGCCAAGAAAGGCAGGAGTTCTGGAATATGAAGTGAATACATACTCAAGTGCTGCATGTATATGAATCTACCTCTTAGGGAAAACCCAGCTTTTTCTACTTACCACTACCCTTGTGGCCAACTTCCATGCATACTCGGGGGGTCTTCTA
Source organism: Ursus maritimus (assembly GCF_017311325.1). Classification (NCBI taxonomy): domain Eukaryota; kingdom Metazoa; phylum Chordata; class Mammalia; order Carnivora; family Ursidae; genus Ursus; species Ursus maritimus. Next base: position 35,105,640 of record NW_024426663.1, on the reverse strand, counting down.
TGCCAGGTGACAGAATGTGGCAGGCTTTCATAAGATGAACCATGCCTTTCCCTTCCTTTTCTTTCTCCCCTAACTCTTCTCCTTACCTTCCATCAAAACAAGCAGTTAAGATCAGATTTCCAAAGGGATCTGCCTTCAGTTTACATCACAGAACACCAAGGCTGTCCTCAAATACAGTATCTTTGAAAATTCAGCAATCCAGCTCCTATCAGGGACTAATTTAGAAGAGGTGCCTGAAGATCACCTACACATTTGCTGTCCTTGGTAGATACTCTTAAGATTTTTCATCGATGCCTAAAAGCCGAAGTATATGGACTGTGTTTGCTTATTTCCCTGGCAGATTCATCTACCTTGAGCTGGACATTAAGGTTATACCTTCAGGTTTTACCAAGGGATTATTACAAATAATAGCCATATAAATATTGATTTTGCATTTATCATAAATGATTGCTAAGGACATATTAGTCAGCTCAGTGATTTCTTTTGTAAGTCTCATGTCCGAAAACTCTTTTAGAAATTAATTTCAGGACAGTGTGGAATGCCTCTTTAAGAATGAATGTTGAGAAATATGTTTTTCTGTGTTGCCCTTACTTCTCCCTGATGAAAAGTCTAAATACGTAACTCTTATGATCTGCTTCTGTTTACTTTCATACTTCTTGTTTACTGCTTCTATTTTTATTTCTGTAAGCTTAGCACTTTTTACCATTTCAGCAAAGAGATAGGTAAAGTTTAGTTATTGAAGCTAAAATTTCATAACGCTTAACCTGTATGCTATTAGGAATATGTACTATTGAAAAAAAATATTTAAAACAAAATAGGTATCTATTATTAAAAGTTTCCTTTTTAATATAAGATTCTTATTACCCAAATTCATCTGAAAATGAGAGATACTGGAATTAGGATTATGGATTATGACATATTAAAAATATTTAGAAATAGAGTCATCTCAGAATTATAATATAAAAACATTTAACCTTATAAACTTCACTGTAATCTTTCTTGACTAATAAAAGATGTCAGATTGGAGTTTACTTGGAATTTTAAATTGAAGCACTAGGAGCTGCACTGAATAATACTGCTAAATAAAAACTGATACCATTTAGAGAAACTAACGTTTCTAAAAAATACCAGCTACTTTGACTATATTGGATTATCTACTTCAACTATAATTTTATTCTTTGATGCCATTTTTATATATTTTGTTTTCACTAGTACAACAGTACTAAAAAATGGCGATGAACTTTGATAGGTTTGTGAACCAAAACCTAAACCTTAACTTGTTTCATTTTTATGAGTATTAATATTTCCAACTTAAGATTTTTCCTCTAGCCCTCAATATGTCTTCAGAATCACACATTTCAACAAAGTTTAATTAGATACATTTAATGTTGGGTTTCACTATTTTCATTACTACTTCCCAGGCAGTTTCCCTTTAATCATCTGGCAGTCTTACAAAGTTTTCCCATGAAACATGGTCTTGTTTAAATGAGGTAGATGAGGAGTAAAAAAGAGATTCTGTTATTTTAAGGTTTTGGTGATCCTGTTACCTCATCTGCATAGGTAACATCCAGTGACCCCATTCTTCCACACAGTTACTAAATTCTGTAATAAATCACAACTATCTTGGCGATATTTCACTTATATTCTCCATTGCATTAACTGCTTAATCAACTTTGACTATAACCAAAAACAACTAAAATTATACCTGATTATTGCCATTATAATTCATATTTACCATCCTCTTTAAGGTGCTTCCAATTTATCCATTTTGTTGCTTTTTTATACATTTTATCCATTTGTGTCAATCTTAGTGCCTGGTCATTTTTCCTCATTAATTGTTGCTCAAATGCAATTCTGAATGCATCTGCCATTATGTAAGCTTCTTCTTTACTCTTCTGCAAAAGTCCCAACTAGTTTTGAAAGAAAGTTTGAGAGGTGTCAGAGGCAAAACATAACAATTCTTGCTTGAATGCTGAATTAGATTAGCAGATGTAGTCTCCCTGCCTGCATGGGTCTAGTGTCCTTCTGATCTATTCCATCTGCTTAAACTAATTAGTACTTGTAATTCCCCTCTATAGTAGCTGCCTGCTCTGAACTAAATTACCAAAAGTTTCCCCCGAGGTGCCTGACCATTCCTTGTTAATCTATTTCTTGGACCTCACCACATTACCCTAGACAGGCCCTGGTGTGTCCTGCCCAAAGAGTAAGAAAGGAGGATGCCAGAGGCTGCATTTCAATTCTGCCTTGGTCCGTTCCAGACAATATCACTGAAAATAATTACGAGTATCATCTTTTACATACCCACCATAGCTGACCCTGACTCTGATCTGTGTAATCTTATGCTTTTCTTAATGAATTGCTAATGTTTAACTGTTATTTTTCCTGTATCTGAAGGTTTAAAATTCCATATTTCAATAAAGGTAAAATATTTTAAAAATTATGGTCCATGTTCTGTATTTGTTATTAAAACTAATGATAATGGCAAAAGTCGTTTGATTAAATGCTAGGCACCTGCATGGCACTGTGCTAAACATTAAATGTCTGCTTCCTCTATATCGTCGCAACAACCCAATAACTAGTTCTTACTCTCTGATATATGTGTCTAAACCCACACAGCTAGAAAATAATAGAGCTAAAATTCAAACTTAGGTCTGGCTGGTACAAAGGTTTCTTCTACTGTACCTTGCTGTTTTTCTAATAAGCTTCATGTTTATCTCCCCATTTATCAGAGTTGTGGAACCTATTGATTTTAAGCATGAGTGTGTAATATAGTAATTTTTAGGGCCATTTATAGAGAAAAGAAATACAAATTTAGGAAATATTAACTACAGACTTGGGCAAACAACTGCATGTTGCCACCATATCGTGCCAAGTACTATTTATATTTTGGAACCATGTAAATAAAATCCAGTTTATAAGTTAATTCTGTCACATAAAACTAAGAATAAGTTCCATAGCCAGTGACTACTAGAATGAAGCTAATTATTGCAGATATTTTCCTTTATTCTATCACTAGAGAAACCAAACCAAAGCTTTAGTGTTTCAATAATACAATACCTCCTGTTTGAGCTTAAGAAGCATTTTGCGAGCAGATGCCGCCATTTTGGCACAGGCACAGGGACTCCCTCCAGGGCCATGGCAAAGGCAAGCTCCAAGGACAGCAAGCTTTAAATCCAAAAGTATTATTCCCATTACTAAGTGTCATACTGCCTAACTGCACACAAACATACACATTTCTATTCAAGCATCTAATTCAAAGAAACTGGAAAGGAAAACAAAAACAGTAGAAAGCTGAGACGATTTCAGGATCCAAGTGGAAATTACAAATGAAGAAACAATGTTATTACTTGGAACAAAACCTTAAAGGAATTCTACCTTACTTCTTTTCCTTCTCCAAAACCTGTAAGTGGGCACCCCTGGCAGCACCTTGACCTAATGAAGTAAATATTAACACCCATCGTGTGTTATTTCTTGTGACTGAGCTTGGTCCTGCTGCCCAGCATTTACTCCTACCACTTCCCACCAGGGAGGGGTGCATGCTCAGAGATGATGAATGACTTACAATATGTCAGGAGAATAATCATCCTTCCACTTCTAAAAAATACCTGTCATGTAACGTGAGGCACAGCTAACACAGCTTCTGCTAAAACTGTAAAATTAAGAAAGAAAAGGGGCAGGAGGTAGCCAGCGCATCTTCTAGTGTCCAAGAATGTAACGCATGGAATGGTATGGTGCCAGTAAGGCTGAAGAACTGCCCTGAGGAAACCGATGGGCCTCTCTTACCCTCACTCTCAAACTGCTAAATACAGTGCTATTCTAGAACATGGAACAGATGGTGATGGGGAAAAGGAAAGTAGAAAATATCCTCTTGTTCAACTTCCATACTTGCTTACCTACCTCAAGACCTGAAACCTCTGTAAAACCACTTTTATCATGGCACAAGTTTTCCAGAGCCATCATCTGCTGTTTGACATCAAGCATGGCAAGGGCCTCCAAATACTGTTGATTTAAAACTAGGAAGGGCCAAAGAAGAGAATGTTAGTTATGAAATTTAACTCTGGCCTCACCTAATCGAGTTACACCAACATCATACACTCACTTCTTATAAGCAATGCATATACACAGACATTGCCTACTACATCTGGCCGCATCCAGAAAATCTGATAGAAGGGTAGGTATCAAGTGAGATAATTCATATGTAACACTAGATTAAATATTACTATTTTTAACGTTGAAGTATCTTAATTTTGCAACCAAAGTCTGGTCTTCATTTGCTCAAGGAAAATTTGCAGGATTTTCAAAGAACATACAACTGCAAATTATTTGCACTTGCTGGATAGTAAGACAAACAGATGATGAGATCTCATATATTAACGTCAAATGTACCAGTTCTACAAACTCAGACTCATGTAAAGAGTTTTCACAAGAGGCTCTCAACCAAACGTTTAGAACAAGAAGGGTCCTGCTATCTACCGAGCAGAAAATAGTAACTTACCCTCTCGTTGCAGGGTGAGGTGGTAGAGGGGTAGGAGATGTGGCTATAGGTAGCTTCTGTCCTGAACTAACCTAACACAGGAGAAATCTCCCATCTGCTTGAATCACTGGTGTTGAGAAACACCATTTTCTGTGTGTACTTCTCACCCAGGGACTCTGCCACAGTTCACCTACTAAACTCAAGAAGGTGCCCCTCTCACGCCCATGACCTGATTTAGAACTTTGTCCCCTTCAAGCCACTACTTTAAAACAGTTTATGCTAAGAAGGAAGAACAACATCTCTTAAAATTTTATAAAAAGTTGATGCCATTTTAATATTCTTAAAACACCTTACCATTTTATTAAATTTTGTCATAAGGTGGCTCATTACTTATGGGTATATGTATACATATATGTAAATTTCAAGTTTTTAATGAGTCATTGTCTTGAAAAATTAAGGATATTAATCCTAGCAACAAAGTCACAGAAGATATTTTTGAGAGAAAATAATGTTGAATAATTACACAGTTACATACTTTTCCTACTAGTGTTCCAATAAAACATATACCTACTAAGTTTCCTCAACACCAGGTGCTCTACAATTTTGTTTTACACTGAGTATAAAAACTAAAGGATAAAGGGAGAATGGGGAGAGATACTTTATGGGTATAGGGTTTTATTTTGGAGTGATGAAAATCTTTTGGAACTAGATAGTTGCACACATTGTGGGTGTTAATGAATTATTTACTTGTGAATGGTTAGGTTAATTTTGTTAATTGAATTTCACCTAAAATTTTTTTAAATTGCAAAAACCTTAAAAGATGCAAATCTTCTATTATCCTTAAAGTATATTACTTCGAAATTATAGCACTTTGTCTATCAATATGTATGTTCTTAACGTAGGACACTGTTTAAAAATGATCTTGTAACATAATATTTTTAAAGAATTGTCAAAATACCACTTTTCACTTACGTGCATTTTCCGACTTGAGCATTTTAATTTCTTCTGTTTTTACATTCAAAGTTTCTTGGAGGACTGCATTTTCACAGTTTAGCCTGGAAAAAAGTACCCTCCAAATAACTAAAACATTAACACTTCATGGTTGAATGAGAATATTTTTATCCCATAATTAGAACACAAAATGCCAAATAAAATATTTCCTACTTCAAAACAGTCTAGAACATGTATGTGACACAAAACAAAAACAATTTAAAAGAATGTGGTAAGGTTTTGAACATACTCAATTCTTCTGCATATTTAGCTGAGAAAGGAGCAGAAGTATCTCAAATTAAAAAATAAAACAATAAAAAGTAGGAGGGGTGCCTGGCTGGCTCAGTGGGTACAGCATGGGACTCTTGATCTCAGGGTCATGAGTTCAAGCCCAATATTGGTGTGGAGCCTACTTAAAATAAATAATAGAGGTGCCTAGGTGGTTCAGTGGGTTAAGCATCCGTCTGGCTCTTCATTTCAGCTCAGGTCAGGATCCTCAGGGTTGTGAGATCAAACCCCATGTCAGGCTCCACACTGGGTATGGAGCCTGCTTAAGATTCTCTGTCTCTCTCTCCCTTTAATTCATTAATTAAAATTAAAATATAAAAGAATCAGGGGCACCTGGGTGGCTCAGTCAGTTAAGCATCTGACTTCATTCAGGTCGTGATCTCAGGGTCCTGGGACCGAGCCCTGAGTTGGGCTCTGCACTTAGTGGGGACTCTGCTTTTCCCTCTATCCCTCCCCCTGCTTGTGCACACACACACAAACTCTCTCTCTCTCAAATCAAATCTTAAAAAAAATAATAAAATATGGGGCACCTGGGTGGCTCAGTCGGTTGAGTGCCTGCCTTTGGCTCAGGTCATGATCTTAGAGTCCTGGGATTGAGCCCTGCATCGGGCTCCCTGCTCAGCGGGGAGCCTGCTTCTCCCTCTCCCTCTGCCCCTGCTCATCATGCTCTCTCTTGGTCTCAAATAAATGTTTTTAAAAAATAAAAATTAAAAAAAAAATGAGAATGAGAAATATCTTGAAGGCATCCAAATATTCATTCTCCTTACTAAAGTTTTAATCATCTTAAACACCACCTATAAGCTTAGGCCACCTTCAAAAACTTGCATAAAAAGATACATAGTTTATAATTGCAAAATACTGGAAACAATCTGAGTGCCTATCTAGGAGAACGGTTGAGTACACTATGGCACATCCACACAACCAGTGGGTTCCAGGATATATTGTTAATAGAAAAACAGTTCAAAAGACTGTCTACAGTCAACTGTTCTTTGGTGTAAGAAAGAAGGAGAAATAAGAGAACAGACATATATGCCCATTTGTGCAAAAGGAAACAAAGGATAAATCAGAAAATAGACTGGTTATGGGGTAGGTACACGGGGAGAATGACATTTCTGAGTATACCTCTCAGAATAGGTCTGACTTTTGGAAGCATGTCAATGTTTTACAAAGTCAAAAATAAACAAGATGAGTAAGTAAATCAACAAGGATAGTGGAAAAAACCTAAGGTAGACTATAGATAGACACAGATGAACTTAAATGAACAGTATAACCATACTGAAAAGAAAAACAAGTTTTAATTTTTTAAAAAGATTTATTTATTTGAAAGAGAGCAAGTAAGCACAGGGGTGGATCGGGGCAGAGGGAGAGGGAGAGAAAAACTCAAGCAGACTCCTTGGTGAGCACGGAGCCTGATGCAGGGCTTGCTCTCAGCACCCTGAGATCGTGACCTGAGCCGAAACCAAGAGTCAGATGCTCAACTGACTGTGTCACCCAGGCGCCCCAAGAAACTAAACAAGTTTTGAACACAGTGTATTGACTGGATCCCCTCAGGCTAGAAACAAAACTATAAACAAATATTGAACTCTAGTTTAGTGGGTTTGATTTTGCAGTGGTGTATATTAGCAATTCTAAAGCTACTTTCTGCATATTGTATGGCAGAATGAATAAGTAAACACTGGGTAAAAGGAGCCAGGTTTCTCCCTGTGGAAGTTACAGATGTGGAAAGGGGCAAGGCTAAAATTAACCCTGTGGTGATGGTCTGCAACTGGAGACGGGTATGAACTCAAGAGTTTTGAAAAGAGAGAAAGAGGTTTATGTATGTGTCAGTGTGTGTGTGTGTATTTCCAGCTCTGTCCTCAGAGAAGACCTTGTAGCAATGACTTCCAGTAGCACTGGGCACACCTAGCACTAAGATCTTGATTTCTAAACACCATTCCCCACTAAAAGGAACCAGGGATCCCTGAAGAAATGCTTAATATTTTAAGCATAATGGCCTAGAGTACCTTGTACCAGAAAGCAAGAAGTGCTCAAACAATAATAGGGAGGTGTCAGAAAGCCACAGGAGCCAGCTTGAAGGGGCTCCCATTGACCAAAGTTGGAAATTTTTAAAAAAGATTTATTTATTTTTCTTTTAGAGGGAGAGTGAGCGAAAGCACATGCACACCCTGGGGAGGAGGAAGGGGCAGAAGGAGAGGGAGAGAGAGAATCTCAAGCAGACTGGCCACTGAGTGCAGAGCCTGATGCAGGACTCAATCTGACAACCCTGAGATCATGACCTGAGCCGAAACCAAGAGTCAGACGCTCAACCAACTGTACCACCCAGGTACCCCCCCCTTTTCTGAGGGAGAGTCTTTTTTTTTTTTTTTTAAGATTTTATTTATTTATTTGACAGAGAGAGTAGAAGCAGGGGGAGCGGCAGAGGGATAGGGAGGAGTAGACTTCACACCGAGCAGAGAGCCTGGCGCAAGGCTTGACCTCAGGACCCAGGGATCATGACCTGAGCCAAAGGCAGACACTTAACTGAGCCACCCAGGCGCCCCGAGGGAGAGAGTCTTAAGCCCACTCTGCACTGAGCACGGAGCTGGACACAGGGCTCAATCTCATGATCCTGAGATCATGACCTGAGCCAAAACTAAATGAGTCAGATGTTTAAACCACCAGGCGCTCCCAAAATTGGAAAATTTTAAGCAACAGAAGAAATTATGATAGTAATGGCTTTTAACCAGTTGAATAATGCAAGAATTCATGAATCCATTTTGGTATAAACAAATAAGGTAGAAAAAAACCTCTTTATTACAGTAAAATGCCAGCAAATAAATGCAGAAGGAGTAACAGAATTAGCAAATTACCATTTGGCAACCATCACAGTAATGACTGCTTAAGGCAGATAATCTATGGATGTAAAAACTAGTGGGTGAAAATCGGATAAATCACATAATCTCAAAACATCTCCCCAGAAGATGCTTATTAATCACAAGGGGAAAAAATAGTGACTATGTTGACTTTATAGTGGAGAGTGAGGGCACACACCCCACCTTAACCAAGTCGTCAAGCTTCACAGGCTAGTAATGGGACAAATCAATATAGGCCTCCTCATATGAGGCGCTAAGAACACAACATTGCTTCAGTGGTAATACTGCCAAATTGCATAACCCGAATTAAATTCAGAAACATGAGACGTGGCCAATGTGGGATACTACACGACTGGCCTGTCCTCAAAAAATGTTAAGGACGAAAAAACACTGAATAACTGTTTCAGATTTTTTTCCCCCTGCCCCTCACTTCAGCCTCCTTCCCTCCTAAGTGTTTTGGATTAAAGGACTAAAGTTTAGATGGGACAGGCAAACTCAATGCATGATTCTGAACTGGCTCCCAAAACACAGGAATTTTTTTCTTCTCTTTTGCTAAAGGGATATTATTACTAGAATAATTAGCAAATCTAAATAAAAGAGTATTAATGTCTTAATTTTGATAATTTTACTATGGTTATAAAAGTCCCTTTTTATAAACACAGAGTGAAATATTTAGAGTAATGAGGCCTTATATGCAATTTAGTCTTAAATGGCTCAGATATCTATATATATTTAACTACAAAGAAAGAGACAGAATCATAAAGCAAATGTGGTAAAGAGTTCTACTTTGGAGAATCTTGGAGAAAGATATACAGGAATTCTTTGTATTCTCACAAGTTTTCTATATGTGTTCAGTTATATTAAAAGTTGGTAATAAATTAGAAGTTAAGTACTAAAGCCATCTATAACACCCGATATCAAATCCGTTCTCGATTGACTTTATAATGTGTGTTATAATTTAAAGTTACTAAGTAAATTCACATTAGTAAAAATTGCCCAAAAGATTTTGTTTGAAAAACGAATGCCAGTGGTAAAATAACTTGGAAAACATGGCTCTTACACTACTTTTTGTTTAAAAAAAATTTTTTTTTTTTTAGGGATGCCTGGGTGGCTCAGTCGGTTAAGCATCTGCTTTTGGCTCAGGTCATGATACCGGGGTCCTAGGATCAAACCCCACATCAGGCTCCTTGCTCAGCAGGGAGCTTGCTTCTCCCTCTGCCTGCCACTCCCCCTGCTTGTGCGCTCTCTCTCTTTCTGACAAATAAATAAATAAAATATTCTTAAAAAAATTATTTGACAGAAAGAGAGCACAAGCAGGGGGAGCGGGAGAAGGAGAAGCAGGCTCCCCATTGAGCAGGAGATCAGGACCCCGGCATCATGACCTGAGCTGAAGGCAGATGATTAACTGACAGAGCCACCCAAGCACCCTCTTACGCTGCTTTTAAAATATAGTTTATAGGGGCTCCTGGCTGGCTCATTTGGTAATGCATGCGACTCTTGATCTTGGGGTTGTGCATTCAAACCCCATTGTGGGCATAAAGCCTACTTAAAAAATAAATAAAATATGAAACTGGTGTAAGTGGATAAGCAGTAAGAATTTCATAATATTCACAGCCCACAGAACGCCTAAGCTATATTTGAATTATATACACTTATGGGGCACCTGGCTGGCTCAGTTGGAAGAGCATCTGACTCTTGATCTCAGGGTCATGAGTTCAAATCCCATGTTGGGAGTAGAGATTACTCAAATAAATATTAAAAATAATAAAAATACAGATAAATTATACACACATTAAAGATTTCCAAAGAAAAACCATAGAATAAGAATATACAAACCTGTCATATTTTTGGGTCCATGATTCCTCTATATTTTTAAATCTATTCTGATCAAACTCTATTTCCCACTGCAAGGCATTTATTTCCTATAGAAAGAAAATAGCACTTTTCATGGAAAATTACTACAAATAAATCACTTCAGGACATTGTGGGTAGCTGAAATAAATTTTTAATCACTTAAAAGGAATAGGTTAAAGAGAAACTATTATTCAAAAAGAGTCTGTGACACTTGTAAACACATATAACATGCCTTTTTAGCACTCAAAAGCTTTCCCACAGCTTCCTTACTATAAGAAACAGCATCACATTTTGCTGCTCAGAACCTAGATTTCTCATTGCCCCCACCCCCAAACCATACAGACCCACAAGCCTGGGAGTTTGAGGCCAGGACACTGCCACCAAGGAATGCTACAACAGGCACAGGAACAAGACCTTCCGAGGTGATTCCTAACTACCGTTTTAGTGATGAAGAGATGGTCAGAAAGAGGCAGGCTCTGCCAGGCAAGCAGAGAAAGAAAAAGGAAAAAGAAGAAAACTAGAAAGTGTCAACTTGGCAAGTGTCAACTTTACTACCTTAAAATGAGGAAATAAAGGAAATCTTAATTCTTTGCCTGTGTAACAATATGTTTTGGATTGTAAGTTCCAAAAGGGAAGAGTCTGTATTAAATAGAAGCACAACTAAAAGAGGGTGTGCACAAATGACATACCCATCAGTATGGTGACTCTTAAAGGAAATTCTATTTGAAAGCTTAGTGGACTGAACAAGTCTACACTAAAAAGTGGCAAATACCTTCTCCAAGGATCTCTTTTGTTCCATAGTCTTTTGAAGCATCATTTGGGTGTGACTTGTGGCTTTGCCAAATATTGCCTAAGAAAAACAAGAATCATAGGAGTATAAATTAAATTTCTCATTACTCCTATATGCATAGTAAGGTTCACATTTTTATTTTAAGACAACAGAAAACCAGAGAATTTCCATAGAGACTGCCTTTTATGGAGAATTTGATAGTTCACATGTCAAAAGATCTTGGTTTGACTCTCCTGGTGAATATGAGAATGAAGGAATGAACTTTCCACACAAAGACTGGTACATGAACAAATAAAGCATTCATAAGAGCCCAAAAGAGGAAACAGTGTAAGTGCCCATCAAATGGTGAATGGATAAACAAAATATGGTATATCCATACAGTAGAAGATTAGGCAATAAAAAGGAAGAAGGTACTGACACATGCCACACCATGCATGAGCCTTAAAAACATGTTAATTAAAGGAATCCAGACACATATTATATCTTTCCATTTACATGAAATAGAAAAGACAAATCCAAAAGACAGTAAGGAAATTAATGGTTGTCCAGGGTTGGGGATGGGAATGAGGAATGACTGCTGATGGGTTAGAGCTTCATTTTGGGGAATATTGAGAATATTCTAAAATTAGATCGTGGTCATGGTGATGCAACTCTAATGTTAGCAAAAATAAATTGTGTACTGAAAACAAGTGAAAGCCATGGCATATAAGTTTTACCTCAATAAAACTGTTCTAAAAATCTGCACCTCAAAAAAAAAAAACTATATTAAGCACTGATGCTTTTGTTTTAAAAGATAAAACCATACTACCAGAGATTGGAATGTGTAAGTGACCATAGTTTAAAAATAACTTCTTACCATGCTTTGAAGAATTTTCAGTGCTTCCTCTTTACCTTCAAGTTGTCTTTGAGATGCCTCCAGTTCAGTTTTTAAAATTTCTACCTCCTGAGGGGAGAAGTAACATTAGTCTACGTATCTGTAAGATATGCAGCCCCCAAAATGATCAGCTTCCTAAGTGGCCCAGGCGGCCTTTAGATTGAAACTCTCACTGTCAGGTACCCATTGTTACTAAAAGCCCAGATCTTTTGCTTTTACCCTTCTAGACCACACAGCTAATAATCTGAAAATAATCTTTAGGGTACCTAAAATAAGCACGTGATCATCCACAGAGCTACAGCAGCTATCATCAGTTGAATTATGTCCTTCCCATCAAGTAAAGATATGTCCAAATCCTAACTCCTGGTAGTAAGAATGTGACCTTACTTGGAGACAGGGTCTTTGCAGATGATAATCAGATTAAGATGACGTCATACTGGATTAGGGTAGGCCTCAATTCAGTGACCACTGTCCTAAGACAAGGGAAATGTGGGCACAGACACAAAGGGGAGAAGGCCATGTGACAACAGAGGCAGAGACTAGAGTGATGCCGCTGTAAGCCAAGGAAAGCCAAGACTGTCAGGGGCAAACTCCAGAAGCTAGGAAGAGGCAAAGAAGGATTCTCCTCGACCTTCCAGAGGGAACATGGCCAACTGACATCTTGATTTCAGATTTCTAGCCTCCAGAACTGGGAGAGAATAAATCTCTATAGTTTTAAGCCACCTGTTAGTGGTGCTTGGCGACAGCAGCCCTAGAAAACGAATACGGTAGCTTGGTGGCTTTTACCAAAAGAGTTAGAAATACACATTATGATGGGCTTCCTGTTTCCCAAAAGGTAGGGACCCTGCATGGATACTCCTACTCCCAGCAGGCTGGACTCAGAGCACCTGGGAAACCTGCTGGTCTTCTGACTTCAAAGATGTTAAATTAAGTCAGTTTATTTCAAGCCACACACAGGAAAGACAGATGGAGGGAAGTTTGTAACTCTTTTCTCCAGGAGCAGACCAGAGAAGTTGTGAAAGATTCTGGGTGAAAGGCGAGCTGGAGGGCGTGTTTGCATACATAGCTTTCTTGAGAGATGAGAAAGATAAGAAACAGAGGAGGCCAGTTGAAAGTTATGAGCTTTACACTGTGGCTCACTGAGAGTATCTGGAAAGCCAGTATTGCCTTCCACACAATTTTAGTATTACTTAAAATACCAGTGGGCTGTGTTCACATGAGAATTTTTATATTAGCCAGAGTACTTACCTCTAAAGTATCATGAAGACGTTGCTTTAATTCTACATTTGACAATTCTGAATTAGAATCTATTAGGGGAAAAAAACCAAAACAAATATGTTTTTTTTTAACTAGTTGAATTTAGGACATCTATTTACAAAATATCAAATACAATTTTTTGGCAAGAGGAAAGAACTGTAATAAACCAAAAAATGATAAAAATAAGTAGCTTAAAACATTGCACAAATGAAAAGACACATACTTTTGAATAAAAAATACTCTTTACAAAAGGACTCTCTAATAAAACTGTTAATGAATTGGTTAATTACTACATGCAAAACAGTATTTAAAAACATGAATGTTGGTGAGTGAAATAAATTTTGGTGTTTGGCTTAAGTTTGATCAATATAGTATATGAATACCTAAGAAATAACCTGAATTTAATTTCTTTCCAAGGAGAATGACTAGAAGTCTCCTGTAACTTCAATTATTCTCTCCTTAATGTGATCATTTGAGACATTAAACTGAGCTTCCCAGGAGCTTCATTTTCATTGTGGTCTCACTGGCAATAGAAAAACATGAAAGTGGTAAATCACAAGGAAGAAGATTAAGAAGAAGTAAAAGGAAGAAAAGATTTTTAGAAAGAGTATTTTGAGGGACATTAAAAAACTTCTCAAAGCAATTTTTTCGTTGCTGTTCTGAACTTTCAGTATGACAGTATCCAAGGCAAAAACTCAATCTTGTTTTTACTCTGATGGCATAAGGCTCCAAGGAGAGACAAGTGACATTGGGTTGGCAATGACGAGTTCTGTTGTAGTAATACTTGTGGTAGGCAGAATAATGGCCCTAAAGATGATCCTATCTTAATCCCCAGAACCTGTGAATGTATGGCAAAAGGGACTCTGTTGGTGTGATGAAATTAAGGACTAGGAGATTATCCTAGATTATCCAGGTGACCTCATTGTACTCACAAAGGGTCCTTATAAATGAAAGAGGGAGGCAGGAAAGTCAGAGTCAGGGTGAAACAGCATGAGAAAGACTTGACCAGCCATTGCTGGCTTTGAAGATGGAGGAAGGTGGCCATGAGCCAAGGACTGCAGGTGGGCTCTAGAAGCTGGAAAAGGCACAGGAATGGATTCTCCTAGGGTCTCCAAAGGAACACAGCCCTGCCGACACCTTGATTTTAGCCCAGTAAAACCTGTTTTGGTTTTCTGACCTGCAGAACTGTAAGATAATAAATTTGTGTTATCTTAAGGTATTAAATTTGTGGTAATTTGGAAATTATCTATTAGTGACAAGAGACCAAGACAATATCCTTATGTAGGATCAGGCTAACTTGAGATGAAAGTCCATAACCCAACAAGACAGGAGCTCATACTTTTCCTGTTACATCTTGTTAATATCTCAGTGGTTTCCTCATGTTCTTATAAAGGCGTTTTAGCATCATGTGCGGTTTTCAACATCTTGCTTGCAAAACAGAACCCAACCTCTATGTGTGATAAGGAACTGAAAGAAAAATATATAAATAATCCCATCCTAATTTCAAGAAGGATTTTGAAAGATGGGGGATAAGATCCTCATCTGCAGCATGTTTTTTGTAAATCTAAAAACCATGTTTCTTAAATTATTCTCATGTTGTTCTAATTTGTGTTAGTTCCATGTGGGTGGGGAAGTTTTACCACATAGATTATAAAAGATTCAGCCAGACAAAAGCTGTGCCACTGAGTAGGCATGGAGTCACCCCTGGGTTCGCAACCATTTTGGAGTTGTAACATTCTATCACAACGTGATTCTGAATTTTATTCTTCCCTTAATATATGGCATAATTTATGTTTTTGTTCTGATAAGATGAATTTTTTGAGGGGCACCTGGTTGGCTCAGTTGGTGGAGCGTGCAACTGTTGATCTCCAGGTTGCGCTACCCACGTCGGGTGAATTTTTAGGGGGAAGATTTCATGACCGGAAATCTTAGAGTAACCGGAAGCATACATGTTTTGTGTGGAACACACCTTCCTTAGATAAGTCCCAGGCTTGGACGTCGTTTCATTCTGGTGCTCAAAAGCCACCTCCTTAGATGGGTACCCCGACCCTTGCCCAAAAGCGCATGCGCCAACCCCTCCAAATACTCACTGTCGCTGCACTTACTACTGCCTGATGTTACACAGCTGTTGGCTGGTCGATTAATTTTTTCTCTCCTCTACTAGAATGTGAACTGCATGACATGGAGACTATTTTGTTCACTAATGTTCCCAGAGCCTAAAACAGCCCCTGGCACCTAATAGGTACCCAATAAATACTTGAATTAAAAAAAAAAAAAAAAAAGATGAAGCATACTGCTAAGTCACACACACACAAAAGCAAGGTAGGTAGTCACTGATGTCACTAACATATCTGCATTAATGCAGAATAACTACTACATTCCACCATTTGTACAATACCTGGAAATAGAAACACGGGTTACTTCTGTTCTGTCACCAATCCCTAGAGCTGAATAAAGATGAATTTCCAAAATCGACTCTTGTGACCTGTTGTCTGGTGTTGGAAGAGTGAAAACATTGATGAAATTCATAGGAGAGAAGGAGAGAGCCCTCGGCNNNCTTACCACTGCTACTTTGTCGTCCATAGTGGGAAGTTCTGGACTCTTCAGGGTGGGTATCTTGCAAGCTCTTATGCCTGGAGTACTGACAAATGGCAGCACTTCTTTCTTCCCCCTTTCCTGGAAATGGGGGAGGGCTAAAGTTCTTGCCATCAGATCTTTTCCTCGACGTCGATAGGTGTGAAACTTGCGCTTCATAAATACCGCCGGGCCTTCTTCCGAGGCCATACCCTAAGTCTCCTTCTGCCATGTCATCGTCCTCCGTTTCCCAGGTCTGCACCTCTGCCTCACTCGGCGGCCTCACCACCCTGCTCATCAGCCAGATGCTTATTTAACATAAGGAAAAACAGGTTATCTGTGATTAAGAGAAACAGGAGTTTAAAAACCATCAGTATAATAAAGTTGGGTTTTGCGGGGAGAAAAGTTTCTTTCTCTATTATACAGGCGCGACTATGCCAGCAAGGCCTCAGCACACAAACAGCCCTTGCAATCCAATTCAAGTTATTTAGCATTTAAGGACTTTAGGTAGGAAAAGATCCAACCTCATTTCAAAGATTGCAGTGAATTGTAAGGAAGCAGGAAAACCTTTTTACTGAATCTAATCTCCTCATGAGGATAAAGCAGATCAGCTTTTTCTAGGGAAAAGAGAAGAAAGGGTATGGTTTTCACAAGCCGAGGAGCTATACAGAATTCAGGAAGTCTCTGAAAACCGGGACTCGCAGTCACCGCGGACACCACCCTGCATCGTGGCCCTTCATGCACTTCGGGGGCTCGGCGCTCTTACAGCCTGTCCTCCAGCTCTACTTGGTTCATCTTCTGTTTCTACGGAGACACAGTTCGCCTGGGATGCTCTTCCCCAGACAGTTGCTCAACTGGTTCTTCACCTCCTTTGGGTCTTTCCTTCAGTGGCACCTCCGTGATTGACACCGGGTCTAAAATTATTGCCAACTCCTCCTCCTCCCACTTCCCTGCTTTATTTTTGCCCCTTCGCACTTAGGACCTTCTAACATACCCCCCCCCCCCGATTTTACTGATTTTCCAATCACGTCCCTGAAAGGGGGAGGGCAGTACAAGAGTGGGAGCCTAGGAAGGTAGGAGTTGGCTCTGACCTGCCTGTGATGCCTCTCACAAGTAGGGCAACCTGAAACTTTCCCTCTGCTGGAGCCCAGACCTGCTCCCGATGGCCCTAAGTGGAAAGTCAGCTCTGTAAGAATAGAGAAGTCCGTCTGTTCGGATCATCGCTGCATTCCCAAGGCCTAAGACAGTATCTGGGACATCACCGGTGCCCAAGAAATACTCCTTAAATAAGTGCATGGAGGAAGGAATGAACAAACAAATTGAAATACTCGCTTGTCCGGCAGAAAAAGTCACCTCAGCAAGGCTCCACCCTGCATACTGTGGAGCTACGTGCCTGCCCTTCTTCCCAGAAGAAAGCATTCCAGATAGAAACGCCTGACAGTGCCCATCGCTGAGTCCTCCCCGCGGGGAGACCACTGAGCACGGCAGGCACCTACCTGGTGGCTGGAGAGCACTTTCACTGCTCGGCCTTGTTCCCCTTGCACACAGTACAGCAGAGAGGACTTGCACCACTACGCATTTCAAAACCGCTGTCGGGATGTAGTTGTGTAGAAACATCTCATCCTTTTCTCAAGACTCAGTTAAAAAAAAAAAATACATCTGACACCTTTTCTAAATATCCTGTTTAAATAATGGCTTACCAGGACTTTAAAAAATAATTAAATCTAAGTCTTGCATTTCTTCGTGAGATGTTTCTCTTATTCTTCCACTACTAAAACCACACATGAGGCGCCTGAGTGGCTCTGTCGGTTAAGCGTCTGCCTTGTGGTCATGGTCCCGGGGTCCTGGGACTGAGCCCCGCATTGGGCTCCCTGCTTAGTGGGGAGTCTGCTTCTCCCTCTCTCTCTGTGTTCTCTCTCAAATAAATAAAATCTTTAAAAAAGAAAAAAAGAAACCCACACATAAATGCCAGATAAATCTGATCATGTTTGAAGGGGTTTCTGTTGTTTTTAGGATCAAAGTACTATATATTTTCTTTTTTTTTTTTTTAAGATTTTATTTTATTTGAGAGACAGAGAGTGAGCTCACAAGCAGGGGGAGCAGCAGGCAGAGGGAAAAGCAGACTCCCCACCGAGCAGGGAGCCCGACCCAGGACCCCAAGATCATGACCTGAGCCAAAGGCAGACGCCTAGGGGACTGAGCCACCCAGGCGCCCCAGTACCATATATTTTCAATATTTGAAAGCAAAGGCCCTTAAAGATTTGAAAAGATAACATCATAAGAGAAGGTACATGGATGGAAAGACGCTCAACATCATTAGTTGTCAGGGAATTGTAGATTTAAACTACAATGAGATTCTGTTACATACCACTGTCAATTCTCAGTGTTGCTGCACGTGTAGACATACACAGTTGGTAGGGGTATGAAATGGTACAAACACTGTGGAAAAGTTTGACAGTTTCTTTTAAGCAGATGACCAGCAATTGCATTTTTGATATTTACCCAAGGGAAATGAAAACATACGTTCATACAAAGATGTGTGCATGAATGGTCATAGCATTTACTCAGATTGGCCCCAAACTGGAAACAACCCAGATGTCCATCAGCAGAAAAACAAACTGTGGTAAGTCCATATGACAGAATATATTCAGCAATAAATAATGTATTTCTAATATATGTAACAATGTGGATGAATCTTAGAGACATTAGGCAAACAGAGGAAGCACATACTATGTGAAATCCTGGCCAAACTAAGACACGTGACAGACAAGCAATCTGGTTGCCTAGGGTGAAGGCTGCCTTCAGAGAGCATGAAGGAACTGTCTGGTGGGGACAGAAAAGTCTTCTATCTTGACACACAAAATCTAGAGTGACTAGATTTTGACAAAACTCATCATCCTTACAATGGTGCATTTTATTGTATGTAAAATATCTTAATCATGTCCAAAAAAAATTTTTTTAACAAACAAAAAAGGGACCTTTAACTGGATTAGGAGACAAGAGGAGAAATGTGTTAATCAGCTGTGCCCTCCTACATAAGCATATTAAACTAGAAGCTTTAAATCAGCACCAGTTCTTTTTCAATGATGTAGCTGCTTATCTTCTGTGGGCTAGGCACTATTTAAGTGTTTACTTAGATTAGTCTATTTAATCCTCACTTTGCAAGACAATACTGTTATTGTTTAAGACTAGACAACTGGACTTAATTAAGCGCAGAGAGGTTAAGTAACATAGCTAAGGAGATAGAACCGGATTCTGAAATCTGATCCCTAATGTCAGAGACACTGTGACACTCTTAGCCACCGCTTTCTGTCATTTGAAGAATGTGAATGAAATTAACATCAGAATAAACCACGTGTCTGTTATTTATAACATCAAGCAGAACTGAAAGTAAGTCATTTTTTACCCAAATTTTTACAAAATCATCTTGGCTCCTTTACAAGTTGATTTCCGAAATAAGTAAGTTTGTCTATTTTTACTTGTCAAGATAGACAGGAAATTATTTACTGAATCAAAGAATAATCCCTAAGAAGCTCTTTTACCTCTACCACAAATTCCTGCCTATAAATGCAGTCTCACACCTCTGTTAAGGAGGGTGTGATCAAGACTAGGCAGCCGGCAGTGGAGAAAATGGAATTGGTCAACACAAAAGAAAAAAGTAGCAAGAGGAAAGAGTAAGCAATCGCGGAATTAGCTAAGACTATTTTTTTAATGTGCGACATAAATGCAGGTATCATGGTTCTGTCTTTCCGGTGTTCACAGTTGAACATAATAAACTTTCCCATGATCCAGTACTCTACCGTTTTTAAAAATGTAACTTTGGGAACTGCTGGTTGTGTACTGTCCCACTTCTCATATACTAATATTCATGTATAATACAGTCAAACGAAACGACTTTTAGAACACATGCCTTCTAAGAAAGGGAAAATGTTTGAAGTTACTAATGTTCCAGTCAGACAGTTTTAAATGTATTCAGTGTTGAAAACCAGGGAGGCAGCAGGATGTGTGACAGAGAAGGCCCTGACTCAGGAGGTCTGAGTTCAAATTTCACTCCACCACTTGCTGCTCTGTGATCTTGGGCAAGTCCTTTCACTTCTCAGAGCATGTTTTCCAATCTCCAAAATGGGTTTAAGCATTACTACTTTATAGGGTTATTTTGGGTACCATCTATGTATTTGAAATCAATGTTTATTGAATTACAATTTGAGTATCAGTTTCTTTGTTAAATGGAGGATTGGAGAAGATGATTTTTTGATTTTGTTTTGTTGTTTTTTTCCCTAAGATTATTTATTTGACAGAGAGAGAGAGAGACAGCGAGAGAGGGAACACAAGCAGGGGGAGTGGGAGAGGGAAAAGCAGGCTTCCCGCTGAGCAGGGAGCCCGATGCGGGACTCGATCCCAGGACCGTGGGACCATGACCTGAGCTGAAGGCAGAAACTTAATGACTGAGCCACCCAGGCGCTCCAGATTTTTTGGTTCTTTAAGGCTCTAAAATTCTGGTTCTATATCAGTGTTTCCCAAAGTGTGCCCCGTGGAACACTAGTTCTATGGACCATTAGGTATTACTGGGAATAAAAGCGTTCTTCCCTTCTTTATTTTTCTATGCTAGTACAAGCTATACATGACTTCCCCAAAATTACACAGGTAGTAGCAGAACCAGAAGCCATATCTCTGGCTCCTGGCCCAGTGTTCTGGTCACTTGAGAAAGGCCATAGGATGAGCAGATTACAATGAGCAATCTTCCTACCTCTGCACTAAAGCAACTCTCTGAAAAGTGACCACTGGTTTCCTAATTGCTAAATCCAAGATCTGTCTTGCTCCTCAGCCTCTTCCACCTGTGCAGAAGCTGTGACACTACTGTTTTGCCATGCGCAAGCCCCCAGTTGACCTTAGCCCCTCAAGCCCACAGGAATGACTGACTGCCTCACGTCTGCCTGCTCAGGCTCCTTTTCCTCTTTCCGTCCCTGCTGCGTACATTTGGCTTCCACTGTTAAACACAATTACATACACACTTCCAGCTGGATATCCTGCCAGCAATTCAGACACAGCTGTTTAAAAAAGAAATCAATGCCGTCCCGCCCTACCCTAGATCTATCTCATCCTGAGCCCTCTATTTCTGCATATGTATCATTCATGCTCCAAAACACCCAGATCCAAAACTTTGGAAGTTCTCTTTTCCTCGATCCCTTCAGTTACCAGGTCCTCTAGGCCCATAAAATCTCCCCAAACCGTATCCTTCTTTGAATATTAACTTTGCAGCCCTGGCTGAATTTATTACCTCTCCTGGGCTAAACCACTAGTTCCCTAGTTGTTCTAGTCCAAGCCATCCTATACACTGCTGCTCCAAGCACAGATCCAGTGATGACCCTCTCTTACCCTAAGATGTTCTATGGCTCCCACGGCATGTATAATTAAAGGAAGTGTCACCCTGTTATCTACAATGAGACTCCAGTTTTTACTTCCCATTTCGGCTGTCACTGCTTCCTGGACAGGCTCTGTGCTTCCATTAAGAAGGGCTGCACCTGCACCCAGGCCTCCTCTGTGCAGTCACCTTCAAGCCTCTGCTGCTGCTCTTCTCCAGTCCAGGAATGCTCTCTTCCCTCAAGTCCCCATCAGCTCGTGACAGCCACTCCCTCCAGTAGCCCTCCTGACAATCCTGAGTCAGACGGGATTTCTCCTGCCTCTGAGCTTCCTAGCTCTGTACTGTACATTTTTATTTTATTTAAGATTTATTTAGAGAGCGAGCGACTGGGAGGAGGGGCAGAGGGAGAGAATCTTCAAGCAGACTCCCGCTGAGTGTGGAGCCCAATGCAGGGCTCGATCTCATGATCCATGAGATCATGACCTGAACAGAAACCAAGAGTCTGATGCTTAGCCGACTGAGCCACCAGGCACCCCATTTAAAAAAAAATTTTTTTTAAAGTTTTTATTTAAGTAAACTCTGTACCCAACCTGGGGCTTGAACTCACGACCCCAAGATGCAGAGTCTCATGTTCTGACCGAGCGAGCCAGGCATCGCTGCGCCTTTTTAATGGTCCTTCCTGACATTTTTACTGCACATGCCCCTTATGCAAGCAGTATCCAAAGACGTGTGATAGAACTGAAAGAAAAAAGACTCCTGCCCAGAAAACTTGGACTAGAAGCATCCACACCCACTAGCCTGACAACTCTTGCCGTAGCAAACAGGTTGGTCAAACAGACACCTAATTCCTGTCAGGCTCGGCGAAGAGGAACTAACGTGGGCCCTCCCTGGTGAACAGTGGCCTGCTGACACCACGCTCTGGCATTGTTTTTCAACTTTTTGTGAAAATAATTTTAGGTTTACATTATGTTGCAAAGATCGTGCAGAGAGTTCCCGTATACCCTTTGATGAGACTCCTCTGTTAATTTAGGGTACATTTATCAAAATTAAGTTAATATTGATACATGCCATTAACTAAATCACAAACTTTATTAGGATTTCCCAGTTTTTCTACCGATGTCCTTTTTCTGTTGCAGGACACTACACCGCATTTAATGCGTCGTAGTTTTAAGGCTCAACACTAACAGGAAAATAAAGGGGGAGGGAGGAAGCAGAAACAGAATCTTTCAATCTATTCCTCATTATTTCAACATGAGAAGGCCATTAAACTAGCATTTAGGGGGAAAGCAGCCGGTGTGCCGGCTTGTCCACAACCTGCCGAGTTTCCACGAATCCGCGCAGCCCCGGCCCGGGGTCCTCCCCCCTGGCCGTTCCTACCAGCCGGGACTGGCCCCGCACCCCCGGGGCGTCTGTTCCGGGGACCGGATCCCAGACTCCGATCCGGCGCGCAGGACCCCCACCGCCCTCGCGTCCCACCCAGCGCGCTCACCTGGCGCCGAGCCTCCGCACCGCGCGCGCCGCCGCCCTCCAACCACGTGACCATGCGCACCGCCCAGACCGGAAGGAGGGGAGAGGCCGCCCTCGCCCCCAGCGCCGCCTGGGACGCCTCTGCCGCCGGTCCGATCCCGCCCGCCAGCTCTGTCCAGCTGTAGAGCCCACGATTTGCCCACTACGAGTGACCGAATTAGACATGGTAGCGCGAGGCTTAGAAACAGAACAAGGCCGTGTTTGCATCAATAAAGGTAAAATGAGATGGTTGAAGCATGAAGTGTCTAGGGGTCCCGTGAGGGGAGGCTGGATCCGAGGTGCAGGTCCGTGATGCCGGTGGAGCGGGAAAGCAGGCTTTCCGTGCTAAGAGATGAGGAGGGCTTTGCAGGCGAGACGAACTGCCGGGGCAAAGGCTTGGGAAGGAGCAGGAGGGGGCAGAGCGCTGCTGCTGGGAGTTATTGCCGTGGATTTCCGGAGACGGGCCCTAGCTCCCTGTAGCCCCACCAGGACGTGCCAAGTCAGTAGCGTCATTACCTGGGTGAAATGGTTTTGATAGTATTTCCTAATATCCGACGTCCTTGAAGTAACTGAAGGGACTTCATGGTGGTCCAGCAACTTGGCGGGATCTGAAGATTACTCTGGATTAGAAACAAGCTAATGAACCCTTTCTTCACAGTAACAGACTTCTTTTATTCTTCCTCTTCTCCAGATCCAGCCCACATTTCCCTTAACCACCCAGTTCCCCAAGGAAACATAACCTGTACATATGGAAAACCAGACTTAGAACAAGATCAATTATAGAACAAGATCAATGCTGTCTGCATGTTAAATGCTCAGGGGATTTAAGATTATCATAAGAGATTAATATTTTATAACTTTAAAGTCGGTTTGCCTACTATCTAGCATATTCAATGGCTTTGCAAACCCAAAATAGTTTTTCTTGAAACTTTGACCTATTTAAAATAGCCTTCTTTACCCTAAAAGTATTTCAAAACTTTACCCTTAGAAAAACTTTACCTTTGTTTTCTTTGTAGACTTCTCCAGAAAGCAGAACTTTGAATGCATGCATATAAAACTTTTACTTAAAAAAGACAGGAGTCCGGATGCCTGGGTGGCTCAGTCGGTTAAGAATCTGCCTTCAGCTCAGGTCACGATCCCAGGGTCCTGGGATGGAGCCCCACCTCAGGCTCCCTGCTCAGTGGGGAGCCTTCTTCTCCCTCTCCCGCTCCCACTGCTTGTGCTCACTCTTTCTCTGTCAAATAAATAAAATCTTTAAAATAACTAAATAAAAAGACATGAGTCTAAAGTTGGTTTTCATCACTGTGTGCAATCCTGCTAAACTATTGAATAACAAATGTGTGCTGAATGCCTTTAAAAACTTGTATCTACCAATTTGAGTACATTTCAGATCTGATGTGTATTATTTAACAGCTTTATTTAGCTGTTATCCACATAGCCTACAATTTAAAGTATACAACTCAATGATTTTTAGTAATTTAGAGTTGTGTAATCAGCACAACCAATTATTTTTATTTTTATTTTTTTTAAGATTTAATTTATTTATTTGTCAGAGAGAGCACAAGCCGGGGGAGCAGCAGGCAGAGGGAGAATCAGGCTGAGCAAGGAGCCCGATGTGGGGCTCAATCCTAGGACCCCGGGACCATGACCAGAGCTCGAGGCAGATACTTCACTGACTGAGCCACCCGGGCGTCCCAATTTATTTTATTTCTTTATTTAAGATTTTGTGTATTTGAGAGAGCTCCAGCAGGGAAGAGGGAGGAGGGACAAGCAGACTCCCCGCTGAGCAGGAAGCCTGTCTGGGGCCTTGATCTCATAACCCTGAGATCATGACCCAAGCTGAAGTCAGATGCTTAACTGATAGCCACCCAGGTACAACCAATTTTAGAATATTTTCAACACTCCAGAAAGAAACCCCTTATCCATTAGTAATCACTTGTCATTTTCCTTCAACTGCCCTAGCCCTGGAAAAACCACTATTCTACTATCTGTCTCTAAGTATTTGCCTGTTCTGGACATTTCTTATAAATGGAATCATACAATATAGTCTTTTGTGACTGGCTTCTTTCACTTAGCATTACGTTTTCAAGGTTAACCTTGAAACTGTAGCATGTATCAGTACTTCATTTTTTTTATGGCCAAATGATACTCAGTTTTATGGATGTTTTACTTTTATTTACCTAGTCATCTGTTGATGGACATTGGGTTTTTTCCAGTTTAGGGCTATTATGAATCATGCTGCTGTGAACATTCATCAGTAAGTTTTTGTGTGGGCAGATGGGTGTTTTTATTTCCCTTGGGTATATTCCTAGGAGTGGAATTGCTGGGCTATGTAATACTTTATGATGAACATTTTGAGGAACTACCAAAAGGTTTTTGAAGGCAGTTGCACCATTTCACGTGAACACTAGCTATTTGTGAGGGTTCCAATTTCTCCACATCCTCACCCACACTTGTTATTTTCTTCTTTTTTTTTTTAATTAGTTTTTTTTTTTTTAAAGATTTTATTTATTTATTCGACAGAGATAGAGACAGCCAGCAAGAGAGGGAACACAAGCAGGGGGAGTGGGAGAGGAAGAAGCAGGCTCATAGCAGAAGAGCCTGATGTGGGGCTCGATCCCAGATTGCCGGGATCACACCCTGAGCCGAAGGCAGACGCTTAACCGCTCTGCCACCCGGGCGCCCCCACACTTGTTATTTTCTGGGGGTTTTTTGTTTGTTTTTAATAATTGCTATCTTAATGGGTGTGAAGTGGTATCTCATGGTGGTTTTAATTTGCATTTCCCTAATGACTAATGATGTTGTGCCTCTATTCATGTGTTTACTGGCCATTTATATATTTTCTTTGAAGAAATGTCTGTTTAAATCTGTCCATGTTTCAGTTGGGTTATATATCTTTTTAAGATTGAATTGTGAGAATTATTTATATGTTTTGGATGCTGGACCCTTATCAGATTTATGATTTTGCAAATATTTTCTACCATTCTGTGAAATATCTTTTCACTTTCTTGATGGTGTCTTTTTTTTTTTTAAACATAAACTTTATGCCCAACATGGGGCTTGAACTCATGACTCTGAGATCAGGAGTCACATGCTCTACGGACTAAGCCAGCCAGATGTCCCTGATGGTGTAATTTTTTTTTTTAAAGACTTTATTTTTTAGGGGTGCCTGGGTGGCACAGCGGTTAAGCGTCTGCCTTCGGCTCAGGGCGTGATCCCGGCGATCTGGGATCGAGCCCCACATCAGGCTTTTCCGCTATGAGCCTGCTTCTTCCTCTCCCACTCCCCCTGCTTGTGTTCCCTCTCTCGCTGGCTGTCTCTGTCGAATAACTAAATAAAATCTTTAAAAAAAAAAAAAAGACTTTATTTTTTAGAGCAGTTTTTCATTCACAGTACAATAGAGGAAGGTACAAAGATTCCCTATATGCTTCCTGCACACACATGGACAGCCTCCCCCATTATCAACATCTCTTACAAAAGTGGTAAGTTAGTTGTAATTGATGAAGCTACACAGAGATTTGAGGGTGCCTTTTGAAGCACACAATTTTAAAAATTTTGATGAAGTCCCATTTGTTTTTTCTTTTGTTACTTCTTCTTTCGTTATTTTATCTAATTGTATAGCCCAAGGTCAAAGGTTTACTCCTGTTTTCTTTTATATTGTTTTAGCTGTTACATTTAGGTCTATGATTCTTAAGAGTTAATTTTCATGTATGTGGAAGAAAGGGATCCATCTTCATTCTTTTGTGTGTAGTTTTCCAGGTGTGCCAGCACCATTTGTGAAGAGGATTGTTCTTTCTGCCTTCAGTTGTCTTAGCAACCATGTAGAAGAAAATCAACTGGCCATAAATGTGAGGATTTATTTCTGGTCTTTCAGTTATACTCTATTGATCCTTCAGATCTCAGGCTACACTGTGTGGCGTGTATATATATGTTGCAGATCTTGATTAGACTCTCTTGATTACTGTCACTTTGTAGTAAGTTTGAAAATCAGCAAATGTCACTCCTCCAACTTTGTTTTGACAGTTCTGAGTCCCTTGAATTTCTGTACGATTTTGAGGATCAGCTTATCAATTTCTGCAAAGAAACCAGCAAGGATTGTGATATAGATTGGGTTAAATCTGTAGGTCAACGGGAAAGTATTACTATCTTAACAGTAAGTCTTCTGATCCATGAACATGGGCTGTCTTTCCATTTACTTATGTCTTCTTAATTTCTTAATTTTTGTTTTTTTAAGATTTTATTTATTTATTTTTAAAGATTTTATTTATTTATTTGACAGAGAGCACAAGCAGTGGGGAGTGGTAGGCAGAGGGAGAGGGTGAAGTAGGCTTCCTGAGGAACAGAGAGCCCCATGCAGGGCTCAATCACAGGACCCTGGGATCATGACCTGAGTGAAGGCAGACACTTAACCAACTGAGCCATCCAGATGCCCCTGTCATTTCTCTTAAATAGATATAGTTAGTTTTTATGTATTAATCTTGAATCTTGCTGATTTGTTTAGTACTGTAATAGTTTTTTAAAATGTAGATTCCAGGGGTGCCTGGGTGGCACAATCAGTTAAGTGTCCACCTCTTGATTTCAGCTCAGGTCATGATCTCAGGGTCATGAGATGGAGCCCTGAGTTGAGCGCTGTGCTCAGTGTGGGGTCTGCTTGAGAGTCTCTCTACCTCTCCCTCTGCCCTTCCCACTCTTGCTCGTGTGCTCTCTCTCTCTCTAAAATAAAGAAATAAATCTTTTAAAATAAATAAATAATAAAAAGTCGTTTTCTTGGTATTTTCTATATATAAAATTACATCATCTGCAAATAAAGATAGTTTACCTTCTTTCCCAATTCACATGCTATTTATTTCATTTTCTTGCCTAATTTATTTGGCTAGAATCTCCATTACAATGTTTAATTTTAATGGAAGTGGCAAGAGTGGACATCCTTGTCTTATTCCTGATCTTAGAAGGAACACATTCAGTCTTTCACCATTTAGTAGGGTGTTAGCTGTGGGTTTTTTATAGATTTCCTTCATCAAGTTAAAAAAGTTCCCTTCAGTTTAGCTGTTATATCAAGAAAGGATGTTGGATATTTTTTCTGTCCAAGTTTTTTATTTAAATTCCAGTTAACATTCAGTGTAATACTAGTTTCAGGGATGTTGGATTTTATGAAATCCTTTTTCTGCATCTACTTTTGTGATCATGTAGTTTTGTCCTTTATTCTGTTGACATGTGTTATATTAATAGGATTTTTTGCATCTGCTTTTATGAAAAGTATTGGTCAG
Organism: Ursus maritimus; assembly: GCF_017311325.1. Taxonomy (NCBI): domain Eukaryota; kingdom Metazoa; phylum Chordata; class Mammalia; order Carnivora; family Ursidae; genus Ursus; species Ursus maritimus. The sequence continues at coordinate 35,077,552 of NW_024426663.1, read as the reverse complement.
TAGTTTTCTATGCTTGTGATTCTTTTTTTTTTTAATTTTTTATTATGTTATGTTAGTCACCATACAGTACGTCATTAGTTTTTGATGTAATGTTCCATGATTCATTGTTTGCATATAACACCCAGTGCTCCATGCAATATGTGCCCTCCCTAATACCCATTACCGTATGCTTGTGATTCTTTGGTTGTGTATCAGGGTAATACTGGCCTCATACCCTCCTCTTCTACTTATTAAAAAAGTCTGTGAAGAATTGCTATTAACTCTTGTTTAAATATTTAATAAAATTCACCAATGAGGCCTTTCTGGGCCTGGGCTTTTGTATGGGGAAAATTAGAAAACTACTAATTCATTTTCTTTACTTGTTAAAGGTGTGTTCATATTTTCTGTTTCTTATTGAGTAAGTTTCAATACTTGCAAAGTTCTAGGAATTTGCTCATTTCATCCGATTTATTTTGTTGGCATATAGCTGTTCATAGTAGTCTTTTATAATCTGATTTGTTAGATCAGTAGTAATATTGCCTCTTTCATTCTTGATTGTAGTAATTTGAGTCTTCTCTTTTTTTCTTGGTCAATCTAGATAAAGGTATGCTAATTTTGTTGATATTTTATATCAAGTTTTTTGTTTTCTTATTGTTTTGAGAGTACCTTGTATATTTTTGAAACACATCTGTTTCATATATTTGTTTTACATTTCTCCCAATCTGTGGCTTCTGCTTTTCTTAACAGTGTCTTTTTTTTAAGTAGGCTCCACACCTAGTGTGGGGCTCGAACTCATGCCCCTGAAATCAAGAGTCGCATGCTCTACCAACTGAGCCAACCATGCGTCCCTTAATAGTGTCTTTTGAAGAGAGGAAGAGCTTTAAATTTTGATGAAGTCAAATTTATTGATTCTTTTTTCTTTGGCTTATGTTTTTTTGTGTTCTGTCAGAGAAATCTTTGCCTAATCAAAGAGCACTAAAATTTTCTACTTCGTTTTCATCTAGAAGTTTTATATATTTTAGGTTTTACACTTAGGTCTCTAAGTTTGAGGTTCACTTTTTTTAAAAATTTATTTTTTAAGACTTTATGTGTGTGTGAGAGAGAGAGAGAGAGGAAGGGAGATCACGAGTGAGGGGGAAGGGGCAGGGGGAGAGGAAGAAGCAGACTCCCACTGATCAGGGAGCCTGATGTGGGGCTCGATGCAGGCGACTATCCCATGGCCCCAGGATCATAACCTGAGCCAAAGAGAGACACTTAACCAACTGAGCTGCCCAGGTGCCCCTTAAAGTTTATTTTAAGTAATCTCTACATCCAGTGTGGGGCTGGAACTCACAACCTCAAGATCAAGAGTCTCATGCTCCATCAACTGAGCCAGCCATTGCTCTGAGGTTCACTTTTTTTTTTTTAAGATTTTATTTATATGAGAGAGAGAGAGAATGAGCAATAGGGAGGGGCAGAGGGAGAGAGAGAGAGAGAGAAGCAGGCTCCCCGCTGATCAGGAAACCTGATGCTGGACTCGATCCCGGATCCCAGACCCGGAGATCCTGACCTGAGCCGAAGGCAGATGCTTAACCGACCGACCCACCCAGGCTCCCCTGAGGTTTACTTTTTGATATGTGTGTCCATCATTTGTTAAAAAATTATTTTCCCCATTGATTTGCCTTTTGCACCTCCATAAAAATTGCCTGTATTGGCATGGGTTTCTTTCTCGACTCTTTGTTCTGTTCCATTGATCTGTGTCCATCCTTTCAGTATGCCACATTGTCTTTAGTCTTTAATAGCAAACCTTGAAATCAGGTACAGTAGGGTTTTTTTTACTTTGTTCTTCTGTTTCAGCATTGTTTGGCTACTCCAGTTCCTGTATGTCTCCATATACATTCTAGAATCAGCTTTTGTGTGGATTCTCTTTGGAATTTCTACATAATCTTGCTAACTGAGAATAATTTATTTTTTTCTTTCAGCTCAGTATGTCTTTATTTTCTTGCTTAATGCACTGGTGAGGACCCCCAGATGACCAAAGGACCAATTGGCTTTTTATTCACTAACCTTGTAATTTTATGAATCCTCCCTTCCATAAAAATAAACCCCTTAGACAGTAAACCTCTGAATGGATTTCAGGGGTCTGTGAGTCTTTGAAAAACATAAAAAACATTTTATAGTAATATATATATCTGTCTTCCTTGGAGGAAGTGTGTTCATAGCTTATATCAGACTGTCAAAGGGATTTATGTCATCAAAAGGGTTGAGGAACTAAATTTTAAATAAAAGCCTAGGTATATATAAATAATTTTCACGACATCGTTTTTCACACATATAGCATTTGAAGTTACTAAGAACCGTAATTTATTTATTTATTTGTTTATTTTTCCCTTGAACTCTCCCCACTCCATAGGAAATGATAAATGCTTCTTGGCAGTTTTGACCCCTATCACTTTTTGTTAAAAACCAATAAATTTAAATGTTGGTCAGGGATTGGTGGTAAGACATGCAGAAGAAATATAGATGAAGTATAGATAAAGCCAAACCCCTTTCTCAAAGCCCGCACAGGAATATGTATACCAATGAGGGCGGGCAAAAGGGAAACAGTCAGTGGTCATGCATACATCTAAGCTTATTAAGGCACTCATAAGGAACTGAATAAATCTTATTAACAAGTCTCATTTATAGAAATACAAAATGATTAAACATTTGGTACACTTTTCATCTCCTTAGGTTTTGTTTTTTTTTAAGTTTTTATTTATTTATCTCTGAGAGAGGGATTGAGGGCACATAAGTGGAAGGGAGGGGCAGAGGCAGAGGGAGAAGCAGACTCGCCACTGGGCAGGGAGCCTGATGTGGGCCTCCATCACAGGACCCTGGGATCATGACCTGAGCTGAAGGTAGGAACTTAACTGACTGAGCCACCCAGGCACCCCTCTCCTTAAGTTTTTCTTAAATTAGTCTATTTAATCAAAAAGTTAATTAGGTTTGAACAAAACCAAAACAGTAAATGGGGCTATTTCTAAGACCTTCTTCAAATAACTGTAAGATGTTAAAGAATTGTCAGTAGTTTCACATGAAAACCTAGGACTGAAATTAGTGAGTATATTTACAAAAATTCCCAAAAGGTGTATAGCTCCATATTAGACTCCCTATTAGATCACAGTCTCCCTTCTGTTGAAGGAAAACCTTTATGATGAGTAAATTTTAGTGTTAAGATAGTTAGCAATCATTTGATAATTTAGTGAATCCCAGTAATGAAAAGAATACTTTTTTTTTTTTAAGATTTTATTTATTCGTCAGAGAGAGAGAGAGCACAAGCAGCTGCAGGTAGAGGGAGAAGCAGGCTCCCTGCTGAGCAAGGAGTCCAATGTCGGACTGGATCCCAGGACCCTGGGATCACGGACCTGAGCTGAAGGCAGACTCTCAACGGACTGAGCCAGCCAGGCTTCTGGATACTGTCTTTTCAAAACAGCCAATCGTATTATTAAAAATAGTAACAAACACATATATGGTGCCTAGTATGTGTCAAACACCATTCAATCCTTACAATAGCCCTATGAATTATCCTCATTTTATATGATTTGACCCCAGGTAATACTGGATAGCACCTTTGTAATATTATCTTAGTCTAAGTAATCTTCTCTGCCTCCATACCCATTCTTCAAACCCCTGCATCCTACATCATTTTCTGATATTCGTCCTTTTCTGCTATTCTGTCCTTTAATGATATTCATAGTAGGAAAAGAGTTTTCTCTTTTATTCTCTGATTATGTTAGGATTTCCAGTAGGGCACCTGCCACAATCTACCTGATGTGTCTAAAGGGTCCATTTGTGTGTTTATCTTCCTTGTATAGTAGGTTACAATCGTCTGGAGGTCAAGAACTTACCTTGGGGGGGGGCGCCTGGGTGGCTCAGACAGTTAAGCGTCTGCCTTCGGCTCAGACATGATCCCAGGGTCCTGGGACCAAGCCCCACATTGGGCTCCCTACACGGTGGGGAGCCTGCTTCTCCCTCGCCTGTGCCCCCCCTTTCTCTCTGACAATAAATAAATCTTTTTAAAAAAAGAACTTAACTTGGGAGGCATTCCCCACCAGTTATTTTGTGGAGTCTTGCACATATATAATAATCTATGGTTATTAAAATGAATCTACTAAATGTTATGGTTGCATACAGTTTATCCAAGAATTTACTTTACAGGTAAACTTGCTCATGTGCAAAGTTCCACCTACGTTAAGCAGCATAACTTAATGGGTTAGAGCTTGCTAAATAGAATCCTGACTCTTGATACTTCCTAGCTGTGATCTTCGCTAAGTCACTTAATTCTGTGCTCTGGTTCCATCACCTGTAACGGAAATAATTATAATACCTACCTCCGATGGTATCATGTGGATTGAGAAAGTTCATTTTTGAAATATGTTTAAAAGAGTGCTTGGCACTGGGGCGCCTGGGTGGCGCAGTCGTTAAAAGCGTCTGCCTTCGGCTCAGGGCGTGATCCTGGCGATCCAGGATCGAGTCCCACATCAGGCTCTTCCGCTGGGAGCCTGCTTCTTCCTCTCCCACTCCCCCTGCTGTGTTCCCTCTCTCGCTGGCTGTCTCTCTGTCACATAAATAAATAAAATCTTTAAAAAAAAAAAAAAAAAGAGTGCTTGGCATATAGTAATATACATGTTATTCTTTCTTACCATTCTTGGCAACATTGTAATAGTAAAAAGCTGGAAACCACCTAAATGTCCATCAGTAAGAGGCTGATTAAATCAATCACAGCACATCCTAAATGGACTTCTGTTCAAATGTTAAAAACATAGGGATCCAGGGGCGCCTGGCTGGCTCAGTTGGAAGAGCGTGGGACTCTTAATCTCAGGGTCGTGAGTCTGGGCCCTACACTGGGTGTAGAGATTACTTAAATAAATAAAACTTAAAAAAAAAATTAGAGACCCAAAGAAGATGTAGGAATGACTAACAGGCATATGAAAAGAAGCCCAGGGTACGTGGGTGGTTCAGTCAGTTAAGCTTCTAACTTTTCAGATTTTGCCTCAGGTCATGATCTCAGGGTTGTGAGATCCAGCTCAGCATTGGGCTTTGCTGGGCATGGAGCCTGCTTGGGATTCTCTCTCCCCCTCTCCCTCTGCCCTTGCACCCCCCCCATACCCCAAAATGAACCAAAATGAAGACTACTGAAGACCAAAATGAAATATAACTATTTCATCCACAGGATGGCTATTAGATAAACAGTAGCCAGTGTTGGCAAGGATGTGGAGAAATTAGATCCCTATTACATAGATGGTGGGAATGTAAAGTAACGCAACCACTTTGCAAAAAGAGTTTGGTATTTCCTCAAAAAGTTAAACTCAGTGCAAAATGACCCAGCAATTTCCCTGTATACCCAAGAGAATTGAAAACCTACATTCACAGAAAAACCTGTACACAAATGTTCATGGCATAATTCATAATACCTAGAATGGATACAACCCAATTGTGCAACTGATGGAATGCATAAACAAAACACGGTACCTACAGCGGAATATTATTTGATTTTAAAAAGGAGTGAGGTGCTGGTACCGGCTACAACATGGATAACCTTTAAAATAAGAGAAGCCGGACAAAAAAGACCATATATTATATGATTCCGTTTATATGAAATGCCCAGAATATGCAAATCCATATGGACAAAGTAAATGAGTGATTCCAAGGAGCTGGGAGAAGGGAAAAATGAGAAGTGACTGCTAATAGTACAGGACTTCTTTTGGGTGGGGTGATACAAATGTTACATGTGGAATTAGTGACAGTTGATGTGTGATGGTTGCACATTCTTGTATAAGAAAAGCCAGTCAATTGTGCACTTTTAAATGGTGAATTTTATCTTTTTTTATAATAATTTTCTATTATGTTATGTTAGTCACCATACAGTATATCCTTAGTTTTTGATGTAGTGTTCCATGATTCATTATTTGTGTGTAACACCCAGTGTAAATGGTGAATTTTATCTTAATTTGAAAGAATAGGGAGGTCTGTATGTTCTGAGATGATACACTCTCCAAAATATATTAAATGAAAAAAAAAATACAGAATAGCATACATGGCATGCTACCACATGCTTAAAGAAACTAACGTACACACACACTTCGAAGGCATAAAATCTCTTGAAAAGAGAAAGAGGAAGACAGTAACATTACTTCTTAAAGGGAGGGATCTGGGTGGCTGAAGAATGGGGGCAGCCTGGAAGGGAAACCTACCTTTCCAGGATACTACTCTTTTGTACCTTTTGATTTTTATACAGAGTATAAGTATTACCACTTAGTTGTGTGTTTTTTTTAATTTAAGGAAAGAAATAAAAATGAAAAACTCTGATGTTTTATCCTTAGTCTTAAGTTTTATTTTCAGGGATCATCTTCATTTTCTTTTGTAATCAGCTTAGAAGATAGCCACCCATTTGGTCAGATTTATTCTTTAGCAGTTGAAGCATTTAAGATGACAATTTTTACTCTAAATTCTTCATGATTTTATATACACTATACTTGAGAATGTTTTGCTTTCTCATGGAGAAAAAAAGCCCAAACATAAACCTTTAGCCTATCCATCTACTAGTCCTGCAGCACAATCTTAATAAAACAAGTTTTACTGATAACTGGACAATTTATCATTATGGCAGGGATATAACGAGTGGTTGTAAAGTGGCCAGTCTTGTAAGTCAGGAGCTATGATCCTTGATCCACTGCTCAATCCACTTCAGTATCTGATTGATATTATCCTCTAGATCTTCTGGTTTATTGCTGGGCAGTTGATGTACTATTTCTTCCTTGTAGGATGCTAATGCTTCTTCATAAAGAACTTGAAAAATTTCACACTGAATATTGTCTTTTAGTTTCTTTTCATTATAACCCCTGGAAGGCAATGAAAAGATAAGAAAACAAAAAGCAAACTGAATGACAGTAACTGGAATTTTAGAAACATACTAGAAACTGGACACTTTTAAATACGTGAAAAATCACGCAAAAATACTTCTTGTAGTCTGTTTACCTCGAGAAAATAATCCTGGCACCTGTAAATATGAGAGACTTTTTTGACAAGAGGGTTAAACTAAGGTCCAGTGTTTAGGTTTATCTTAACTCCCCACAATTTGTCACCCGCTCAATTAGCAAACATAGCTACCGACCTCAAGCCAGATATTGAGCTATGAGATAAATAAGTCTATAGCTGTGGTCCTAGATTTCAAAAGAATTAGAGGAACTAAGATATAGATAAAATAACTAGGTGGCATATAAAAATGAAATACTCATGGGGGGTGCCTGCCTGGCTCAGTCGGGGGAGTACGTGACTCTTGATCTTGGGGTTGTAAATTCGAGCCCCACATTGGATGCAGCAATTACTTAAAAGCAAGATCTTTTAAAAAAAAAATGGAATACTTACGATAGGAATACTATATACTAATTGGGTACTTGATCATACAGATCTATCTATGCTTTCCCAATTCCAAAGACATTTAAACAAATTAACATAATCTTTAGGCAGATATGTAAATTAACCAACTAATTAGCTAATGAAAAAGATAAAGAAAATATTCAAATTCAAATTAGTTCAACCTTGTAACAAGATTAAATTGAACTACTTAAAGGTGATTAGCTTTATTAAAACATAACCAACAAAATGGGAGAAAATTTTTGCACAGCATGTATCGGATAAGAGATATCCATCTGAAATACACAACTCCTATAACTTAATTAAAAAGAAAGAACCCAATAAAAAATTGGGCAAAGGATCTGAAGAGCTCTTCCTCCCAAGAAGACATACAAATGGACAGTAAGCACATGAAAAAATACTAAACGTCATTAGTGATCAAGGAAATGCAAATCAAAATGAGATACTATTTCATATCCACTGGGATGGCTACGATCAAAAAGACAGATAAACCATTGTCTGCAAGGATGTGGAAATACTAGAGCCTTCGTACTTTGCTCTTGGGAAAGTAAATTGGTGCAACCACTTTTGGAAAACAGTCCAAGTTCCTCAAAAGGCTAAACATGTGTTACCATATCACCCAGCAGTCCCATTCTTAAATTCCATATCCGAGATAAATGAACACATCATGTCCACACAAAACCACAGGCACAGATGTTCACAGCAGTATTATTTACAATTGTCCAAAATGGAAACAACCCAAACATCTATAATCTGATAAATGGATAAATATGGTATATCCACAACACAGACGAACCCTGAAACGTTATGCTAAATAAAAGGAGCCGCAAAAGACCCTATACTGTAAGATTTCATTTATATAAAACATCCAGAATAGCCAGATCCACAGAGACAGAAGGTAAATTACCAGTTGCTGGGGACTGGGGGACTGGGGGTGTATGGGGAGTGCTGCTAATGGGTATGGGTTTTTTGGGAGGAGGGGGACAATAAGAATTTTCTAAAATTGCTTTTAGTAATGGATGTGTAATTCTGTGAATATACTAAAAACCATTGAATTGTATACTTTAAATGGATGAACTATATATATATGAACTTATCTCAATAAAGCTGTTTTTTAAAACAAAAAAAAGACTAGCTGTCTCATAGTTTTTCAGACCTTAGTCAGTCTTTGGCTATTTACATAAAACAGTAATTTTTTTTAAGATTTTATTTTTAAGTAATCTCTACACCCAAACTGGGTGCTTGAACTTACAACCCCAAGATCAAGAGTCACATGCTCTACTGACTGAGCCAGCCAGGTGCCCCAAAACAGTAATTTTTAATAAAAATTTTAAATTGCCTTGTTTGAGAAAAGGAATGTGTACCATTATGGTCTCTCTTACTTCTCATTTAAAATACTTTTAATGGTTTTTCACTGCCAAAAGAAAGATAATTAAAGTTTTAGGTCCAGCTCCAACTTTCCCTGTATGTTTGCTACTATACTCGGTGTAAGGATTTTGCAAGTATCCCATGCAGTGATGGTTAGGCAGCTGACTACTGACAGACCTTCAAATTCTAAACCTGAACTTAGGGACAAACTTTTGGAGCTTTCCTTCTGAGATTGCCTTGTATATCCCTCTAGAACTTCCATCTTTCCCAACTTGAACCAAAAGACAGTGGAAAAATGTTTCCCATAAAAATTTCTCTTTTTTGATCATTCTGGATTAAGTCTGATACTCTCTTGGAGGGACCAACTCAGATATATTTTAAAGGTGGTGAAATGTTGATTTATCATGTCCGTTTTTCATAAACTCTCCCATTCATGTTGTGGGGATAATGTGAGAGGGTATGTTCATTCAGTAGTCAGAGGATGTTACTGGCTTGACTGTTTCCCGGCAAGGTTTTACATTAAGGAAAGAGCATGACTAAACAGGGTTGCTGTATAGTATATTTTACTGGATCAAACTCTAAGTTGCAGTATTCATTTACTCAGTTATAAACTACTGTCTGTGTTTTACACATGCGTCTTTTTCTCTTGGATTCAGAACGTTGGTACCATACAGACTTGGTGTATAACGAGAGACCAAGATCACATTTTCAAACAGAATCCTTATCATGGTAGTACTGGCCAATTTCAAGAATCTGAATAAAGGTTTATATCATACCTTAAGAACTCAGTGTTTTTCCTTTCTTACCTTGTTTCAAGTCTTTTGTACAATATACTGTTATCTGCTTGCAGCACAAAAACTATATGAAACCAGCGTTCAGGGAAGAAATCACAACCATGGTAATCAACAATAACTCCGCCTTCACTCATTTGGTTTTCTAATTCATCAACTACCTGTGAGAAAGGGAAAAAAAGAATGCTCCTTAAAAAAAAAATGAGGTCAACTTTCCTACTAAATTTTAAGAAGTATACTTTATAAGGGCACATGGGTGTCTCGGTTAAGTGTCCAATTTTTGATTTTGGCTCAGGTCGTGATCTCAGGGTTGTGAGATCAAGCCCCGTTGTCAGGATCCATGCTGGACATGGATTCTCTCTCCCTCTCCCTCCGCTTGTGGTCTCTCTCTCTCTCTTTAAAAACAAACAAAGTATACTTTATAAAAAAAAAATTGTACTTACTCTGTCTTCATCTAAAATGGGGCAGTCATACTCTTCATCATAGCCATCATATAACTGCCCTAAAAGAGATTTACGTTGGCTTATTAAAGTAGTATTTTCTAGGTAACTTTCAGTAGTCTTCAATTAATTTTAGACTTTAGGAAAGGAAATATATCATCAATTACTCTTAGAGATCAAAGAGGGCACTAACAGTGAATGTCACATGGACACCAAATGTAAAGAGCAATACCGATAAATTAGAATTTTATCTAGGGGGAAACTTGGATAGCAATCTATCTGATACCAATTTTAGCGATCGAAATTGAAACCAGCTAAAAAGAATGAATAATTTCAGAATTTGTGGGGCTGTTAGAAAAGGGCTGTTACTTTATTTTTGTTGAGCTACTGCTTGGTGAGAAGAGGGGACACACGGATACAAACACACACATTAACAGCAGATTAAGTATCACATTTATAAGGCGAAGGAGGTGGAACTTAGTAAAGGCAACAACAGATTCTCTTTTCTAAAAACGAGCCCTCGGTCACAGAGGTGACATCTTCATGGGCACTGGGGAAGAAGAGTCAGAACCCAAGTGTTCCTGAACAGTATTGTTACTTCTAGATTTCCAGTATCCCCCAAAACCCACAGGTTAAATAAACATCTTACTTCAGGAAGCAAAACAAGAACGATGGGCAGTAGAAGGCAGATTTAAACCACACATTAGAATTTTCCAACAAATCAAAACTGGCTTTCAAAGGAATTCTTGCTTTAGAAGGTGAGACACAGGAGCACCTGGGTGACTTGGTCAGTTAAGCATCTGCCTTCAGCTCAGGTCATGATCCCAGGGTCCTGGGATCCACCCTGCCTCAAGCTCCCTGAGCTCCCAGGCTCCCTGTTCGTTCCTCTCCTTCTGTCCCTCCCCTCCACCCCTACGCATGCTCATGCTCTCTCTCCCAAATAAATTAATTAAAGAAAAAAAAAGGTGAGACATAATACCACCCTCCCTTGAATCTCTAAGAGATATGTAATAAGGCAGGATTAGACCGTCCTTTTAGCCATCTCTAAGAGCATGCTATAGTCTTCCCACATCTTTCCCTTGGATATTTTGGCAGAGGTTAGGGACTCCTGGGTGGCTCAGTTGGTTAAGTGTCCGACTTTTGATCTCTGCTCAGGTCATGATCTCAGCGTTGTGAGCCCCAAGACGATGGGCTCCATGCTCAGCAGGGAGTCAGCTCGAGAGTCTCTCCTCTTTGCTCCTACCCCCTGCTCACACATGCATGCAGGCTTTCTCTAAAATAAATAAAATCTTAAATATTTTGGCAAAGATTGAAATTAGGTTAAAATGATCATGAGTTCTGGGGCGCCTGGGTGGCACAGCTGTTAAGCGTCTGCCTTTGGCTCAGGGCGTGATCCCGGCGTTCTGGGATCGAGCCCCACATCAGGCTCTTCTGCTATGAGCCTGCTTCTTCCTCTCCCACTCCCCCTGCTTGTGTTCACTCTCTCGCTGGCTGTCTCTATCTCTGTCAAATAAATAAATAAAATCTTTAAAAAAAAAATGAGCATGAGTTCTTAAGTAACAAAAGGTTAGTCGATGAGGGAGGCACAGAGCAGTTGCAACTCTGTCCTGTCTGGAGGTATATGGCCTGATGCTGGGCACAAGAGCCACCTCTCAAGCACCTTAGTGTGGCCTTTGCTTCTCTGGATTACTGCTCAACCAGCAGAAACTCTAGCTAAAAAAATTAAACTGTCTTGATAGTGGGAAAACTGGTTAACAATTTAGAAAATAATCTAAATCCTTTATACCACAAACTAGGTAGATTAAAGAGCTAATTTTTTAATTCTAAAGAAAACTAGTGGAAGATTTAATCTATAAAGGAATGATTCATTTGAGTTTGTGAAGGAATACAATGACTAAAACACATAAAATGTTAAATCTCAAAAAAAAAGTTAAATCTCTGTTCAATGAAAAATAATGTACCCAGAAAAATAACAGACTGGGAGAAATTCTTGTAGTAGGACAGAGGACTGAAATGTAGATTATATAATGACCTTCAAAATCAAGATAAAAATAAGTAGCTTAACAAATAAGAGTTCAGACAAGATGGAAAGATAGTAAACATACCATGAACAAATGGACTTTCCCAGCTATTAAAGAGATGCAAAGTAAAATGAGCCTTTTTATGCCTGATGCATTAATTATATACACATAGTACATTGAAAATTATCTAAAAAATAATTTTAAAAAGAAAATGTGCCAATTCACAGATTTCCTCTACCATTTACTTCTAACCTGAAAAAATTTGAAGTGAAAATGATTTAAAAAATTTAACAATAGGGAAATACTTAAATCTCAGTCTCCTAATTTGATGAAATATAATTAAAGGAAATATTAAGGTAGTATTATGTAGTGTAGACTAGGTTGCACATGATAACTGCTTACAAAACACAAAGGGTAAAACATAAAAAGCAGAATTCAAAGTTGTCTGCAACAGGGCTGAAGATTTAGGAGAAAAACAAAACATGGAAATAGGATTTGGAGTACTTTTTCTGTGTGTTATTTTTACAATGCAACAAAATCTAATACCTACTGCTGATTCTGTACTGTGTTGGAATCTGAAGTAGATACATACTGATGTTCCTTCATATTTTAAACCCTTGACTCTTGAGACTAGTGAAATCATTAAAAATATATGCTGTCAAAAATAAAGACAACTACTGTAATATTAACTTAGAATTAAAGTATACTGCAATGCTGAAATGCAGGATTTCTTAAATCATGTTAATGTGGTTGAATAGTGTAATCCAAGCTTTCAAACGTTCATTTAAAAAAAAATTTATCAAATACCATGTACAGGTGTCTGTAGGAATAATAAGGATTTAATAGTGAGAAAAATGACCGGGAAGGCAAACATAGTCTTTCCCTCAAAGAGTTTACAATAAAATGAGAGAGGACGGACAAGTAACCTGGAAATTATACTAAGACTTTGTTATGATTCATGGTGTTATAAGAACAAAAGTATGGACACCGTTTATGTTAGGGACATAAACGTGGGATATTAGGGGAGGCTTCCTGGAGGAAGTGACTTTTAAGGGGAGATTTAAAGCAGTAACTGGAGGGAAAAAGGTAGGGAAGCCTATTTTCAACAGAGAAAAAAGATATTCAAAGACAGAATTAGGAGGGGAGGACTCAAGGGAGGGAAAGTCTCTTAGACTAGTTGGAAAATAGATGATAAAGGGTCAGGTAAATTGAGGCCAGATCAAAAAGGGCCTTAAAGGTTGCAGAATCAGACTTTATCCCAAGGCAAAGTAAAATCATGAAAGCATTTTAATCATGAAATGACATGATTACAAATATTTAAAAATAATTTTGGTTTCTCTGTAGAGAATGAGTTGAAAGGAAGCAAATCTAGAAACAAGGACACCAGATCAAGGTTACTGCAGAATTTTAGATCACTATTATAACCTGTACCATAGGGAATGGAGAAATGGATTCTAAACTTCATTTCAAATTTCCCAAAAAAGGGAGAAACGTATGCTACTTTAGAAAGTTTCAGTTGTAAGTCAAATTTAGAGTTGTATACGTATAGGGTCCTAATCCAGAAGAGAAGAAAAGGCTTGAATAAACTACGAAACCCTTAGAAAATTAATTTTCTCAACAAAATTTTATGATTTAAAGATAGGTTAGTTGGAGAAGAAAAATTGATTGTGGGGCCAGTTTAATGCTAAGTTCTTACCTCAAAAGATCTTTCCAGCTGTTAACTACAAAATCATTACGTTTTAACTGCCATCCTAGAATTTATACACTCACATGAAAGCTGTTATTTAATAATATTGGGATGCTATCTATTTTGATGCTGTTGCCAATACTTAAAACATTTCAGATTTCTTACTTTATAAAAATTTTTAAAAGATTTTATTTTTTTGAGAGAGAGCAAGAGTGAGAGCCCATGAGCGGGGAGGGGAGAGGGGCAGGAGAGGGAGAAGCAGACTCTCCGCTGAGCAGGGAGCCCAATGTGGGGCTCAATCCCAGGACCCTCAGCTGGAACTGTGATCCTGGCTTCTCCCTCTGCCCCTCCTCTCCCCATGCACTCTCCCTCTTAAATAAATAAAATCTTTAAAAAAAGTATATGGTGGGAGGGAGAGAATCACAGGCAGACTGTGACAGCAGTGCTGGAGGGGCCAATGGAGAGGTTAGTTTCAAAGCCTTCCAGTGGAGGGAACAAACGGGATCAAGAGGTTAGAGCCAGGATTGCAAACTTTTTCTGTAAAAGGCCAGACAGTAAATACTTCAGGCTTTGTGGGCTAGTCTTAAACTGGAGTGGTTCCTATAAAAAACAGCAGCAGCTTGCCAACTCCTAGGTTAGAAAACGATCAAGATTTTAAGTGTTGAGGGCTCAGCTGTGCTTTACAAGTTTCCAATGGATCCTATGTTAATATAATACTTTGTCTAGACCTGTGGGAATCCTGGGGTTTATGAACAGAGGCTGAAGACTGATAAACTTGTGGCAGGAAAATTAAGGGTGCTGGTAAGTGTAAGGAAGTGACTGCATATGGGAAAGGGTATCAAGTGAGGAAGAATCGGGAGACTGGAAATAAGAGTAAGAAAAGCATTCTTAGCCACACCATATTTAGGACTCCCAATAATTTTATTAAACTTAATTCCCCACCTAATTTTTCCTGCCTTGGTTCCAAATGGCCTAAGAATGATCTCTTACATTCAACAGGATTACTAGAATAGCAATAAACTCCGTTTAGACATATTTATTTAAAACCAGGGTGGCTTTTTTTGTTGTTTCTTTATACCAGGGTTTCTCTATCTCAAATACTACTGACATTTTGAGCTTGGTAATTCTTTTATAGGAGTGGAGGGCTATTCTGTGATTTGTGGGATGTTCAATAGAATCCCTGGCCTCCACCCCACTCTTGACTATTAAGTCTCCAGAAATTCCCAAATGTCCCCTGAAGGGCAAAATCACACTTGAGAACCACTGCTTTATAGATGGTTACATGGTTTCCCTTAAAATATATCACTATTCAATGGGCGCCTGGGTAGCGCAGTCGTTAAAAGCGTCTGCCTTCGGCTCAGGGCGTGGTCCCGGCGTTCCGGGATCGAGTCCCACATCGGGCTCCTCCGCTGGGAGCCTGCTTCTTCCTCTCTCTCACTCCCCTGCTGTGTTCCCTCTCTCGCTGGCTGTCTCTCTGTCACATAAATAAATAAAAAATCTTTAAAAAAAAAAATATATCACTATTCAAGAAAAATTAGGACAGGTGTCTCAGTTTATCTTCTAGTTAAGATTTTCAGATATATTCAAATGGCATCTGGGAAAAAAAACCAATCTGGTACAGTATGAAAAACCTTATAAAGAACCTCATCTGGGGCCCCCGAGTGGCTCAGTCGGTTAAGCATCTGCCTTTGGCTCAGGTGACAAGCCCAGGGTCCTGCAATCTAGCCCCGCCCCATCCAGCTCCCTGCTGAGCAGGGGGCCTGCTTCTCCCAGTCCCTCTGCCCCTCCCCCAGCTTTGTGTGTGCACTCGCTCTCAAATGGATAAAATCTTTAAAAAAAATACAGAGGATGTTTGGGAGTATACACGGTGAGGTGTACATACGCTGGCTAAGATAATTGAGTACAAGTATGAAAGGAACCAAATGTCTAGTGTTACTGTTCCTCGCAGTACTCTCCATGATAGATTATATAGCAACTGCATTAAGTTTAGAAATGTTAAATTCAGTGGGTAAGATAAAATGGAAGATTGAAATTGACAACTGTATGTGACTCTGAAATCACTCATCAGAGACTGTAAAGTTCAACAGGAAAAAGAAGAAAATCAGATTTTATATAGGTGTAAAATGGGAGACTGACAAGCCGTGTAAAACAGCAACAAATACCCAAGTTTTATTAACTATATTTAAATACCAGACCTGGATTAAAAATATGAGCATGATACTGACTTATAGTATCAAAAATATGACAAGGCTAAGATGTGCAAAATTGACCTGCAAAAAGGGATAATGGAAAAAAAATTTTTTTTTAAGTTTTATGTGGGGACATACTGGGAGACACACCAAGGGTCCTTAAACATAACCAAAGAGATAGAAAAATAGGACCCAGGAAGAAGCTGAGTAACTGAAGAAGAGAAATCCAAACAGTTGAAGTGGACTCTCCAAAAGAGACATGGTTATACTTGAACAATCTTAGAAAATGGGACCGTAAGAGTGACTTATACACCACAGATCATACTGTAATCTAAACATCTGAAGACACTAGAAGTACTACTCTAGTGTTTATGAACAGACCACAACTTCAAGTTGTCATCACTGCTATTCCTGTTGGTGAGAAAACTGCTTCTAAAAACATAACTGCCAAAGTACCAACGATCAAATCGATGAACAACAATTTTATTTTTTACACTTAAAGGCTGATGAATAACCATTACTAACCCTATGAAAGAAAACCCAACATCTCAATCGGAAAGGATAACCATATTTACTTATTAAATACCATTTAAGTTTTCTACAACACAACGTGAAAATACCCAGCATGCATGTTTAATCTCAGTACAATGGATTCAAGACCAAGTATACATGTTACAAGCATCAAGGCTAGGTTACAAATTATCATAGTCATCATCGTCATCATCATCGTCATCATCATCATCTTCTCGTTTTCTTTTCAACGCATTTGATGATTCATTGGCAGTATTTTGTGATGACACCATGTTAGTGGTAATAAGAATGTTTTTGGACCCAATTAATGATGGATTAATCAGAACATTCTGAACTGTGGATGTTGCAGGAATTGATGCTTTTACAGTTGGGGACTGTGAAGTGGGCATCTGTACTGTAAACCTTTGCCCTGTGAGAGACATTGGAGTCCCTACTTTAGTTGACACAGACATGGTTTGTGGGGTTGGTGTACCAAGTGTGGGAGTACTTGGTCTGCTAGTAACTGAACCAACACTTAACCGTGGAACTGTTATTCTTCCCGCAGAAGTAGATGCCTTTTTTTGTAAAGACTTAAGTCTATAGTTTGGAGCAGTCAAGCAGTATCTATCAGGTGGCAACCTGGGGCCTGAATATGGCTTGATTAATGGCAAAGGCGTTTGATTTCTTTGCCTTGCAATATCTAATAAAAAATCTCTTGGGGGAGGAGAGGTAAAAGACTGATCAGCACGACACTGGATGGCCAATCGCACATCATCTGCATCAACAGTAGCTTTCTTAGCATGGCTGGAATAAATTTTTGCATCATCTAGAATTGTGGTCACATATCGGAAGGCAAACTCCAACATCTGATTTATAACTCTTGGTTCATATTCTGTAATCCCCATATCCTTCAGGATTTGTGCCATCATCTGTGCATCTTTCGGCATGCTCTTGGGAGAAGCCATCTTGCCAGACTCCATGATATCCGATGATCAGACTTTAGATCATTTGAAAAAAATACGTACATTAGATCAAATCTGAAATAGTTACTTTAGTAGCAACTGTCAGGAACTTCAAAAGTTTTAAATACTGTTAAATTTTTGAAAATATATTTAGAACTCTTAAATGTTAAATCTTTTTAATTTTAGTGAGGCACACTTAAAAGTTCCCTTTAAATTTATTCAATTTCTATCCTGTACAAATCATTATAGAATATAAAAAAATGAAGACACAAATAAGGGAGTGATAAAAGGCTGGGAGAGAACAAGGTAAAATAAAAACATCACTTTAGAATAACGTGCAGTTGTGAGCAGGCATGCAACTATCAAACAAAGCTAAGAAGAAACCATAGAACAGTCATGTCCTACTGACTGAGATCAAAATAATCTGTCCTTCCAATGAGATCTATACTCACCATCTCCACAGATATGCTTAGTACCATCCAAACCTTTGTGTTGGCCCATCTCAAAAATATTCTCCCTAAGTCCCATCTCTTCATGGAAGCCTTCCCAATTATTACCAACTGGTAATAGAAGAACTGGCCAACAAAGTGGGGCAGGATGGAGTAGACTGGTCAAAACAACCAAGACATCGTACTACACCCGTATTACTTTCTCTTTCTACGGGTTACCAACAGAGCATAAATTCCTTAATAGCACTCTGTCTCTCCTTTTTGTACCCTCTCACAAGTATAGTACTAACATTCCATTATCTATTCTTTTTTTTTTAAACCAACGCCAATGTATCCCTTACCTTCTCGAGCTAAATCACCCACATTAATGTATTTCAGTCCTGATCTTGATGCAAGTTCTTTGCCTAGCGTGGTTTTTCCAACCCCTGGTGTACCTGTAAGACAAGCCACAGATACTTGTTAAGACTTTAGCCACCTATCTACCCCCCTAAAGTTTTTAACAACTGAAATGAAATATGTCCTAATTAGCAATTCTCTGTGAATTCATATACACTATAACCTGATCAAAACTACTCAAAGCCTGTTGCATAACAGAATCTCAGCAAGTGTATCTAATCCATCAGGAGTGGGGCTTGGGGGATTCTGATACCAATTCGCAGACTGCCTGCCACCATAAAAGATACTCCCAGAATAACACTAGCTATCTCAAATTGCCATCATTTATTTCTTTAATTTTTAAAAAATTAAGAAATTATTTGTGGAAAAAATTTAACCAGTGTGAAAGACCGCTATCACCCCGGGAACTGTACTATACAATAAAAAAGCTTCTGATGCTAATTCAACAAACGTACACAGCAAGTTAATCACCCTAAGCCATAAATATTCGAACCCTTTTACCCAAATGTGATCGTCAGATACAAAGGAAAATGAAATACGGCTCAGGAAGGCCTAAGGACAAGACGTCCAGCATTAAAAGATTACTAAGGGTCAGATAGTGACTCACATTATCTGGCCAAAACTCCAAAGACTACCCTGCCAAATAAAACATCAACAGAATTTTACAAACAAAAACCAGACTCCAAAAGATTAGGCAGTTTGCCAGAAAGGGGATTTGAACCGATGTCATTCTCTCCACCTCACCGAGCAGCCTCGGGCCAACAGAATCAACATTCCCCGCCCCCCACCCAGCCTCCCGCAACGGTCGGAGGAACCGATCTCGAGGCCCCGACAACTGCCACTTCGCAGGGCCCTCCACTAGCCTCGAAACAGAACACCGAACGGCACCCCTTCGGGTGCCCGACGCCCCACGGCACTCGACGGCCTTGGCCTGCCCCGCCGCCCAGAGCCTCCCCGCCGCGCGCCTGACCGGTGAGCAGAATGTTCGGAAGCAACATGGTCCTCAGCGCGCTGGCTCCGCGTTTAGGCCCACGCGCTGCACGCACAACAGGGAGGAGCCGGAAGCGGCGAGCTGCGGCTAGCGCCAGTGGCCCCGGGGGCTTGGAGGCCTTGCGCGGCGCTCGCGGCCCGTCTCCACCGGTAGTCACTGAGCACGGGTTACCTGACCTTCTATGGCACGCTTTCAGGCCGAGTCGAAAGCAGGGGCATAGGTCGGGTCGCGCTTCGGGTCAGGCAATGCGGTAGATGCCTAAGCCACTGGCGCCGTTGGCGGTCGCCCTTCTGCCTGTGTCGCGGAAGCGCCGACCGGTCTAGAAGGTCCCCGAGAGGCGGGACCTCCGAGAGGCTCGGCGCTGAGCCCGGGTCGGGCCGGTTGCTTGCCCTTCTGCTGGAGCAGAGCCTGGTTCCTCCGCTCCTCTCCGCCCGCGAGGGGATGCAGCTCCCGGAAAGTAAGGCCGCCGCGGCTGCGGCTTTGCTCTGTGTATGTTCTAGAGACGCGAACCCATCTTTGCCTTCACGTCTCCCCAAGCTCTCTTCGCTCCTCCTCCCGACCTGCCCATCCCATTTGGGGATGGAGGGTGGGGGTGCAAAATTCTGGCCTGGAGTCGGGACGTGAGAGCTTTTCTCGGCCCTCCGCTGATGAGTAGCATTACGTTGGACGAATGTCTGGGCTTGCGATCCCCAGTGCGGTGTGTGAGGGCGGGTGGTGGGTAGGCTAGAAATATTCTTGAAGGTCTGTTTTACCTCTGACGTCTCATTTCAGGAACGGGACATCATCTGGGACAGTTACCTTTTTTAAAGTAGGTGATTGTCAGTCTCGTTTTTAAAGAGCGACTCGAGTCCCGACCTTAAAAACAGTCTGCGTCTTTTATTTCGACCTGCCAACTGTATTTACTCAAGAAGTGCTTTTTCCACTCATGTATCTCTTTGAATCTCCAAAGCAAAAACCTCCTTAATCGTGAACAATTTGTGTGTGTGTGTGTGTATGTACAATTTATTTTTTCGCGTATGGAAGCGTTTACACGTTGTATGCCGTAGGTGCGTCCAAACCTTAAAGTCCATTACACCTTCCAATTTATAAGTTTGCAGACCTTAAAAAACTTTGCTTCGAGCTCACTTCAAACTGGTGAATTCACTAGTTTATGTAAACATTGAAGAATTATTAAAGTCGGAAAACTGTTGCCCCCAAATTTCCTAATATGTTCAGGTACAGGAAACAGTTACAAAGAATACATACAGTTAGATTTAAAGTGTTTTTCCAAAGTAAGTGAAAGTCTGAATTTGTTACATGGTGAGTTTTTTTGAAATTTTGTGGGGGAAAAAAAACCCCTGGAACTGTGATTTAAAATGAGGGAAATTTTAACTTTCAGCATAAAAGCTGCACAAATAGAATTGTCTGATTTTCTTACTGACAAAATGTCGAATATGTGTTTTTTTCCTGTTTTCTCTAGTACGTTATTGAGTTCATATGAAAGACTGTTTATACCACCATGTGGATTATCTGACACAGTTATAGTAAAAGTAAACTTTATTTTAGCATTTTGACTTCACCTATGTTTACTATGTCCTCTCATTAGTTCTTGAGCCTTTATCATACTGTAGATTATATCGGTTTATATTACTATACTTACATTTTATAGTTTCTCCTAATTTGAGATTTTTTCCTTTTGTTTCCTTAGGTGAATTATATTTTAATGTACTACAGGTTGTATACTACGGATGGGAACTATTAAAGTTTATAATGTCAAAAACTTCTCTTAGACCAAAGGTATCTTCCACAAAGGTATGATACACTAAAATGGCCATGTAATAATTGCCCAAAAAAGAAAGATTATTTTTTGTTTGTTCTTAATGACTTGTTATTGCCATCAAAGTAACAATGTCCAGGATCTGTTGTAATTGGTGGTCTAAAAACTGTAAAGATTTGAGTGAAATGACTAAAAGCACAACCTTAATTTTTTTTTTTTTTAAAGATTTTATTTATTTATTTGACAGAGATAGAGACAGCCAGCGAGAGAGGGAACACAAGCAGGGGGAGTGGGAGAGAAAGAAGCAGGCTCATAGCGGAAGAGCCTGATGTGGGGCTCGATCCCGTAATGCTGGGATCACGCCCTGAGCCGAAGGCAGACGCTCAACCGCTGTGCCACCCAGGCGCCCCATAACCTTAATTTTTAAAAAAATGTTTGCAATTCCAGTCAGAAAGAAAGGCTGAAAACTCTTGAATGAAAGATCAATGGAAGAGGGGCGCCTGGGTGGCACAGCGGTTAAGCGTCTGCCTTCGGCTCAGGGCGTGATCCCGGCGATCTGGGATCGAGCCCCACATCAGGCTCCTCCGCTGGGAAGCCTGCTTCTTCCTCTCCCACTCCCCCTGCTTGTGTTCCCTCTCTCGCTGGCTGTCTCTATCTCTGTCGAATAAATTAAAAAAAGAAAAGAAAAGAAAAGAAAGATCAATGGAAGAAAGAGACATATATGAATCGTAGTTAGTGTTAATGCATAACAACAAGGGGCACCAGTCGTTCAGTTGGTTGGGCATCTGACTCTTGGTTTCGGCTCAGGTCATGATCTCAGGGTTATGGGATCAGCTCCGTGGCAGACTCCGCACTCAGTGCGGGGTCTGTTTGGGATTCTCTCCCTTTCTCTCCCTCCTCCTCTGCCCCTCTCCTTGCTATGTCTCTCTCTCTCAAACAAATAAATAAAAGCTTAAAAAAACAGATAAATAAAAATAAAGCTTAACCACAAGCGCTGCCTCTTAAAAATCATATGTTTTCGTGTGCCACTTCTCAGCAAGGCTAGTGGTAGAGTAGGATGGGGGTCAGTCAGTATCATGCTCATTCACTGGGTAGTTATTTTCTTACTGGTGGGTCTTACTTTTCTCTGATCTTAAGTAAATTATTAAACTTTGCTGTTTCTCTCTTTTTTTCTTAGTAAATCGGAGTCCACATTTATGTAAGAAATAAAATTATAGAATGTGTAAGTAACTTGCAGATCAGAATTGCAAGATCAGATTTGCTATCAAAAGGTTTACTATAACATATTTTTACATACTCTTTTTTTTAAGATTATTTATTTTGAGAGAGAGAGCCTGTGTGAGCCGGGGGGAGGGGCAGGAGAGGGAGTCTTTTTTTTTTTTTTTTTTAAGATTTTATTTATTTATTTGACAGAGATAACGACAGCCAGCGAGAGAGGGAACACAAGCAGGAGGAGTGGGAGAGGAAGAAGCAGGCTCATAGCAGAGGAGCCCGATGTGGGGCTCGATCCCACAATGCCAGGATCACACCCTGAGCCGAAGGCAGACGCTTAACCGCTGTGCTACCCAGGTGCCCCCAGGAGAGGGAGTCTTAAACAGACTCTGTGCTGAGTGTGGAGCCCAACTCGGGGCTCAGTCTCATGACCCTGAGATCACAACCTGAGCCGAAACCGAGAGTCAGAGCTCAACTGACAGAGGCACCCAGGTGCCCCTACGTACTCTTGTTTGTTTTTTAGATTTTATTTATTTAGTTGAGAGAGACGATGAGTGAGGGGAGAGGCAGACTTCCCTGCTGAGCAGGGAGCCTTATGCGGGGCTCAATCCCAGGACCCTGGGATCATGACCTGAGCCTAAGGCAGATGTTTAACTGACTGAGCCACCCAGGTGCCCCTAAACTCTTAAAAAAAGAAGAGAAGAGCCAAAATTGTAATAACTATTGACAGTCTTTTGAAGAAAGGGAAATGAATTTTTTGGCTATGACAAATTTTTTCCTATAGGTCTTCATTTCTTTACTCATTGAAGATAATATTCCTAACCTTCTGTCCTGAAAGGGGGAGTGAAGGGTGGCTTTCATTCCTGAAATAGTTCTTTTTTTTTTTTTTTTAAAGATTTTATTTATTTATTTGACAGAGATAGAGACAGCCAGCGAGAGAGGGAACACAAGCACGGGGGAGTGGGAGAGGAAGAAGCAGGCTCACAGCGGAGGAGCCTGATGTGATTGCTCGATCCCATAACGCCGGGATCACGCCCTGAGCTGAAGGCAGACGCTGAACCGCTGTGCCACCCAGGCGCCCCCCTGAAATAGTTCTAAATCCCAACTTGCTTTTCCTTAGCATTGTCTAATAAATGGTTCACAACTATGGCTGAGTATATTCTTCAAGGAAAATACAATCTTGGTTCCCCCGAATTAGCCAGCCAAGGAATTTCAAAAGCCACATACTAAGTTTGGTTTTTCTAGATTTATACTGTAGGAATGTTAAGAAAATTCATCTTAAAAATTTTAGTTACTAAAAAAACCTTTTTAATACTCATAAGTATTTTTGGATTTAAATTGCTTAATTCATCATCTTTATCTGTGTATACTTACAAAGTATTCTAAAGAAAGGGTAATGATGGAGGGAAATGTAAAGAGATCAGCAGTTTCTATAGACCAGAAGAACATGAAGTAGAACTCACTGATTTTGCTGCTCTATTATCCCAGTTCTGTTTTCTTAGACAAATCTGAGAAACAGATCATCCTCCCTGGAAAGCCTGCCTCCCTTTTATGAAAATACTATTAGCTTTATGGGATGAAGAGAAATAAAATCGAGCCATAATTACAAATTATTCATAGCATCAGGATTCTTAGGCTGTATCATCTCAAAGTCTTAAAGCTGATAGGGATTATGTGGATGCTTGCAATGGTTCTTAGTTGTGAATGAATTCAAGGCAGAAGTTTTACTCTTTTTACGGTTATATATGGTTAAAATAATATTTTATTTCTTTATTTTGCTTTTTTGGTACATAATTTTAATATTCGTGTTTCAGTCCTACAAATGAGCTTAAGAAAAATCAGACTCTTCTGTACTAGGAAGATTTTAATTAGTGAAAAGAATTAAATTTGTATTCTATATTCCTTTATATGGCATTTGTCATTACCCTGGTCAAGTGGACAAGTATGCATATGTACCTACCATGAAGTAAAAAAGTAACTAATACGTACAGTGCCAGTTTTATTTAAAGAACTAATTTGTGAGGTTTTGATTTAAAATGTTGCAGATAGGGACGCCTGGGTGGCTCAGTCGGTTTAGCATCTGCCTTCGGCTCAGGTCATGATCTCAGGGTCCTGGGATGGAGTCCCACATCCGGCTCCTTGCTCGCCAGGGAGCCTGCTTCTCTCTCTGCCTGCCGCTTCCCCTGCTTGTGCTCTCTCTCTCTCTAAAAAATAAATAAAATCTTTAAAAAGATAAAAATAAAATGTTAAAG
Organism: Ursus maritimus; assembly: GCF_017311325.1. Taxonomy (NCBI): domain Eukaryota; kingdom Metazoa; phylum Chordata; class Mammalia; order Carnivora; family Ursidae; genus Ursus; species Ursus maritimus. The sequence goes on along the minus strand of NW_024426663.1, from coordinate 35,053,151 downwards.
ATAGGTGAATATTTTGTAGAATAGTGCACTTATATAGGGTATAGATGTAGATAATGTAATATTTGTATGATTTCCTTTTTTTTCAGGTAACAGACTGGGTAGACCCATCGTTTGATGATTTTTCAGAGAATACAGGCATCTCTGTTACTGCCACATCATTAGGTGTGAATAACTCAAGTCACAGAAGGAAAAATGTGCCTTCCAGATTAGAAAGTAGCAGATTTCCAGCTAGAAAAAGAGAAAAGCCATCTTCCTTAGAAAAGATTTATGGTCTAGAAAATTCAAAAGAGTATCTGTCTGAAAATGAACCATGGGTGGATAAATACAAGCCAGAAACTCAGGTACTAAAAAGGATGCAAACAAGTGTACATAATTTAATTTAAGGAAGGAGTGGAATGTATATTTTCAGATTATTACTCATATGAATCTTTCTGAATGAATTAGAAAAAAACAGTAATTCCTAGTTTTTTTATGTTCATGGCTCAGCATTTCTCATGTTATTCTGAAATTGTACCATTGGTTATTTGTCATAGATTTAATTTAATCCCAACATAGAACTGCTCTGTTTTATTTTTTTCTTAAATGTAATATCCCTTCCCAAAATGTATTTCAGGATTTAAAAAGATTATGTAATTATGTAATCCCAAATTCTCATACAGTGGTGTCAGCGTTAAGAACAGAATTTTTCAATACAAGAAATGAAGTGTAATAGCAATTTTTAATTCTCATATCATGTTGTTTGCTAGTTTTTTCATTAAAAATGCTTAATTTAGATTAATGTGTGCTGCTGTACCAAAAATCCTTGAGTTAAAATGTTTTATTTTAAACTTGAAATTTTTAGCATGAACTTGCTGTGCATAAAAAGAAAATTGAAGAAGTCGAAACCTGGTTAAAAGCTAAAATCTTAGAAAGGCAACCAAAACAGGTAATTCAATTAGAAATGTGTTTTAAAATATATAACATCTAATGTTTCTCTGATTTATAGTTGATTGTAAGAAGTTAAACTTTTTTTTAAGATTATATATTTATTTGACAGAGAGAGAGAGCAAGCCCTCACACAAGCAGGGAGAGCAGCAGACAGAGGGAGGGGGGAGAGGGAGAAGCAGGCTCCCCACGGAGCAGGCAGCCTGATGCGGGGCTAGATCCCAGGACCCTGGGGTCATGACCTGAGCCAAAGGCAGACATTTAACCGACTGAGCCACCCAGGCTCCCAGAAGTTAAACTTTTATGATGATTTTGTTAAGTCCAGATCACCTACAATAAAAAAGTCTCTGATTTACTACTACAGACTTCACTAAAAGATTCAGAGATTTTGAGTTTTCTCCTTTACTTGTACTTCTTTCCCCACTTACATCTTATCATTGTCATAAAGTATAATAAATCAGTTAGGGTGCTAGTATATTTAGCACATCAGATTATCTCCTGCTGAAGCAAGCAGGCAAATTACGTATTAGTTTTTGTACTAAATAAAGCCTAAAACAGTCATCATTCATTTTAAGGCTGATGTTTTTTGTTTCACTTCCTACTTCTGTAATTACTTTTAGCCTCCAAACTAGAATATTCTTTCTCTCTCTTTTTAAACTTTATTTTGAGATTCTTCAAACATAAAGGAAAGTAGAATAATAAATGAATACTCTTATGTCTATTATATACCCATCATTTTCCCTCTTAAGTATTTTAAAGTATATGAAGTATTTTCAATTATGAATATGTGACATTTCGGTCAGACTTCTGGAAATATCAGTATCCCTCTTTTTTTTTTTTTAATAAAGCACTTTCCTAATTAACTATATATACCATTATGCTATATAACAAAATTAATTCCATAATGTTATCTAATGCTCATTTCATATTCACATTTCTCTATTTGTCTACAAAGTGTCATTTATAGTGGATTTGTTATATCCAGGATCTAATCAAGGACTACACATTGCATTTGATTGTTACACCTCTTAGGTCTTTTAAAATCTAGAACGGTCCTCTTTTACCCTCTCTTTTTCTCTAAGACATTGACTTACTGAAGAGGCCAGGCCAGGTGACTTGTAGAACTCTCACATTGTAGATTTGTCAGGTTGTTTCCTCGTCATGATGACTAACTTATTCTTCTATCTTGCATTTCCTATGGCCTGGAAGTGTGAGTCAGGGGTTTGATAGATTCAAGTTGAACATTTTTGAAGAATACTTTTTAGGTCATGGTATATGTTTTATATTGCACCATATCAGAAAATGTTTGATTCTCCTGCTGTCTTTCATGTTAAGTTTGATCATTTAATGAAGGAAATAATAGTCAAAAATCTTTTTTTTTTAATTTTATTCATTTATTTGAGAGAGAGTTAATGAGAGAGAGCCTGAGCCGGGCGGGAAGAGGGAGAAGCAAACTCCCTGCTGAAAAGGGAGCCCGACTAGGGGCTCAATCCCAGGACCCTGGAATCATGACCTCAGCCAAAGGCAGACACTTAACTGATTGAATAGATTTAATAGAAATCTTCATTATGAAGTAGATTTCCCTTGCAACTGCCACATAATCTCTGGGGAGATAATTTCACAATGTTAAATGTCTAGTTCCCCAGCAGTCTTTCACATAAGTGCTTTAGTGTCCATTTTCAGTCTTTGTCTGAATCAGTTATTATGTTAAGATTTTGAAATGGTGATTTTTTTTTTTCAAGATTTTATTTATTGGGACACCTGGGTGGCTCAGTTGGTTAGGGGTCTTGGGATCGAGTCCTGCATTGGGCTCCTTGCTCAGCGGGGAGTCTCCTTCTCCCTCTGCCTGCCTCTCCCCCTGCTTGTGTGCTCTCTCTCTCTCCGTCTGACAAATAAATAAAATCTTTTAAAAAATAAAAATAAAAGCTTCTTCCAAGAAGTTGGACTCTCACCAATCATATACTCTTTATTATATAAAAGTTCAGTGATGTTAGTAATTATAAGACATTTTTATTCAAAACAATTTTTGATAACTTGTAGATTTTTCTGTGGGCAAGCCAAAATTATTTTTTCTCAAATTTACTGTAAGTACTTAAAATACATGCTAAATTTAATTTTTCACGGCAATATCTTCAAAATATGGTAAAACTGTTACAGTATGATGGAAATGTAATGTACAGCATAGGAGATATAGTCAATAATATTGCAGTAACTTTATATGGCGACAGATGAGATAGCTAGACTTATAATCATTTTGTAAGATAAAAATATTAAATCACTATGATGTACATTTGAAACTATTAGGATGCTATATGCCATTTATACTTCAATTCAAAAAAACTATTATAATGTAGACAATGGGAACATTAACAAAAGTCTTCATGTTTTAGTGTTCTGATAGACTATCTCCCACTTCTCTTATGGGAAGCAAAAACTTTTGCTATATGGCTCTACTCACTGTGTCCAAAAACAAGACACTTAACTCATATTAGAACTGTACGTGGGTGCCCATGCTTCATCTTCCTCTTCTTTTTTTTTAAAAGTAATCTGCTTGGAAGTAGTCAGTTCTTGTTATTTACATTAGGTATGTCCTGTAAAGTTACTGGAAACAATAAGCAAATAGTGAAATCATAGTTCCTAAGAGAAATAAGGAGTTAGGTTGCTACAAAACAGTCTTCCCCTGGTCATATTTACATCACCTCATCAATATACAACCTTGTTTTCTATTTGTTTTTGTTCAAAGATACCATATTTAATATATATTATTGAATCATTAAATTCATGGCTGATATCACCATAACTCATATACTCATACATTTTAAAAAGTAGGACTGCTTGTCTTCTGGAGCCACATACAAGGGCCCTTATTTATATTAGTTAATAAAGATAAAACAGTTGAGCAGGATTATAGCCCACCAGGGAATGTAGGAAATCATCTTCCCCTGATATTTTTTTTTTAGCTTTAACTTCTTTTCTTTTTTTTTTAAGATTTTATTTATTTATGTGACAGAGAGACAGCCAGCGAGAGAGGGAACACAGCAGGGGGAGAGGGAGAGGAAGAAGCAGGCTCCCAGCCGAGGAGCCCGATGTGGGACTCGATTCCGGAACGCCAGGATCACGCCCTGAGCCGAAGGCAGACGCTTAACGACTGCGCTACCCAGGCGCCCCTAGCTTTAACTTCTTTATCAGATTTATTATATAAGGAGATATTATTGTGACCTACAACCTATCGTCTCTCTTTGAAGTTCTGTCTCTGGAAAATATGTTTCTTAATATACATTTCTTAAAGATTCTGATATCCTAACTAACATCTTCTCATGAGAATATTATACTTGTTTATTACTAAAGCATTTTTGAATTCAGGTAACCTCTAAAAATACTTGTTTCAGACATTACCTCCTTAATCTAGCTGAAGTTTAGTTGTTTTAAGTTGGCTACTGAGTATGGGCGCCTGGGTGGCTCAGTTGGTTAAGCATCTGCCTTCGGCTCAGGTCATGATCCTGGGGTCCAGGGATTGAGCCCGGCACTGGGCTCCCTGCTCAGCGGGGAGCCTGCTTCTCCCTCTCCTCCCCTGCTTGTGCTCTCTCTCTCTTTCTATGTCAGGTGAATAAAATCTTAAAAAAAAAAAAAAATTTGGCTACTAAGTCCTTAAGAGGGACATAATGCAAGAATTGAAGAACTATTAGAAGTTATGCTAAAGTTTAGGAAATATGATTATCCTCTTTTATCTAAAGCTGGTATAATCCAGCTAACATCAGTATAAAATTTGGTCAGCTTTACTAGATATTTAGTAAATATTTATAGAAGTAATTACTATTTGAAAGAAAATTCAAACCTAATATTCTAGCAATCCAGTGATTTTGATTTTTGATTAATGTTTGTGTTTGGTTTTAGGGTGGATCTATTTTATTAATAACAGGTCCTCCTGGATGTGGGAAAACAACAACTATAAAAATACTATCAAAGGAGCATGGTATTCAAGTACAAGAGTGGATTAATCCAATTTTACCAGATTTCCAAAAAGATGATTTCAAGGAGATACTTAATCCTGGTAAGGTTTGCTATGAAGGTAGTGGAAATAGTGGGAAAAGTCTATGTTTAAAGGTTTAAAATGAACTCCCCATCTATATTCTTGAGATTCCTAAGATTCTTTTGGGTGTATGTTTTTGTGAGAAAATCTATGTTGTGACTCCTATGCTAGATTGGTATCTGCCCACTATCAGTAGCTTCACAAAATGAGAGTAGCAATCAGAGGAAACCATCTGAGACCATTTTCTTTCATACTTCCCAGTTTCAGACAGAAGTACTTTCAGGAGAAGAGGGGATGCTTGCTTCTAGTAGAGGAGAATGAGATTCTTTGAGGATTAAGTCTGACTGACTGATCCATCGTCAACATACTCATTTGGCGTATTTTCACTGTATAGGGAAAGATACAAATGTTTTTACCAGTTGTGTGGCTATTATATTGACAGCTGTGTTCTACAGTCGGTTCATTCTATATTACATTCATTGTTATAGAAAATCCATTGTGGTCCATGAGGACTCTTGTCTTGAATATTGTATTTTAAATTTGTACAGTTTTGCCTAAGTAGAAAAAAATCTACAATGTCGTAAGCTCCTTCATGTATGTGCGAATGTATTCAGTAATGTATATGTGTGTGTTACATACATATGTGTAATTTCGATGTATACATAATTTGTTTAAAGTAAAAATGTTAAATGTTTTCTTTCAGAAGCCAGCTTCCATGTATTTCCCTACCAGTCTCAGATAGCAGTTTTTAAAGAGTTTCTACTAAGAGCAACGAAGTATAACAAACTACAAATGCTTGGAGATGATCTAAGAACTGATAAGAGGATAATTCTGGTTGAAGTACGGACAAATTTTGAGATCCTGCTGTAACTATTCAGTAAATAATTGCAAGATATATCTTATTAATAGCGGCATTAACTCTCTGCATAGTATTAATAGTGATAAAATGTAACGTAAAAGCTCGGTGATAGCTGAAGTCTCAGGTCTTTTTCAGTAAACTTGAATAGAGTAGCTATAGGTTAATGAACTTTAAAATTTTAATGGCTTTGGTATAGAAAAGCAAAAGAAATAATTTGGAAAATGATGTCTTAGTGAAAATACTGTAACTAGTAGCGATCCTAAGAAATTTGATTGAAGATTGGGTTTCCCATTGATGCATTTATTGTTTAGGACGTCCGCTTTTTCATGTTTTCCTTAATTTCTGTGAAAGTTTTAGTTACAATACATTGAATAGGTAACATTTTTTCCCAAATTTGGTTAATATGAATCTTGTATAAATTTACACATTAATGAAACTGAGTAATATTTATCATTTTTCAATAGGATTTACCTAACCAGTTTTATCGAGATTCTCATACTTTACATGAAATTCTCAGGTGAGTTTCAGTGAAGTTTTCTCAAACTTTGAATCAAATGACAATACCTTATATTTCAACATTGCTATACTTTATTCTAGGAAATATGTGCACAGTGGTCGATGTCCTCTAATCTTTATAATTTCTGACAGTCTCAGTGGAGATAATAATCAAAGGTTACTGTTTCCCAAAGAAATTCAGGAAGAGTGTGCTATAGCAAACATTAGGTAAGAATGAAATTTCTGCTTGTAATGCTCACATACATGTTATATTTTTAAATTGATCATCTAACCAGTATCTTTTTTTTATAAAACTTTTTAAACAGTTTTAACCCTGTGGCACCAACAATTATGATGAAATTTCTTAATCGAATAGTGACAATGGAAGCTAACAAGGTACGTCTCTTAAGAACTGATTATTTTGAATCTTACATTGTAGTTTTAGAAAGCCATACTTGTGTTGTTATAAACACATATTATTTCTCTTTTTAGAATTAAAATATTTGTTTACATTCGTCAGGCCTCTCATTCTAGAAAAGGCAGGAAATACTGATTTTAAAAATCCCTAACCTTTCGCTATTATTAAACCTAGCTTTCTCTTTCACATTGAGGTAAATTTCCCTTTGCTTGGCTTAGTGCTATAAATTGTGTCTCCTATCAAGAAACTGTTTCCTGGCATCTAGGTACATTAGTCATCAACAGTCCAACTCTACTTTTGTCCTGTTGTCACAATTTTTTTTTAATTTAATAGTGTGTTTATTGTGGTAAAAATCATAAAATTTACCATCTTAACCATTTATTTTCTGACGTTATGGAGATACACTTGACACATAATATTGTACCAGTTTAAGGTGTACAGCACATTGATTTGATACACTTACGTACTGCAGAATGATTACCGCTGTGGCATTACCCACAACACCTCCATCACTTCGTGTAGTTACCATTTCTTTTTTGTGGTGAGAACATTTAAGATCTACTCACTTAGCAGCTTTCAAGTAGTTATACAGTATTATCAGCAATATCAGCAATACCATCTTAACCATTTTTAAATGGACAGTTCAGTAGTGTTATATATATTAACATTGTAAAACAGCTGTTGTCATTTTTAATAGATCACTTTTTTCTATCTTTCAAATCAACATGATGTTAAAATAAACTGATGGAACTTCTCCCAGCAGCATGGTTCTAGGGGACCCTACTGCTACAGATCAACCAAATCTTACATGAAACCTAAGGTTTTTTTGCAGCACTCGGATCATAGTAACTGATGGCAATCTCCAAGGGAGAGTTTGCTTTGAGGATTAAACAAAATAATGTATGTATGTAGAGCACTTAGTGGAATAAATAAAAACTATTAATAGTGAAAAATCAGAAACAAACGGAGTCCAGTAATAGAGGGAGCAGTTATTATGGTGAGGTATCATGTGATTGATGGGTGTTTTGAGAATATTTAGTGACATGAGAAAATACGGTTTAATGTCAAGTTAAAAATAACAACATGCAGGGGCGCCTGGCTGGCTTATTCGGAAGGGCATGCAACTCTTGACCACGGGGTCGTGAGCTGGAGCCACCTTGTTGGCTGTAGAGATTATAAATAAATAAATAAGTGAGTGAGTGAGTGAAGTTACAGTGCTAACAATAGAAATTGTATCTTCAACCCTTGCTATGTGTCAGGCACTACGCAAAGTATTTTCACATACCTGATCTTATTAAATCTCACCACAACCATACAAAATTGGTACATAATCCCTATTTTACAGATAAGGAAACAGCTTTTGGGGAGAAATAACTTGCATAATATCCCACAACTATTAAGTATCAGATAGGGGGCCCCTGGGTGGCGCAGTTGTTAAGCGTCTGCCTTCGGCTCAGGGAGTGATCCCGGTGTTCTGGGATCGAGCCCCACATCAGGCTCCACGGTTGGGAGCCTCCTTCTTCCTCTCCCACTCCCCCTGCTTGTGTTCCCTCTCTCGCTGGCTGTCTCTCTCTGTTAAATAAATAAAATCTTAAAAAAAAAAAAAGTATCAGATAGGTTTGAAGTTTCGTTCTGACTCCATTTCACTGTGCTGAAACAAAACAGTTTTCAATAACAGCAGAATGCACATATATACTTGGACCTGTACATATTAGAAAACAGTACATAAAAATGCTGAGAGTGATTAGATCTGGATGGTAGGATTATTTGTGATTTTTTAAAAAATATCTTTGTGATTTTTTATAAAGATTAAAAATTCAGTACCAGGGATTAAGAAGTTGTGGTCCATATATACAATGGAATATTACTCAGCTATCAGAAAGAACGAGGTCTCAACATTTGCTACAACATGGATGGCACTGGAGGAGATAATGCTAAGTGAAATAAGTCAAGCAGAGAAAGACAACTATCATATGATTTCTCTCATCTATGGAACATAAGAACTAGAATGATCAGTAGGGGAAGAAAGGGATAAAGAAAGGGGGGGTAATCAGAAGGGGGAATGAAACATGAGAGACTATGGACTATGAGAAACAAACTGAGGGCTACAGAGGGGAGAGGGGTGGGGGAATGGGATAGGCCGGTGATGGGTAGTAAGGAGGGCACATATTGCATGGTGCACTGGGTGTTATACACAACTAATGAATCATCGAGCCTTACATCGAAAACCGGGGATGTACTGTATGGTGACTAACATAATATAATAAAAAATCATTATAAAAAAAAATTCAGTACCAGGAGCATAACTACAAATTACAGCTTTTAAATATTTATTAAACAAACATTGAGAATTAATAAAAATAATCAACATCATAGCACCTTATCACATTAACTCAAATTTTTTTTAAGACTAAGTTGTTAAATTGCAAGCGACATTCACTTCAGCAAGTTGCGTTGAAATAGTAAAGAGATACCATGACTTTTTTGTTATGTAATTAACATGCTGTACCTTAAATAGTGGACCTGCAAGAATGTTAGAACTAGTATACCTTTTTTTTTTAGGATTTTTAAATTTTTAAGTAACCTCAACACCCACTGTGGGGCTCAACCTTAAAACCCCAAGATCAAGAGTCGCATGCTCTACTGACTGAGCCAGTCACGTGCCCCTAGAACTAGTATACTTTTGATATTATTGTTGATACTGTTACATCACAGGAGCAACAACCAGCACACTATTCAAGTCTTTCAAGCTTTTATAAAATCAAATGTTAAGATACTGTCTGGGGTCTCCAAGGATGATAATGATGGTAGAAGAAGATCAAAAGAACATTTTAATCTCTGGCATTCTGTAGCTCAGTTAATTATATTAAAAAAGAGTATTGACTTTTTTAAAGATTTTATTTATTTATTTATTGGCAGGGAGCGGGGGAGAGAGAGAGCACAAGCAGAGGGGAGCAGCAGGCAGAGGAAGAAGCAAGCTGCCTGCTGAGCAAGGAGCCTGATGCGGGACTTGATCCCAGGACCCTGAGATCATGACCTGAGCTGAAGGCAGACACTGAACCAACTGAGCCACCCAGGTGTCCCAGGAAATGTAACTTGAAATCGTGATCCTTGGTAGCTGAAGGAAATACCATGGATCTTAATCACTTTGAACACACAGATGTGGTCGAAATGTGTGATCACACTTTACATAATGATATCAAAAAGACTAAAGATCTTTTTTTCTTTTAAAAACAGAGAAACATAGGGGCGCCTGGATGGCGCAGTCGTTAAGTGCCTGCCTTCGGCTCAGGGCGTGATGCTGGAGTCCTGGGATCGAGCCACACATCAGGCTCCTCTGCTGGGAGCCTGCTTCTTCCTCTCCCACTCCCCCTGCTGTGTTCCCTCTCTTGCTGGCTGTCTCTCTCTGTCAAATAAATAAAATCTTTAAAAAAATAAAAACAGAGAAACATCTATTTAAACTAAATGCCAATTTACCTTAAGCTATGATAAGTCATTGACTTTCCTAAGCAGACTGGCATTTAACATGGAAGCTTTTTAGCATCTAACTTTAAAAGATTCTAATGTACTTTTTCATTTAGTTTTGAGAATGGGGCGGTGTTTTTTTGGTTTTAGAAACTAGTTTTAAACTTTAATTTTTTTCATTTTAGGATGGAGGAAATATTATTGTCCCTGATAAAAGTTCTCTAGAGTTGCTCTGTCAAGGATGTTCTGGTGATATCAGAAGTGCAATAAACAGCCTCCAGTTTTCTTCTTCAAAAGGTAACTGTGAAAGATAAACTCCTACTGCGTTGTATAGGTGACTAACTTTCTCTTAATGGTTCATGAATCTAAATCAAACAGAATGGATTTTAACTTAGAGTTGATATATATCTCCATCTACAGTTTTTTTTTGAGACTGTTCTATAAAATCACGTGTGTACATGTGCATACACACACCCCTGTAAACATGTCATTGTATGTATCTGTAAACCTGAGACAAAACCCGATTCATTTATGTGGTTTGGTACTTTACTTTTTAAACTTAATTTGGATGAGACTTCCTGGGTGAAAATCCTGGCTCTGCCATTTACCAGTGAATAATCTTGCAAATGACAGTCATTTTGTGCCTGCATAGTCTCACCTTTTATATGAGAAGCTCTCTTACAGAGTTGCCTGAAAAGTAAGTGAGTTAATACTTGTAGGGTGTTTATTCCAGTGCTTGATATATATTAAGGAGTCAGTAAATGGTCAACTGTTAATGGGCTGAGGGGCACCTGGATGGCTCAGTCGGTTTAGTGTTTGACTCTTGATTTCAGCTCAGGTCATGATCTCAGGGTCATAAGATCGATCCCCTCCTGGGGGGTCCATACTGGGCACGGAGCCTGCTTGAGGTTCTCTCTCTCCCTCTCCCCTGAGTGCATGTGGGTGTGCTCTCTCCAAAATAAATAAATCTTTAAAAAATATATAGTATTGTGCTTACGTAGTTTTACTTTTGTATTTATTTTTTATATATGATACATTTAATAAATTGATTTACTTTTATTGTAAAAAAGGTGCAGTGTCATGCTATATTAAACAGGAGGGGGGGCGCCTGGGTGGCGCAGTCGTTAAGCGTCTGCCTTCGGCTCAGGGCGTGATCCCGGCGTTCCGGGATCGAGCCCCACATCAGGCTCCTCCACTAGAAGCCTGCTTCTTCCTCTCCCACTCCCCCTGCTTGTGTTCCCTCTCTCGCTGGCTGTCTCTATCAAATAAATAAATAAAATCTTTAAAAAAAAATAAAAAAATAAACAAAAAAAAAATAAACAGGAGGGGCACCTTAGTGGTTCAGTCGGTTAAGCATCTGACTCTTGATATCAGCTCAGGTCTTAGTCTCAGGGTCCTGAGTTCAAGCCCTATGTTGGGCTTCACGTTGGGCATGGAGCCTACTTAAAAGAAAAACAAAGGGGGAGGTGGTGCCTGGGTGGCTCAGTAGGTTGAGCAACTGACTCCTGATTTTGGGTCAGGTCATGATCTCCTGTGTCATGGATGGAGCCCCAAGTGGGGCTTGGCGCTCAGCAGAGAGTTTGCTTGAAGGTTCTGTCCCTCTGCCCCTCCCCCTATTCATGTGCTCACGTGGTCTCTCTCTTTCTCTCAAATAAATAAATAAATCTTTAAAAAAATAGAGAGAGAGAGATAGCACATGGTTTCTTGTACATGGTCCTCGTCAGAAAACATTTAACAAGCACCCTACTTGATGTTTCACATTGAGGAATTGACCTTGAAAAATTAAAAACCATCTTTGGAGCTCTCAAAATCCACCTGAAATCCTGGTGTCTACCTACAAGTATAACCTGTTCGTTTAGTTTACATCTTTGTTTTTCAAAATAACTAGAGAAAAGTAAATAGCAGCGTAATTCAACTGAAACCAGAATTCTGTTTTTCCTGTAGAAACATAAATGTAAACGGTGCTTAGGTTCACTGCTGGAATTATGGGTTGGGAAGGCTGAAGTAGGCCAGTTTGCAATCCTGTCATTTATAACATTATTACTCTGACCTCAGAAATTTTAAAAGGGAAGAAAATAATATTTTTTGAGTGGGTCAGGAACTGTATTTGCAATCATACATTGTTTCATTTAATTCTTTTTTTTTTTTAAAGATTTTACTTATTTATTTGACAGAGAGAGACAGCCAGCGGGAGAGGGAACACAAGCGGGGGGAGTGGGAGAGGAAGAAGCAGGCTCCGAGCAGAGAATCCTGATGTGGGGCTCGATCCCAAAACACCGGGATCACGCCCTGAGCCAAAGGCAGGCGCTCAACGACTGCGCCACCCAGGAGCCCCTATTTTATTTAATTCTTGACCAGCTTAATGAGATAGACAATAATAAGAATCAAACCCAGATCCTATGTTCTTTCTGTCTTCCAGGCTACTTTTCTTAAGTGATGCATTCTGAGTTTTGAACAGTAGATTTACCAATGAAATTTCAACACGGGCATATTCATAAATTGAAGACTGCCCAAATCAGTAGAGAGGTGATACGGAATAGTTGTTGAACATGCACCACTACAGAACTGTCCTGCCTGGATTCAGGTCACTTAGTAGCTGATGACTTTGAGGCAGTTACTTAATCTCTTTCTATCTCCTATCTTTAATGTATATAATAATAGTTCTCTGCTAATCAAGTTATTTTGAGGATTTAGTTGGCTAATACCTATCATGCACCAAGAACAGTACCTTGCACAAGCAGTACTGTGAGAAATCAAAATGATAGGCCTATATTAGGAGAATGTGTCATTTCTATGGGTGAAAATTTGAATTCTGCATCATGAGGTACTTTTAGGTGACATTGTATTCCATTTTAATAGCGTAGCAACCCGAAGACGACTGTTAACTCAGTTCACATATTTTATAATTACAGTTATAAATAAAAAATATATTTTGATTAGATTATTTAGTGTAACTATATAAAATGTCTGTCTTATTTTTCGTATTTTAATTTTATTTTCAATATCGTTTCTCGGGTGTATATTATTTAGGAGGAAACCGTTTATGGCCAAGGAAGAAAGGAATGTCTTCAATAAAATCAGATGCCGCGCTGTCAAAATCAAAACAAAGGAAAAAAACTGATAAGATTTTTGAAAACCAAGAGGTCCAAGCTATTGGTGGCAAAGATGTTTCTCTTTTTCTCTTCAGAGCTCTGGGGAAAATTCTGTATTGTAAAAGTAAGAAAATCTTATATATGTATTTTTTTAATCTGTTAGGTATTAGTCTTAGAACTGAAATTAAATACCAGTTTTTTAAAATGTCACGTATCTGGCAGCTAGAGCTAGGTCTGATAGTCTTTGGCAAGGCCTAAGACATAGCAGATAAATGTATTTAGATAGAGTATTTTTGGACTATGGACAGGACTAAATGTAAAAACTACTATAGACTATATCCATGTCTGTAAATCTTTTAAAGTATAGCTTGCTGCAGGTAAGACATCAGTTTCTCTAGAATTTTAGTGGCAGGTGTTGGTATCCCAAAGCCCTCTTAGGCCTGAACTCTGGACACCAGGACCCTAGACAAATTGCCGGGTAGCTTCAGGCTTCTTTGGATCTCCTTGCATTTCTCCTCACTGCCTGCTCTCTCCCCAACCAGAGATGTTCTGTTTCCCTCTTCCTTCTTTAATGCCTGCTTCCCTGCAGTCCCTCCACTCGGATCACTGATCTCTAAGCTCCCTGATTGTTTTTCCTTTCAGTAAAATCCCAAACTTTGCTTTTCGTGTAGAAAATATCAGTTCTCAGTCCGCTGATCCTGAAGGAAGAGAATTAGGATTGGGGCTGGGGGGGTGGAATCTAGCATGCCTTTATATAGATTGAAACAATTCAAGCAAAATTTTGAAGGAAACTGTTGCCGTAGTTTAGAATCCTTTTATCTGTTATAGCACAAAGTAAATAATCAAAATGGACCATTGAGAAATCGTGTCCTCAATTTTCTCTCAGATAGTTTTTCAAACTTCTTGTAAAATAGCAGCTTTGGTGGGTCACAAATAGTATGTGAACAGACATTCATTGAAGTTTCATGCGTAATCACACCTTTTATTATCTGAGACTATTTTCTGATTGCCAAAAACCCAACTGTTTTAAACAACTGTTTTTATCCTCCTATGAAACTCTTGAGTGCCTCCTGTACCTGTTTTCCATCTTCTTATCTTCCTTGTCTCTTTGCCTTCTGTTGTCCCTCTGTGTTTCTTCTTTGCAGATGGTCAAAAATTTGGGGTTTCTAAATGGAAACCTTCATGCCACCCGCAGAAAATGAAACAGGCACACTTAGTGGAAGTGAAGACGCCACTCTGTCCTTGGGTCTCTTACCTCTGAACCTCAGTGACTATTCCCACTGATTCTTTTCCTTCCACTCTTTGGTTTCCTTCTCAACATTCATTTATAACTTCCTGCATCAGGAAACAGGATTCCTGTTCTCATGCAGAAAGCAGCCTCATCCTAAGTGGTAAAGAAAACAGTAAAGATCTTTTATTGAGAATGAGGATCAAAAGAAGAAAGCAACACAGAGCTGAAAAGGTGAAATGCTGCAGAGTGCTTTGAGAGTTGGAATATTTTATTTCTAGAAAAGCCATAATCCAGGCATCAGAATTCTTTTTTTTTTTTTTTTTAAGATTTTATTTATTTATGTGACAGAGAGACAGCCAGCGAGAGAAGGGAACACAGCAGGGGAGAGGGAGAGGAAGAAGCAGGCTCCCAGCTGAGGAATCCTATGTGGGACTCAATCCCGGGACGCTGGGATCACGCCCTGAGCCGAAGGCAGACGCTTAACGACTGCACCACCCAGGCGCCCCAGGCATCAGAATTCTAATTTGAGTTCTTAAGAATAGTGATAATGAGACAACTCACTATATATATAGCAGGAAGGTACTGGAACAGTGAGGCAACTCACATAAGCCTCCAGTTACTTTGTTTTTTTATTTTTAACATCTTGCTTAGTATGTTTGGTATTATGTGCCTAAAGTGCTGAAAAAGCTTCGAATGAGTGGTTCTTCAACTGTAGATGGTGGTACTTTTAATAATTCCAGAAATTTTTTTATAGGAGCATCTTTATCAGAAGTAGATTCCCCTCGGTTGCCTTTGCATTTATCAGAGTATGATCGGGATACCTTACTTGTTCATCCTGAGGTAAAGTCTTTAATAACATTTAGTGCTTTTTACAGGTTATATATTATTTACATTTATGCATATGTGCATTTAACCACTGCATTTTTACCTAAATTATATGTGTATGCTTCTTTTTATAGGAAGTAGTAGAAATGTCACACATGCCAGGAGAGTTATTTAATTTATATCTTCACCAAAACTACATAGATTTCTTCGTGGAAGTAGATGATCTTGTGAGAGCCAGTGACTTTCTGAGTTTTGCAGATATCCTCAGTGGTGACTGGAATGTAAGACCATTTGACTTAACTGTTTTTGTTTATGCATGTTTCCTCAGAATTGGGAAAGTTTACTTTTATTCCTCATTATTTGACATGTAACTTCTTTTTTTTTTTTTTTTTTAAGATTTTATTTATTTTTGAGAGAGAGCGTGGGCAGGGGAGAGGGGCAAGGGGAGAAGCAGACTCCCTGCTGAGTGGAAAACCCAATGCAGGACTCAATCCTAGGACCCTGGGATCATGACCTGAGCCGAAGGTAGACGCTTAACCGACTGAGCCACCCAAGGGCCCCTTATGTGACTTTTTAAAAAATTATTAACATATAATGTATTATTTGTTTCAGGGGTACAGGTCTGTGATTCACCAGTCTTACACAATACACATGTGCTCTCTGTAGCACATATCCTCCCCAATGTCCACCACTCAATTACCCCATTCCTCCCACCCCCTTCACTCCAGCAATCCTCAGTTTGTTTCCTGAGATTAAGAGTCTCTTATGGTTTGTCTCCCTCTCTGGTTTCATCTTGTTTCATTTTTTCCTCTCTTCCCCTATGATCCTCTGCCTTGTTTCTTAAATTCCACATATCAGTGAGAGCATATGATAATTGTCTTTCTCTGATGGACTTATTTCACTTAGCATAATACCCTCTGGTTCCATCCACGTCATTGAAAATGGCAAGATTTCATTTTTTTGATGGCTTCATAATATTCCATTGTATATACACATCTTTATCCATTCATCTGTCAGTGGACATCTGGACTCTTTCCATAGTTCGGCTATTGTGGACATTGCTGCATTAAACATTGGGGTGTAGGTGCCCCTTTGGATCACTACATTTCTATCTCTGGGGTAAATACCCAGTAGTGCAATTGCTGGTTTGTAGGGTAGCTCTATTTTCAACTTCTTGAGGACCCTCCATACTGTTTTCCAGAGTGGCTGCACCAGCTTGCATTCCCACCAACAGTGTAGGAGGGTTCCCCTTTCTCCTCATCCTCGCCAACATCTTCCGTTTCCTAACTTGCTAATTTTAGCTATTCTGACTGGTGTGAGGTGGTATCTCATTGTGGTTTTGATTTGTATTTTCCTAACGCCGAGTGATAATTGATAACTTTTTCATGTGTCTTTTGGCCATTTGGATGTCTTCTTTGCAGAAATGTCTGTTCGTGTCTTCTGCCTGTTTCTTGATTAGATTATTTGTTCTGTCGGGTGTTGCGTTTGATAAGTTCTTTATAGATTTTGGATACTAGCCCTTTATCTGATATGTCATTTGCAAATATCTTCTCCCATGTTGTATTTTGGTTTTGTTGACTGTTTCCTTTGCTGTGCAAAAGCTTTTTCTCTTGTTGAAGTCCCAGTAGTTCATTTTTCCCCTTGCTTCCCTTGCCTTTGGTGATGTGTCCAGGAAGAAGTTGCTGCGGCTGAGGTTGAAGAGGTTGCGGCCTGTGTTCTCCTCAAGGATTTTGATGGATTCCTGTCTCATATTTAGGTCTTTCATCCATTTGGAGTCTATTTTTGTGTATAGTGTAAGGAAATGGTCCAGTTTCATTCTTCTGCGTGTGGCTGTCCATTTTTTCCCAACACCATTTGTTGAAGAGTCTGTCTTTTTTCCATTGGATATTCTTTCCTGCTGTGTCGAAGATTAGTTGACCATAGAGTAAGGGTCCATTTCTGAGTTCTCTTCTTTTTTTTTTTTTAAGATTTTATTTATTTATTTGACAGAGATAGAGACAGCCAGCGAGAGAGGGAACACTAGCAGGGGGAGTGGGAGAGGAAGAAGCAGGCTCATAGCGGAGGAGCCTGATGTGGGGCTCGATCCCATAACGGCAGGATCACGCCCTGAGCTAAAGGCAGACGCTTAACCGCTGTGCCACCCAGGCGCCGCATGAGTTCTCTATTCTGTTCCATTGATCTGTGTATCTGGTTTTGTGCCAGTACCATACCGTCTTGATGATTATAGCTATGTAATAGAGCTTAAAGTCCGGAATTGTGATGCCACCAGCTTTGGTTTTCTTTTTCAGCATTCCTTTGGCTATTTGGGGTCTTTTCTGGTTCCATACAAATTTTAGGATTATTCCATTTCTGTGAAAAAAGTTGATGGTATTTTGATAGGGATTGCATTAAATGTCTAGATTGCTCTAGGTAGCATAGACATTTTAACAAGATTTGTTCTTCCAGTTCCAGAGCATGGAACGGTTTTCCATTTCTTTGTGTGTTCCTCAATTTCTTTCATGAGCGTTCTATAGTTTTCTGAGTAAGGTTCTTTGCTTCGTTGGTTAGATTTATTCCTAGGTATCATATGGTTTTGGGTGCAGTTGTAAATGGGATCGATTCCTTAATTTCTCTTCCTTCTGTCTTGTTAGTGTATAGAAATGCAGCTGATTTCTCTGCATTGATTTTATATCCTGCCACTTTACTGAATTCCTGTATCAGTTCTGGCAGTTTTAGTGTGGAGTCTTTAAGGTTTCCACGTGAAGTATCATGTCATCTGTGAAGAGTGAGAGTTTGATGACTTCTTTGCCGATTCTGATGCCTTTTACATTTTTTTGTTGTCTGATTGCTGAGGCTGGGACTTCCAGGACTATGTTGAACAGCAGTAGGACTGTGTTGAGGAGCAGTGGTGATAGTGGACATCCCTGCCATGTTCCTGACCTTAGGGAAAAAGCTCTCAGTTTTTCCCCATTGAGAATGATAGTCTCTCTGGGTTTTTCCTAGATGGCTTTTATGATACTGAGGTATGTTCTCTCTATCCCTACACTGTGAAGAGTTTTAATCAAGAAAAGATGCTATACTTTGTCAAATGTTTTTTCTGCATCTGTTGAGAGGATCATATAGTTCTTGTTCTTTTTTTTATTAATATAGTGTATCACATTGATTTGTGGATATTGAACCAACCTTACAGCCCAGGAATAAATCCCACTTGGTCATGGTGAATAATCCTTTTAATGTACTGTTGGATCCTATTGGCTAGTATTTTGGTGAAATCTTATGTAACATCTTAATAACAATAATAAAACTAATTCATCCAATCCAGTGTTTGTAATGATAGTGGTTAATCTGACTTTTTTGATGATAACACTAATTTTTTCTTAAGTCATTTTCTGATTATAAAACTAATATATATATTCAGAAGTTTTGACAATCATTGAAGAGTAGATAGAAGGGGAAGAAATGTGCTTTTTATACTTTCTTTTACTTTTTAAATAAAAATTTTTTTATAAATTTGAAATTATTCACTATTAAATTTGTATTTTTCCATAACATTTTAACACTGCTCTGATCAATGTAATAGCAACTAGCCACATGACTAGATTATATTAGATTACATTAAATTAAATTAAACTTAATTTAATTTAAAATTCAGTTCCTCAGTCACACTAGCCACATTTCCAGCATTTGATAGCTACCCGTGGCTAGTAACTACTCTGTTGAACAGCTACCGTGTTGAACAATTTGTTAAATAACAGAATATTTCTGTTACAGAAAGTTCTTTTGCACAACACTGTTTTGATATGTTAATGTTTCTGTATTACAAATATTGAAATAGCATTAATAATTAAAATTAGGAAAGCTACAATAAAAAACATATATGATATGGTTTCTGTGTTATATTTAAAATTTCACTATTCAGCAGTTGCGTTTGCTTAATTTTTTTATATTCCTTTTTATTTTGAAATTTTCTAACCTATAGACAAATTGAAAGAATAGTATGATGAATGCCTATATACCCTTAGCTTTCATTCACCAGTTTTTCACATTTTCCCACGTTTGCTTAACCTCTGTGTTTACACACTTGTTTTGGCCCAATAATTGGAAAGTAATTGCAGGTATCATGTCACTTAATACTTAAGCACGTGTAAAGACATTGCCCTATTACAACCACATATCACTTAAGGAATCTAGCATTAATTTACTAACATCCTTATTCTGATTTCCTCAGTTGTCTCAAAATGTATTTTAAGGGGAACCTGGCTGGCTCAGTCAGTAAAGCATGCATCTCTTGGTCTAGGGGTTGTAAGTTTGAGCCCCACATTGGGTGTAGAGATTACTTAAACATAAAATCTTAACTTGATCTTAGCCAAAAGGCTAAGAAGCAATAAAAAATAAAATCTTTAAAAAAAAATGTATTTTAAGTTGTTTTCATGACCTGCTTCCAAGATCCATTCAGAGTTCATGCATACCGGTTGATTGTTGTGTCTCATTGGAATTTGATTTAGGTAATTTTGTAACATATTATTTTCAGGGCTTGGTTTCAGCTCGGGGTGTGATCTCATGGTTCATGGGATAGAGCCCTGCGTCCACCCCGCACTTGGCAGAGTGTCTGCTTGAAGATTCTCTCCCTCTGCCCCTCCCCACACTCACATATGTGCATGCCCTCTCTCTCTCTAAAATAAATCAGTAAACCTTAAAAAAAAAAGTGAACATACATTAAGTATATAGGATTAATGGTTTTTTGGCATCAGCAGTACCAATAGCTCTGCGTTGTAAATTTCTTACTTTATTTTACATTTTGTCTCCTTTTTAGACGCGCTCTTTACTCAGGCAATATAGTACATCCATAGCTACGAGAGGTGTGATACATTCCAACAAAGCCCGAGGATTTGCTCATTGCCAAGGAGGAGGATGGAGTTTTCGACCCTTGCACAAACCCCAGTGGTTTCTCATAAATAAAAAGGTAAAAAAAAGAATTGTATATTTTTAAAGGTAAACTTTATGGTATGTGAATTATATCTCAATAAAGCTGGTTTTTTTTTTGTAAGTTTTAAAAAAGTATTTTATTAGTAGTAAGAAATAGTTGCTAACACCCACAATTTTTTTAGAATTATAGTAAGACATAAAAAAGACGCTCTTCTTAAATCCCTCATTATTTTTTAGGAAAAAAACTCAAAATTTGAAAGCACATATTTTATTTATTAGTTGACTATTACTGAATTCACAGTATCGTTATAATGATCTTTTAGTTTTAATTAAAATAGGGGCACCTGGCTGGCTCAGTCGGAAGAGCATGTGACTCTTGATCTCAGGGTTGTGAGTTCAAGCCCCGCAGTGGGTGTGGAGATTACTTAAAAAAAAAGGAAAAAAATCCTTGCTTTGCCTCTAACCATCTGGATGGGTTATTTTACCTAATGTGCACTTACTTTCCACAGATTTAAATGTGGAGGATTGGATTAGAAATCAAAAATAAGTGGCCCCCTACATTGAATACTGCACTCAAAAAGATTTTATTCATGAATTTCTAGTCTTTTTAAAAAAAAAAAAAGAGTATAATAATTAAAATTTATATATGGATTTCTGGCTCAGAATTCCTGGACTCTCCTGAAAAGAATGCAAAGTAAGGCAGCACTGGCCTATATTTTTACATGGCAGCAGTCTGATCACACCAAGTAGCATCTGCCCCTTGAAGATGGGAGTGGTGGGTCCCGCTTTCCCCAGCTGTCTCACTGCACTGATTTACGTACCTGCCTATCTCCTACGGCGTCTGGACTACGTCATCTCTAAGATGTCTTCTAGTTCCTAAGTCATATGGCTAAATATGAGCCTGTAATTCATGACCTAAGGCATTTTTCAAACAGATTTCTTGGAGAATTTCATGACTTTTAACCAATTGATGTCCCTTATTGACTTGTTTTGCTCTTTACAGCATGAATATTAATTTTGTCTTATAGTTACATACAGATTATCTCTGTAAAAGTGTAAGCTCCTCAAAGGCAGATTGTGCTCTCCTCCTCAGCCTAGCATTGTACCCATGTTAACTGAAGAAAATTAATTTTTTTACTGAGAAATAGTATCCTCACATAATTTGTGATGCTCATAAACCAAATTCCTTTCATTTTTTAAGGTTTTTTTTTCTTTCTACCTTAAGTCTCTTAAAAAATTCTTATTGCTGTTTTGTCAAATATGAAATAGTTCTATAGGTAAAATGCTTTATTAGGTAAGGCTAGGACAGTTATAAACTAATTAGATAAACTCTTAAAAGTATGTGGCATATAAACAATTTTTGTGATATAGTAAACTCAATTTGTCTAAGGATACATCTCCATATTTTTTTATTTTACTCTTCATTTCATCTTTTTTTTTTCCATACAGTATCGGGAAAATTGCTTGGCAGCAAAAGCACTTTTTTCTGACTTCTCCTTACCAGCTTTATGCCTCCAAACTCAGCTGTTGCCATACCTTGCCTTGCTAACCATTCCAATGAGAAATCCAGGTAATAACATGGGTTTTTATTTGTCCCAAGAAGTAGTGTTTTATAACTTTATCTTTCTGTAGGTCAGCTCATTGCTATATTCTAGTGAGCAAAGTTTTTTCTTGGTCCAGAATTAATACATGCTTTTGATTTAAAAAGGAAGAAAGCAATACCGAAGTATATAAAGTAAAAATTAAAAGTTCCCTATAACCACAGGTAATTCCTTTTGAAAGATTGGTATAAATTCTTCCAGACTTTTTTCTGTGTATATACAAATAATAGGCATATGCTTTAATTAGCATATGACACTTGTCATGGATAGCACTCCATATTTTATAAATATGTACTGAATCAGCTTCAGAGGTTGGGAAGTCCAAAATCAAGATACAAGCATATTCAGTATTTGGTGAAGGCCTCCTTCCTACCTTGTAGATGGCTGCCATCTTATATTCTCACATGGCAAAGAGCAGAGCAAAGAAAGAGCCCTCTCTGATGTCTCTTTTATAAATATCAGAAATCCAGGATCATTTTATACTTCTCTGTCCTAGTACTGGAATCAGGAATTTCAGGAGCCCTGGTTCCTTATAGTGGAAATGGTATTTAGAATTAGGATCTGGGGGCACCTAGCTGGTTCAGTCAATAGAACATGTGACTCTGGATCTAGGGGTTGTGAGTTCACTCTCCATTTTGGGCCTAGAGGTTACTTAAAAAAAAAAAAGAAATTAGGATCTGGACACTAGGTATGGTCCTTGCTACTGGCGTATCATTGTGTCTAGGTTGTTTCAGTGGAACAAACCTAGGTTGTGTGTGTGTGTGTGTGTGTGTGTGTGTGTGTAAACCATGAGTTCACACCAATACATTGTTTCAGCCTAACACCACAGAGTTTATTCTAACCTTTCCCAGTTTAGTATCTAGTAGTGGTTTAGACTACTTACATTGGAATTATCTAGAGAATCATTTATCTACTAGTTAGAAATTCAGATTATAGGATCACAAACTCAGTTTTCCATATCAAAAAGCTGTTTCTTAAAAAAAAATCCTAATTCTCTTCTATTCCCCTTTCATTTGCTTGTTGTCCATTTGTTTATCTTCAGAGAATTGTCTGTTTAAAGCTTTTTAAAAATCTGTTTCAGCTCAAATTTCTTTTATCCAAGATATCGGAAGACTTCCTCTAAAACGACACTTTGGAAGGTAAACTCATTGTTTTAACTTTCAAAACCTGTTTCAAGACCTGTTATTGAAATCTTCACTGAGTGTTATCTCTTTATTCAGTATATAGCCAGTAAAATTAATCTGTAAAATCCAAGAAATACATATTATTCCCAGTGATTAATGACCATATGATTGCATTGTAGATCCATCATTTTATTACATAAAGCAGTGTATTTTCACTGGCTCACATGTGGAATCCTAAAAGCAAGGGCATTTTTTTTTTTTAAGATTTTATTTATTTATTTGACAGAGACAGCGAGAAGGGGAGCGGGAGAGGGAGAAGCAGGCTTCCTGCTGAGCAGGGAGCCCGATGTGGGGCTTGATCCCAGGACCCTGGGATCATGACCTGAGCCAAAGGCAGATGCTTAATGGCTGAGTCCCCCAGGTGCCCCGAGCAAGGGGATTTTTAAAATCCTCCATTTAACAAATCTTGCATATGTGGAAACCCCTTTTCACCTTTCCTGCCCAGAGGTGTACTTAGCCTGTGTTTAAAGCCTGCAGCGACCAGGAACTATCACAAAAGCACTGTCTTTTTTAAATTAATTAATTAATTAAATTTATTTATTTGTTTATTTCTCTTAGAAGATTCAGACAAATTTTTTAAAAAACATAGATATAGAGAGGTAAATCTTTATCTGTGCTGTTCTTTTTATTGAAAAATCACTTCTGGGCAAATATCGGTGATTAACAACACCTAGATTTCATTTCTACTTAGCTTATTTGTAAGGTCAAGTTATGTACTCAGGGATTTTAAAAAGGTTTAAAAGGGCTTTTTAACTATTATTGGTTCAACTACTTGATCCAGCTTGGGAGACAGGATTTGTCAGTGCTACTTATCGCAGTCATTCGTGATGACCATATTTAGGGACACCTGGCCGGCACAGTTGAGATAGAGCATGAGACTCTTGATCTCCAGGTCTTGAGTTTGAGCCCCACGTGGGTGTAGAGATTACTTAAATGAAAAAATAAACAATCATGATGACCATTTTTCACATTTTCGTTGATTCATGTTGACAATATTAAATATTAATATTTAGCTTTATAGTTAATATTTAATAGTTCTCTAGTTTCCTGTAATACAACCTACACCTTATTTTTGTACATTTAGCTTATTTCTAACTTTATCACAGTTTTCCTTGTAGCTTTAATCATTGTGGACATCAAATGCTATTTACATAGGATATATTCCTAAAAATAAACTTGCTGGATCAATGGATGTACACTTTTCTGAAGCCTTTGCTCTATATTGCCAGATTATTTCCAGGAATTTTTTGCCAGTTTTATGTCCACTTATAGTATATCAATATACTCGTTTCTCCTAGCTCTTGGCAGCTCTGGGTTTTATTACAATCTTTTAAAAGGTCTTGGGGCACCTGACTCAGTCAGAAGAGCATGAGACTCTTGATCTCGGGGTTGTGTGTTTGAGCCCCACATTGGGTGTAGAGTTTATTTAAATAAATAAAACTTTAATAACTAAGTAAATAAATAAAAGGTCTTTGCCAATCTTAAAGATGATGGTAGTTGTTCATTATTTTAATTTCAGTTTTTAAAGTTACTAGTTAAGTTGAAATTTTAGTTACCATTTGTATTTTTTATGTAAATGGTCCCATGTTTTATACCCATTTTTCTTTTCCTTTTTTTTAAGAGAGAGAGAGTGCGTGCATGTGCCCTCACAAAGTGGGGGAGGGTCAGGGGGATAGGGAGAGAGAAAATATTAAGCAGGTTCCACTCTCAGTTTGGAGCCTGATCTCACGACCCTGAGATCATGACCTGACCCAAAATCAGGAATCTGATGCTTAACCAGCTGAGCCACCCAGGTGCCCCTACCCATTTTTCTATTCTATTTATTTTTTTCTTTTTAATTTATAAGAACTCTTTAGCAAAGACATTAATGAAGTCATTTGTATTGTAAGTTGTAATGATTTTTCACATTGTCATTTACCTTCTTGTACTTTTGTTTATATCGTTAAATAAACTAAAGGGGTTGGCTAAACGGCGAGCGTAGTCAAGGTAAATGAGACTAAAGATGGCTTCATAATTCTCACCCACATGGTATAATTTAAAAAGATCTTTGGTTATTATTGCTGCCTGCATTATGAATCTGGCAGGTTGAAAATGGAAGCCCTAACAGACAGGGAACCTGGCTTGATAGACCCGGACAGTGGCGATGAAGCCCAGCTTAATGGAGGGCAGCCTGCAGAGGAAGCTCTGGGAGAACCCACTCAAACTGCTGAACCTGAAACGTGCTGTCTACCTTTGAGTCAAAATAGTGGGAGTGAACTGCCTGCCAGCCAGCCTCAGCCCTTTTCTGCGCAAGGGGACGTGGAAGAAGAAGAAGAGCTGATAATAGAAGACTATGAGAGTGATGGGACATAGAAACGCCCTTGCCGGTCATGTTGCTACTTGGCGGACTCGTGTGCATTTTATTCAGTGGTATCTTAGTAGAGAGAATATACTTTTCAAGTGAATGACAGTTTAATTCTTCACTCTTGTAGTATTTCAGCACAAGAAACTGACTTCTCTGTCATTTTGAAGTAAACAGAAGATCAAGCTTCAAATAATATCTTAATTTTTTTTCTCTAGTATTTATTTCGTCTTGTGAGTGATGTTGGGAGAGGTCAGTGTGAATGAAGTGTGTTTGAACATTATGCCAAATATCAAAGAATGTGAAGGAATAATTCAGAATACTAAAACTTTATGGGGTTGTAAATACGAATTATGAAACAGTTTAGTATGCAATTATGAGTGTAAATAAACTTTGTGCCTTATCCACAGTTTCTTTATGGTCTCTAACTTCTCGAATACCATTTTCATATGCTGTACAGTGGACTATTTTAGATGCTTTTTGAAAAAGTATTTACTTAATTTATATCAAAATTAAAATGTTGAATTTCTTTTCGTTTCTTCTTTTACTATTTCCAAACATTTATTGTCGGCCAGGTATCATTGCGCGTGGTACATGAATCTCCCTTTATCCGCTGTTAACTTTTCAAAAATAGGGAAGAGAATGACAACCTTGCCCTGACAACTCTCTGGCGGGACTAATCACCTTTTACTATCTTTCCAAGCTGTGCGCGAGCGCCGTGGCGCGGGCGGAGCTGGGCTTGTAACCTCCGCTCGGAGGTGCGGGGCGGGCCCCGACCCTCCCGGGCCCCAGAGCGGGAGTCCGGCCTGACAAAGCCGGGCGGGGCAAACTTGGCCCGGCCCCGCCCCGGGAGCGGAGCCGGGTTTCAGTCCCGTGGGCGGCGTGCGCGCTCTCCCCGGCGGCCGCGCAGGTGAGTGGGTCCCGGGGGGTGGGGCCCACGTGAGGCGGCGGCGGACGGGGAGGGGCCCGGCAGCCCCCCGGCAGGTGCGCGGGGTGGGGCAGCAGAGGCCCTGGGCCGCTGAGCGCGCGGCCGGGCCCGCGGCGCTGGCCGCTCAGCCCCGCCATAACCTGCGGCCGAGGCCGGACCGAGGCGCGGAATGAGGTGAGGGCCCCGGGGAGAGCGGGGCCTGCGCGTCAGGAGGGCCCCTCAGCAGCCCGCTTTCATTCAGGAGACAGGTGCGCGGCGAGGCGCGCCCGGCCCGCCGCGAAGGCGCCGCCCTTCCCGGGCGCGGGGATCCTCGGATCCCGACCTGCGCACGGACTTAGTTCCGGCCGCTTTGGGGCGTCATCTCGACGGACCGAGAATGGGTTTTCTGTCAGACGCGCAGTCCGAGCGCTGCGTGGGGTCGGCAGACCCGAAAACAGATTGGTGGGAGCGGACGCCGAGCGGTGTCCCTTGTCACTCACGCGTGGGTTAGGTTAAAACCCTCGGGGTTTTCCCGACTCCAGGAAGCCCCGAAACGTGTCGTGGGCCCAGCAGAACTTTAAAGCTCGCTAAAGCGATGCCTCTGGTTTTGTAAAGACGACCAAGTTCGGTTCCGGTGTCACTTTCTTGGGGAAACCATTTGTCCTCCCAGCGCTATGGCTTTCGGAGCTGTGTGTTCCAACAGCATGGAGCCCGAGTCCCGGGGCTCGTCCAGAACAAAGACTGGATCTGCGGGGGCTCTCAGTGACCCCCTGAAAGATTCGTGAGGGGTAGCCAGGTAACCACCGTGTGGTCGAGGACCGCGGACCACTGCCTTCCAAAATCACGTATTTTGTTATTCCGTGATTCTCCGCATTTACTTTTTGCTTTTTATTTAAAAATTATTTTTATGAGGTAAACATTGATAAGGTGTTCTAATAATTCAAATGAGCCACTTTACACAGGTGAAGATGAAGTAAATCCGCTACAGTGAAGCACACTTTTTCACCTGGGTGTTAAATTAAGCAATGGGATAGCCTTTAAATGCATATATATCAAAGATACAGAGTTATGTAAAACTTGCTGAAGTTATTTCTGTGCTTTTGCTTCTACTTTTCTTAGGAAAATGTATTTCAGAACTCTAGTAGTACCGTGCATTTCTAGAATTTAAATGTTTTTAGACACAGGAGCGCCTGCGTGACTGTCGGTTAAGCGTCTGCCTTCGGTTCGGGTCATGATCCCAGGATCCTGGGATTGAGGGAACCTGCTTCTGCCTCTCCCTCTGCCTTCGTCTTCCCCTGTGTGTGTGCTGTGTGTGTCTCTCCCTGGCAAGTAAATAAATAAAATCTCTTTAAAAATGAGATAAATGTTTTTAGACACATGAGATAAATGGCAGAGACAAAAATAACTGCGAATTGCTGTCATTTATAGAGCTCCTGCTTTGCATTGGGCACCATGCTGGAACTAGCACAGTTAATTCTCTAAAATTGGAGTACCCCATTAGAAGACCCAGAAATTTAGAACTCTTTCCATTTTCACCCATTCCGTGGGTGACAGGATCTAGTCTATGGTAGTACTTACCCTTCTGTGTGTACACTGCCTACTGGACATCTCCACCGGGATTTCTGATGGGTATCTCAAACTCTTCAGGCTGCTTGTCCCCAGGGCTGTCTCCAGTTTGGAGGGGTGGAGAAATGTTGCATACGAAATGATCTGATGTCTGAGATTTGCTTCATAGTAATCTGTTGGCTGAAGGAATAAACAGGAGGGATAGATGAAACAGGGTTGGTCATAAAATGATCATTATTGAGTTGATTGATGGATACCTAGGGTTCATGATACTATTTTCACTTTTTATTATGTTTGAAATTTTCTGTAATACAAAAATTTTAATGCCCTGTATTAAAAAATCTGACTTCTTTGTATCTCCATTGCTACCAACATGGTCCATTGGATTCAGTCACTGGCCTCTTAGCCATTCTCCCTGTTTTCTCCCTTGTCTCCTGGAGTGTACTCTGGACAAACCATCCAGAGTGATCCTATTAAAGCACATCAGATCCAGTCACTGCTCTACTCAGAATGCTCCCTTGTCTTCCCATCTCACTCCCAGTAAAAGCCCAAATCCTTTCCAATAGTTCCCAAGGCCCTAGCGATTCAGACAGACTTAATTCTGCTGCTTACCCTCTCACTCACTCTGCTGCTGCCCCACTGGCCTCCACGACTTAATAGTTCCTGAATTTGCCAGGCACTCCTGCCTCAAGGCTTTTGCACTAGCTGTTCCATCTGCCTGGACCTCTTCCCCTGATACCTGTCTGGCTTCCTCCTTCACCTCCTTCATTTCTATATTCAGATGTCACATTCTCAATGAAAACTTCCCAGCTCATTCTATTTAAAATTGTAACACCTTGCCGGCAAAGTGCTCCTTATCACCATTCTTAACTTTGTTCTTTAGCATCTGATATATTTTACTTCCCTTATCTATCATCTGTAATCGCCCCCCGTGGAGACTTAAGTTCCATGAATGCAGGGATTTCAGTTGGTTTTGTTCACTGATACACTTTTAGCATGCCTGGTGCATAGCAGATGTTTGGTGAGTATTTGTTGAACAATAGGTCTCCATTTTACAAAATGAAATAAAACATAGCCTTCGGGGGGCACCTGGGTGGTTCAGTCAGTTACGCATCTGACTCAGGTCATGATCTCAGGGTCAGAAGATCGAGCCCCACATCAGGCTCTGCACTGGTCATGGATCCTGCTCAAGATTCTCTCTCTCCCTCTGTTCTCTCTCTCAATTCAAAACAAAACAAAAACCAAAGCCTGAGGAATTTCTAAGTGGTTCAACACCACAAAGGTGAGATTCTCCCTTCATAGTGCCAAGTACAGTGCTCTATGCCCAGTGAGTTTTCGGTAAGTACTTGCTCATGAGCAGTGTTGAGGGAGAAATTCATTGTGCCTCAAACCTAGTAGTTACATTAGCAAATAGTGTCCTTCTTAGTGTATACAAGTCCAGGTCACTGATTTCATGAAGGAAATCAGTTCTAGTAAAAGTGCTTTTTCTCTGCTTCATTTTTTAGGTGGATCAAACACCCTCTGCAATACTGTCTGAGTGTTGTTATGGCAACAGCAGATCGCCTTTAGGTGGCCACCCTGGAAAGAGTGCTACACATGATATTCGTTGTGGTTCTGTGTTGTACTTTTGGGGGAATCTTAACCTTCAGTGATTTTTTTTTCTCTGAGAATTCAATTTTTAAATCGAGTATCAAGTATTAATATTTTAGAGTGGAAGAAGCAACTCCCCTAAACTGACTTCCCTGATTTGAGAAAAAAAGGGGCTCCTCAGTCCCTGTATTTAACAGACCGCTTCTCCCGGGCCATTCCAAAGCGGATTTGAGGTAATGAAAATGAGGAGTATTTGCTGACGCATCAAACTTTGGTATGCTCAGCTATTAAATATCTTGACTTAGGTGTTGGAGGAAAGGATTCTACTTGAGATGTGTTAGTATCCTGTACTATTAAAATTTAGCTTTGTTGTTTATCGGGCTCATAAATAAATTAGACTTACAAGTGTTTTAATTCAGAACTAAGATTTTAACCTTAATTGCCCTTAAAATCATATAGAATGATGATGCTATCCCTGGCTAATATGCTGTATATGTTTAAAATATTTATATTATCATTTTTACATACCATGATAATTAGGCACGATCATATTGGTTTCCTAAATATGATTATCTGCCATTAAGTGAATAAGATCGGCATTAGTGAAAGAATCAATAACTAGGCATAAGCAATAACTTTGATCTTGGCCACAGGTGTAAAAGTCACAAATGTCGTCAAATGATGGAAGATCCAGGAATCGGGACAGGCACTATGATGAAGTCCCGAGGGACTCACCCTATCAAGATGGCACCATAGGAACCCTCCAGACTCTTCGCAGCAGTGAGCTGGCTGTGAGTGCTGATCCCTTGCCACCACCCCCTCTCCCGTTACAGCCACCATTCGGCCCAGACTTCTACTCAAGTGACACAGAGGAACCGGCCATAGCACCAGATCTCAAACCCATAAGGCGCTTTGTTCCTGAGTCCTGGAAGAACTTCTTCAGAGGGAAGAAAAAGGACCCGGAATGGGATAAGCCGGTGTCTGACATCAGATACATCTCGGATGGAGTGGAATGTTCACCTCCAGCCTCTCCAGCAAGACCAAACCACCATTCGCCCCCCAACTCTTACAAAGATCCTTGCGGAGGGTCCGAAGGAACGTTTAATTCCCCGAAAGAGTCTGAGGCAATGTTTCCCCAGGATCCCTATGGTTCAGTAGGCCGACACACGCAGACAGCCCGAACGTATAGCGAGAAGGTGGAAGAGTATAACCTGAGGTATTCCTACATGAAGTCGTGGGCAGGCCTGCTGCGGATTCTGGGCGTGGTGGAGCTGCTTTTGGGAGCTGGCGTCTTTGCTTGTGTCACAGCTTACATTTACAAGGACAGCGAGTGGTACAACCTGTTTGGATATTCACAGCCCTATGGCATGGGGGGCATCGGTGGCCTGGGCAGCACGTATGGGGGCTATTACTACAGTGGCCCCAAAACCCCTTTCATACTCGTGGTTGCTGGATTAGCTTGGATCGCCACCGTCATTATTCTGGTTCTCGGCATGTCCATGTATTATCGGACCATTCTCTTGGATTCTAATTGGTGGCCTCTAACTGAATTTGGAATTAACGTTGCCTTGTTTATTTTGTACATGGCTGCCGCCATAGTCTACGTGAATGATACCAACCGAGGTGGACTCTGCTACTACCCGTTATTTAATACACCGATGAATGCACTGTTCTGCCGCGTGGAAGGAGGACAGATAGCGGCAATGATCTTCCTGTTTGTCACCATGATTGTTTATCTCATTAGTGCCTTGGTGTGCCTAAAGCTGTGGAGGCACGAGGCAGCTCGGAGACATAGGGAGTACATGGAACAACAGGAGGTAAGGAATTTCACTGTCCTTCATTCATTCTTTAATTTTTCCTCCTGTTATTTTCTCCCTTGTTAAATATGTATGTTTGTCAAAACAAAGATTTTTATAAAAGCCATTTTTTTTTTTAATGATCTGAAACTCGAAAGTCCGAGCTCAGTATCCGACCTGCTTTTGGTGGCATAACCCACTGTGGTGTGTCACCGACGTGTAACACAGTGTGTAGTTCGTTGGCTGCACTATGTCTGTGATGCTTAAGGCGAAAACACAGCTACTAAATTTTTGCAATTTTTGCAACAAAGAATAATGCCATTTTCAGTACAATAAATGTCTCCTCATTAAAGTAAGTTTGAGAATGGGGTTGATTCTTTAGTGTGGTAAAGCTTAATAAAAAACATTTGTTGGCTATAGGAGGAAAGTGCTCATTTATATGTTACGATCAGTGGCGCTTTCTTCCAGTAACTTAAATAAAATCAAATAAGAGCACAGTGAACCACGTTTGGTTTTTTTTTTTAAGTATTGAGGAGCTGAGTTGTAATGAACATACTCTGAAAACTTGCCCAGGCATTTTGATGTTTCATTCTTATTTTGGGGAGATGAATGTTCCCAAATTAGAATAGGAGCCTGGCACTTGTTCTTATTTCTAGGATTTAACTAACTAAATATAAGAAGAAGGAGAAGAAGGAAAATTATTAATAATAATAATGATACCTGGAGGATAAGATTATATAAAAGCCATATTTAAAATTATTTTACTTGAACAGTAGCAAAAATGTTAGACTATGTTCCTTTATCTTCATTATACCCTGAAATAAGTTAATGTTTTGTTTTCTTCTAAGGAGGAGTGTGTAGTAGAATTTCCTATGCTGCCAACGTCTTAATTTTTTCTTAATTTTGAGTCAACTTATTATGCATTTTTCTTTTCCCACTTTCCAAAGGTTTCCTAGATACTATATAATTGCAAATACTATGTATGTGGGCAAAACTGTAGATAAAAATGAAATCCTGCCCTATTTACTCAGTAACCTATTTACTCACCTGTATATTTCGTGTTTAATCTTTCGCAGGAATCTTATACATAACAAAAAAAAAAAAACCCACTAATTTTGTAACAGGTACCGTATGTGTTATACAAAGGACTTTAACATGTTTCACTGTGATCCATACTCTCTCATCACAAAATACATTAATCTTACTAGAACTCCACATAGATTCAAGTTATTTCTAAAAATCTATCTCAGCACATTAAGCATATGTCTCCAATTTAAGCATCTGTGTGTACAAAATAATTTCAAATTCTAAACAGTGTGAAGTACAGAGAGTGAAACACACACTTCATCATGATTTTATGTAAGTCTAGTAACAACAGACTTCTTAATGTCATTTCAAAATTCTACATGAGAATGACTATCATTATCAACATAATACATTAATTTCTTTCTCCTTTCTCAGAACTTGTTCCTTTAAGACTTTTCCCCCTAAAGGTTTTATTTATTTATTTATTTGAGAGAGAGAGAGTGCATGAGCGGGGAGGATAGGGAGAAGCAGTCTCCCCATGAGCGGGGAGCCTGACTCAGGGATCCCAGAACCCTGGGATCATGACCTGAGCCGAAGACAGAAGCTTAACAGACTGAGCCACTCGCGCGCCCTCCATAAGACTTTTTATAATGCTTGATTAGGCTTGAATTAGCTCTCATGTCGGAGGTTGTGCCCGTTTTTTATGTCACTGTAACTTCTTAAACGTTAGAGGCTATGATGGCCTTTGGTTTTTTTTCTATTTCTTTTACAACTATAACTGTTCTAAATTACTTAATTGCAAAGGTAATGGGAGCCAAGAATAAATAAAATCTCTAGGTAATTCAAAGCCATCTACCTAATAGTCTCTCTCATGTCTGTACCTCCAACTCTGCTGTGTGCTCCTGACTGGCAGGAGTTAGGGTTAACCCAGCTCCTCCGCCAGCCCACGGAAAGTCCCCAGATGAGAAGGAGGGACATCTGTCAAGTAGAGAATCAACATCTGTGAAACCAGATTGGGCTATAAATGCATATGGATGAAAATATTCACAAAGTAGCCTCGTACCCCTCTGAAAAATCATTTTAACTCTTTTTCGTTCTAGATAAGTGAGCCATCATTGCCATCCAAAAGGAAAATGGTGAGAATAAAATTCACATTGTATTTTATGTCTAGATTGTTACTTTCTCTTCTCTCTGTTTACCTACAGAGTAGATCATCTGTCTGTGAAAGTGTATCTATTACATTGAGTTCCTAACTGAACATCCAGTTCAACTTTCAGCTTTTTTCTCATAATGAAAAGATCAAATTAGACGTGCACATGGTGTATGTTGGGCAAAACTATAAGTTCTGTAGTTTATAGCTTCTTTTCATTTTGTTAGTTAAAAGATTATGCAAGTGAACAGCTGGTTCTCCTTATGTTTAAAATTAAATTTAAAAATTTAATTTAACTAAAAAAATAAAAATGTTTTAAGTCAAGGGGATTCTCTCAAACTTTCCTTAGTCTTTTTAAAGTTCTTTGCTGTTCTTTTCTGTCCTTCTGACCTTGCTTTCAGATGCTAAATTTTGTTGTGGCAGGAAGAAAATTCCTATTCCAGAATTGATTAACATCATGGCAGTAGTCAAGGTATTTACCTTTCCATGCCTTGATTTCTTTGTCTGTAAAATTGGACTGATAATAATTGATTCCTAAAAAAAATAAAAATGAAAATAAATTTTAAAAAATCTTAAAAATAATTGATTCCTACCTCATGTATTTGACAAGAGGATTAAATGAGATGCTGTTATTATAATTATTTACATATATGTAAAAACCTAATATATTTTAATAATCATAATTTTACCACATTGAAAAGTCCTTTTTTAAAGATATTGGTCGTTATTTCTAAGCAAGAAGTTGAGAATCCAACTTTTGGATTTGTTTCTTTGAAAAGGGGGTGTATTTATTTGGTTCAAAATTCAAAGGGTCTCTAATACAAAGTTTTCTCTCACACCTCATGCCTCAGCTTCCTAGCTCTCCCACTTGGAAGGAACCACTGTTATCAGTACCTTGTGTTTCCTTTCAGACGTGTGTTTATATTATCAGTATATGTAATGTATATGTATACATACACACACACACACCCCCTTTCACACAAATGCTGGCATACCATGCACACCGTTACGTCCCTTATTTTTTTCTCTTAACAATACATTTCTAAGGTATTTACTTATTAGTACGTAAAGAACTTCTGCGTTCTCTTTTTATAGCTATATAGTATTGCATTGTATGAATGTACGTGTTTATTTTGATTGCCAAATTGCTGGATAGGAGTTTTACCAACTTCCACTGCCAGGAGCACCATAGGCTTCCTCACACCTTGACCAACACAGTGTTAGGAAAATTGTTGACATCTGTCAATCTGATAGGTGAAAAATGATATCTAAGGTAGTTATAATTTGCATTTTTCTTATAAAGAGTGAAATTGAGCATTTTCACGGATTATGTTTGCTTTTCCTTCCCTTTTAACTGTTTGTATCCTGTCTACTTTTTAATTGAGTTGCTAATTTATACAAGTCCTTTAAGTGCATGCATTTTGAAAATACCTTTTATAGGTTTTTTTTCTGAACTTTATTCTCTATAACACAAATACAATATGAAAATTTTTTGTTCACGGTAAAGTAAGGGATTTATGAAGTGGACAAATGACACTTTGTCCAAGGGATTATGATTAATACATCAGTGTCTTCATTCATTCATTGAACAAACATGTCCCAGTAAGATTGTGGGCTAGTGATAGGACTACTACGAGGTACACCATCTCCATTTCCCAGGGGCTTACAAATCCAGTGAAAAAGAAAACACCAAAATGTTAATAGAGTGTGTGTATGTGTGAAAGAGAGAGTAAGCAAGAACTATAAAACTGAACTTGCTTAAAGATTTGTGTTTCTCAAAAAAAAAAAGAGAGAGAGGGAGAGTGAGATTTGTGTTCTCTGCTATCTCCTGGGGAAATCAATTTATTTACGATAATGTCTCAAATTCAGCATTGTTAATTGGTCAAAGCAATTGAGATCTGTAATTAGCCACAGTTTTTAATGGGTCAGTTGC
This sequence comes from Ursus maritimus, assembly GCF_017311325.1. Lineage (NCBI taxonomy): Eukaryota > Metazoa > Chordata > Mammalia > Carnivora > Ursidae > Ursus > Ursus maritimus. Next base: position 35,017,813 of record NW_024426663.1, on the reverse strand, counting down.
CTTAAATTACTTCTGACATGTCTGTTAAGTCATCTGAATTGTGGTTTGCAGTTGAGCCTTGCCAGGATCCATAAATCTTTAGAAATCATGAGATACTTGAGCAGCCCTGACCAACCAGGCATGGGATAAATGAGGCTGGGATCGTTGGTCTACAGATTATCGAAGTTCCTCGCTCACAAGGCAGCACGGACCTAGTGCTACAAACCTATGCACTTGAAACGTTGTTCATAGAACTAGCGTGGTATGACTGTGTGCCTGTGGCTTTTTATTTGCTTTTATTGTACTTTGTTTTAACTTCCTAATTCCCTTGTGCTTTGGTTTTAAATATTTATTTATTATTGCTTTCAGGATGTGCATTTCAGTTAGACTTGTTAACTCAGTGGTACTTAACGTCAGAGTGAGTGAAATGAACGTTCCCTTTTAAACTGTTCTATAGATAGATGGATAGATAGATAGTAGTTGCCTTCAGGAGGGCCACTGCCTAACTGTGGGAAGACAGGGGTAGAGGGAGACTTACTTGTTATCATATACCCTATTAGACTTTTGAATCATGTGTATATATTACCTATTCAAAATTTTTAAAGTTTTTAACAAATTAAATTAATAAATAATTACTTCGAATAAATTTGACATAAGCAATGTAGAGCTGATATTTAAATAATTAATAACACTGGCCCTTTGTCTGAGATTTAAGTGCAGCTTCCCTAACTTAACCTATGGTCTGCCTTTCAGTGTTAGTGACCTTGACCAGATAAAGGGAGTACTCTTCCCAGTTAGGAGTCATGAGAGTGGTTTGGCCAGATCATTGTTAATACTCTCATTCCAGATTGCCAGTATTGCCTTAACCCTTTCGTAAATCCTACTCCCTCAGAGGGACTGACTGGGAAGCTCGTGAACCCCACCCTGGCCAGGGATGACCATCATGAGTGCATTGCAGCCCGGTGAGAGTCCTAAAATAACACTCACTGCGTGGAAAATATCAAGTTTAAAAGGATTTTAGGAGATGGATCAGGATTACACAGCCTATGTATAATGGAAAAGGGGTCTAGAAATTATATTATATATATTACATTTAAGGAAATTCACTTTCTAAAAGTTGACAGTCTTGTGAACAAGTGATAGCATAATCTGATTTCAGGGTTAGCAAGTCAGAGTGCTAGCATTAGGAAGTATGTTTCAGATCATCCTCAGGGCCTTAAGAATCTATTTGCTTTGTGGGGGTTAATGGTGGTGTGCACTTTGCAGATGTTGATTGTTCAGCAACAAGCTGGACAGGACTATCTCTCAGGCCTGTAGTGTGGCAGTGAAGTGGCAATGGTGGTCATTCTTTTCCACTGTGCAATTTATGGGTTTCCTCATCAGTCCCTTTGAAGTAATGGGATTTGCCAATGGGGTTAAGTGCAGAGTAGAGTCAACCCAAAAGGCCTGGCTGAATTGGGGAAGTTGTCCCAAATGCTAGGGTGGTCAGCGTCATTGGTGAGAATGTGGCTGAAGCAGACTCCACAGATAGGACAGGATTTGGGAAATCAGCCAGCAAGTGCTAGGGTACCTCTTTCAGGCTGCCCTGGAAGGCTGGTACAGGCATGTCCAGGGTGTGTTGCAGGGTCCTGGCTCCTGAGAGGTCCTGGAATAGTCAGGAATAATCTTAGTGGAGTTAGAACCCCATTCCTAGGGCTCCTTTGAAAATCATACCAGTCCTGTTAACTTAACACTCTTTGAAGATACAGGACCTGAATGCAAAGGGAACCCTTTCACAGGGCTCTTTCCCTGGGAAGTGAATCACAGTGGATCAACATTTAGGTATATTCTAGAGGCAGACCTCTGGGAGGGAATCTCGTGACTTAATTGGGGAATTTCTATTGGACTTACCTACTAGGAACCTTGTAGAAAAGGTTGGATCTCCAATTTCTCATGGATTTTTCACCTGCTTCCTTCCTGGTTCTTAGTAGGGAAGAACTGGCAGGCTACACAGGAGAGGCAGTGTAGTATGATGAAGACAAAGTAAAATTTGGAATCAGGCAGATCTGAATTTGATTACTACTAGCTCTGTGATTCTGAGGAAGTTACTTACCCTCTCTGAACTAAAGTTCCTGTCCCTCATTTGGAACTGTTTACTGGCCTGTAACTTATTTTGTATCTTAACAAATACACTTTTTGAAGAGCAAATAAGATCATTTTTAAAAAGAAATATACAGACATAAAGTAAGATCAAACAGAGACAGAAACAAATTCTAATTAATCCCTAAGTGCTGGACATATTTTTTTCCAAGTAGAAAAGTCAGCATCTAATCTGAGCATTGAAGGTGGTGGTGTGGGTTTGGGATCGGGGCCCCTGCATTAGTGCATGGTGTGCTCAGAGGGAGAGAGACTCAGCATTTGGACAAATGCACACTGTTTCTAACTTGGCAACATATTCAGTCCCTTTTCATCTAGGGCATTTTCTTAATTGAAATTAGTTGGCACACAGTGTTACATTAGTTTCAGGTGTACAACATAGTGATTCGACTTCTTTATATGTCATGTTGTGCTCACCACAAGTGTAGATGCCATCTGTCACCAAACAACACTATTACATTGACTGTATTCCTTATGCTGTGCCTTTCATCCCCTTAATTTGAATAAGTTAACTGGAAGGGGCCTCCCATTCCCCTTCACCCAATATGTCTATCCTCCACCCTCCTCATCAGTGCATTGTTTAATTTGAAAAGCTTAGTAATTATAACCATAGCATTACTTACCCCCGTTGCTTAATTACTTTCTCTTGCCTTGCAGTAAAGCTTTTCTGATATTTGCTGATGGGACTCGTTTTTTGCTAGAAGGAAAGAAAGTTCCTATGAAATCTGGGGCCGTGTGTTTGTAGTCAGGAATACTGTTTGAGAGTGGTGTGTCCCAGGGCTGGAGCCCTACGCATCCTTCTAATAAGAGCCTAAAGAGGTTTTGATTCTTTGTCTTATGCGTACTTTCAGGTTTTTTTTTTTTTTTTTCTCAATAAGGTTTTCTGAATTGATGATCAGTGAGGTTCACCCAAGTACAGCGGAAGAAAATGTTAAGAGCATAAAAACAGAAAAATTTAAAGCAGATGAAATAGGCTCTGTGAAAATATTCTGACTTCTTAAAGCTCCTTTTTAAATTAAAAAGTGAATCTTGGAATGAGGGATGGGCAAGTAAGGGAAATGAACAGTTCCTGCTTGAAAAACTGTACCTAGGGAAACAAATTCTCCCTGGGCAGAATTTATGATTATGACCCGGAAACCTGAACTGGACACCATGGGCTGCTGCTAAGCTCTGAAGGGTCAGCATACTCCATCGCAGGTCCCCAGCCAGCTGCGTGGCAAATAGATTGTTAAATATTTAGAAGCTAAGGAGGGATGCCATGAAATAGAAAGCCTTTTATCAAGGCCAAAAAAGGTTTCCCTCATTTTATTTTATTTTAAGATTTTATTTATTTATTTGAAGAGAGAGAGCATGAGCGGGGGTGGGGGGGGTTGAGGTGGGGGGCAGGGGAGAGAGAAGCAGGCTCCCCACTGAGCGGCGATCTATACCAGGACCCAGAGACCATGACCTGAGCCAAAGGCAGACACTTAACTGACTGACCCGCCCAGGCGTCCCTGTTCCCCTCTTTTTAATCCCGTAATTCATTATCAAGATCAAACAGGTAAGAATTCATTAGTTTGAAGAAATGGCATCTTAAAAAGTAGAGACAAAGAAGAAGAATACTGGGGCGCCTGGGTGGCACTGCGGTTAAGCGTCTGCCTTCGGCTCAGGGCGTGATCCCGGCGTTCTGGGATGGAGCCCCACATCAGGCTCCTCCGCTATGAGCCTGCTTCTTCCTCTCCCACTCCCCCTGCTTGTGTTCCCTCTCTCGCTGGCTGTCTCTATCTCTGTTGAATAAATAAATAAAATCTTTAAAAAAAAAAAAAAAGAAGAAGAAGAAGAATACTAACCTTGGAAGGTGTTCCCTGAAGTACTCCTGTGTAATCTCCTTTCCTCGGGATTTCCTGCACCTCACTTGCATTCTTGCTGTCTGGGACCCAGTGGCCTGGTGTGCCTCCTGCACTGAGTCTATCTGGTACCCCCGTGGGCGCGCGTCTCCTCTGCATAACCCTGTCCCAGGGCTGGTTAGCTGACCTCGCCGCCGTCTAATGTGTGGGCTGTGCTGTTTGGGGAGTTAAAAGCTGGTGGTTTTTAGGATGAGCTCATCTTAAGCCAAACGTCAGAGGCAGCCTCGGAGGTAGGGAAATCAGGAAACAAAAGGATTTTAAAGCCATGCCTGGCAAGGTAGAGAGCAAAGTTTTAAAATGTGTTGTAGTTTGTTTTCAGCCAAGTGGGAACCCTCCCAAGCTGCTCTCTGTTTAGTTCAGGAAGTTTAATTCAACAAGCGAGTGCTGAAGTCCCAAGGGGCCAGTGGAGGGGGGCTTACTGCTAGGGAGCTCCCAGAATTGCAGGGCACTTTAGGATTGAACAGTATGCATTTAAGTAAACCTTCCTCATGTTATTCATTTAAAGCATCGATAAGCTGAAAAGTTCTGTTGTTTTTTGGTTTGTTTGTTTTTTGAGAGAGAGCACAAGCAGGGGAGATGGGCAGAGGCAGAGGGAGAAGCAGACTCTCCGCTGAGCAGGGAGCCTGATGTGGGGCTTGATCCCAGGACCCTGGGATCATGACCTGAGCCAAAGACAGATGCTTAACCGACTGAGCCACACAGGCACCCCCTATTTGTTTAAGTAGGCTCCATGCCCAGCGTGGAGCCCAAGCCAGGACTCAAAGTCATAACCCCTGAGATCAAGACCTGAGCTGTGATCAGGAGTCAGACATTTAATGGACTGAGCCACCCAGATGCCCCCAAAAGTTCCGGGTTTTAATTGTGGCTTTTCCACTTCCCAGCTGTGAGGCCCTAGAAAATTTACTTAACCTCTCTGAACCTTGCTGCCGTGTAAAACAGAAACCCCTCTCCTGGCATCCGCCAGCCTCACCAGTGTGGTCGGTGTTCTGGACACTGCCTGTTGGGGCTCCTGAACGGTCTTCCCCCAAAGCTGCACATCCATGTGAGCCTGCCCATTCCAGAGTGGGTTCCTCTGGGCATTGACACTCCTGCTTCCTGTGTGTCAGTATTTTAGAGCTTAGAGGCCTGTGCCCCACTACTGCCCCTCTGGGCCATTTCATCTTGTGGTACTTCTCCTCTTTTGAATGTACCGTTTTTTGCTGAAAAGACCTCTAAGAACTTTCCAGTTGAGAAACCAGGGTGACTTAAACAAGGAAACCACAGGTTCAGGACTCTTGGACAATGGAAAGGCCTCCACCGCCTTTCCTCTGGGTTTGCTTGCTTTCCTTTTCAGGTAATGAAAACAATGTAACTTGTCTCCTTTTCTGACCTACTCCCTACTTGGGGTTGATTCATCTCAAGGTCCCTGTGACATTTTTTTCTCTTTCCATTTAAGTAGCCTTGTTCCGAGGGTGCCTGGGTGGCTCAGTTGTTAAGCATCTGCCTTCAGCCCAGGGCCTGATCCCAGGGTCCTGGGATCGAGCCCCACATCAGGCTCCTCCGCTGGGAGCCTGCTTCTCCCTCCCCCACTCCCCCTGCTTGTGTTCCCTCTCTCGCTGGATGTCTTTCTCTCTGTCAAATAAATAAATAAAATCTTAAAAAATAAATAAATAAGTAGCCTTGTTCCATTTTTTCCCCGAATTTCTTATTTTGAACTACATTTTATGTTCTTTTTTTTTTTTTTAAGATTTTATTTATTTATTTATTTATTTATTTGAGAGAGAGAGCGATCACAGCTGGGGAAGGGGCAGAGGGAGAAGATATGGGACTCGATTCCAGGACCCTGGGATCATGACCTGAGCCTAAGGCAGATGCTTAACTGACTGAGCCACCAGGTGCCCTACATCTTGTATTCTTTTATAGCTAGTTAGGGTATATAAATCCTAAATAAAGTACTCGAGACCCCACATTTAACATTTCGTCATCCACGCTTGACGTACACATGATTGTGTTACCTGGCATGTAGTCCTGTACCTCAGTGTGGTTCCCCTTAGCTATTACAAAGTCATTCAGAACAACTTTGTGAGTATTAAACCCGTAATTCTCAAGTGAAATGTTAATGGCTGCTCTACTTTTCTTCCTCCTGCTTCTCCCCGTTTTCTTCTAAGATAAATTCATGGGTTTTTTTCCCCCTCTGCCTCTGTTTACAAACAAATCCTCTTTTTCTCCCAAACTGTAGTGTGATGTGGCCACCGGTGGTGACAGACTGAGAGAACAAGAAGTTAATTTCAAAGAATTGAGACCAACAAAAATGAAACCTGAACTTCTGAGTGGACACATCCCCGCAGGCCACATCCCTAAGCCTATCGTGATGCCCGACTATGTAGCGTGAGTGTCAGTTTAAATCCTTCTTCGAAGTAGAAACGGAGAGATCCCGTTTGGGCATTTCATTTTCCTATTTGTCTCCAAGTTCATGCTCTCTGCTTAAAAAATTTATATTTAAACAGTTGTTTGTTCTCAGAGAGGTAGTACATTAAATTGAAGATATGGCATGGTCAGTGAGGAATAAGCTAAGCTGATTTCCCATTCAGCCTGTTTACCTTTCTTTTCTTTTTTTTAAGATTTTTTTAATTTATCTGACAGGGAGAGAGAGAGAACGCAAGTAGGCAGAGCAGAAGACAGAGGGAGAGGGAGAAGCAGACTCCCCACTGAGTAGGGAGCTTGACGTGGGGCTCGATCCCACGAGCTGAAGGCAGACACTTAACCGATTGAGCCACCCAGGCGCCCCCCATTCAGCCTGTTTTCATTGAAAAAGTTACAACGTTGGTTAATTTTTCCCTCAGAAAATACCCTGTGATTCAGACAGAAGATGAACGAGAGCGCTATAAAGCTGTGTTCCAAGACCAGTTTTCAGAGTACAAAGAGCTCTCTGCAGAAGTCCAGGCCGTCTTGCGGAAGTTTGATGAGCTGGATGCAGTGATGAGCAGATTGCCACGTTGTTCGGAAAACCAACAGGTCAGTGCCTGCAGCTGCCCAGGAGGAGCCCCGAGAAAGGGAGGATGAAATCCGACCTTCACGTACGTGCGGGCAAGCCGTAATCACCATGTGCATTTGCTGTCTGCGTCTGAGAAAGTCATTTGAGGTCTGCAAGGGCACTAGTCAGGATTACAGTTCACATTATACAGTTTAGTGTGTTTTGCCATCAATTATGAAACCATTATTAACAGTTATAAAACAATCATTTTATTTTCTTATTTAAGTAAAAAACAAATTTGCCTAAGATACATATTGAGTCCCTCAAGGTCCCAAAGGAGACTGATGTCACACTCAAACTAAGATGATCTGAAAAAGATTTATTCACAAAGGGTGGGCAGGGTGTAGGGGAGCAACTGGGGGTCATGCATTCTCCAGATTCTCCAGGGGTAAGTAACGGGCAAGCGGTTAGCACCCCAGGTCCAAAGAGCACAGTGTGTAAGGACAGAGAGTAGATCTGAGCTTCTGGGCACACAGCAGATAGATAACTGTGATGGTGACGGAGGGAGCTTACAGCAGTCACTTGGGACTCAGTCACTTTCTGTAATGTTCTGGAGTTTGTAGTGGTTATCGCATTTTAATATTTCTGAAATCAGGTTGCCTTGATAATCCGTGGCATTTTTAATCAGATGTACATTTTTTATTGAGACACAATTCACATACCATAAAATTCACCTTTTTAAATTGAACAATTCACAGGGTTTTAGTACATTCACAAAGGTGTATAACCATTACTACCCCCTAATTCCAGAACATTTCCATCACTCCAGAAAGAAACCCCATACCCATCAGCACGTATTCCCCATCCCTGCCCCTCCAACCACTGACAACTACTAATGTACTTTTGTCTCTGGATTTGCTTATTTTGAACATTTTACATAAATGGAATGATATAACACGTGGCCTTTCGTGTCTGGCTTTTCATAACATTTTTAAGGTTCCTTTATATTGTAGGTAGATTCAGTATTTCATTTCTTTTTGTGGTATTTATTCCTTTGTATGTATATACCACATCTTGTTTATCCATTTATCAACTGATGGACATTTCAGTTGTTTCCACTTTTTGGCTGTTATGAATAATGGGATGAACATTTGTCTGTGATATGCTAATGTTTTAAAAGACGATATATTCATCTAAGCTATTGTTTGTATAATTCAAATTTTTTTTAATAAAAATTTTTATTTATTTGACACACACACACACAGAGCACAAGCAGGGAGAACAGCAGGCAGAGGGAGAGGGAGAAGCAGGCTTTCCGCCAAGCGGGGTGCCTGATGCAGGGCTCAATTTCATGACCCTTGGATCATGACCTGAGCCAAAGGCAGATGCTTAACCAACTGAGCCACCCAGGCACCCCTGTAATTCAAATTTTTAAAACTCACGGCATTTTTAACAAATGTCAAGCAAGTTAATGTATGTATATAACATATATATATATTTATATGTGTATGTTACATATATGTATTCTTCTGAGAGCCATATTGACTGAGCATCTTTGTTTTGACTGCAGACTTATAAGTGTACATTTAAATCAGTTATAATTTTGAGCTCTCTAAGCCAAAATATCTAGAGTAGTATCATTTTCACACTCCTGGAGCAAAGGAATGGTGTTTTCTATGAGATGCCAGTACCAGGAAGCAGGAAAAATCCAGCAAATATTGCAGGTCAAGGGTCACTTAGTACCATTTGAAAGACAGGGTCCACGGGTCCAAGAAGGATGCCCAAATTTATAGGCCCTTGAAGGAGTGCAGGAAGGATTGAGCAGGCCCCAGGAGACTGCGTTGGCACAGGCTGGGAAGAGCAAGCTGGTTCCAATCGTGCTGTGTAGTCTTTGAGCCTGGACCCAGAGGGCTTGGTTTATGGGCTTTGTGTGAATGGACAAGGGCTCGGCCATGTGGGTCTGCAGTTGAGGGTTGGGAGGGGCCTGTTATATAGGGCTGAGACTGGGTCCTCCCGTGATATTTCTGTACAGTATCAACAATAGTCATTTCCTGTGGTTTGTACACAGCATGGTAAGGAAGTAGCCAGGTGACAAGGCCACAGTTAGTCTCGGTGTCTCCTCAAGTCCCTCTCTAAAGTAAAAATATTCATTGTATCACAAAAGTGAACCTCTCATCGGCCACTGCTGAGCTTTGCTGTGGGCGGGAGCCTGAGGGAAGCCCATTCATTCCCTCACAGGTCCCCAGGGAGGTTTCCAAAGCCCAGTGGGCTGGTTTGGAGGGAGAGGTTCTCTCGCAGACCTGATTGTGTGCCCTTGAAAAATTAATCGCATGACTTTTTCTAAGTCTATAAAATAAGAATATTGCTCGAAATAATCTGTCCGGTCCTCACAGTCTTAAATTCCATTTCTCTGGCAGCCCCTAGGATAGTTTTTGCCGTTCTTATCTCTGCCCACATCTCCGTCACAGCACTGCTGGCCCCGGGCAGCTGGTTGACTCCCAGCCCAGGACCTCTTCAGACAGGTGACAACTGAATTAGCAGCGTCACCTCGATGCTGGCAAACAATCAAAGCACAGATGAAACTCATGCAAAAGGCACAAAAGAATTAAAATATGTTGCAAAAAGAATGTGGGTGGGTGATGAGAAATGTTCTCAGGGGAGGCTTTTAGAACTACAAACATTATTATCTTTTCTATTTTATTTATTAGGTCTTCAGTGTCTGACCACTCTAAAGCACAGGTTTTACATGGGTAAATTGCCCTGGTAATCCGTTCCCTTCGGATAGACTGTTGAGTCCATTAACAAATTTCATATTTATTGTAAATGTGTCTTAGAAGAAACCTCTTTAGTTATTTTTTCAAAGTCGAATAGTCTCAACCTCTTAATCCCAGTGTGTAATGTAGTTATTACGTACCAAGCCCTTTACAAGGATCATTTCAAATACGTGAAACTTCTCACGACTTTATGAGGTACCTGGGGTTACTGGTAAGAGAATGGAGTCCTGGGATAAACGGTTTGCCCAGGGCCAGACAGCTGGCATGCAGTGGCCCTGGGACTTGGTGATGGTTTCATGCAGGTGAGGGTGGGGGGGGGGGCTTTCTCTCTTGTTCACCCCTAGATCCCAATGTGGCAGATAGTAAGCCCTCTAATCTTTGTCCAGTGAATCAAATTTTAGTGTGTGAATACTTTCATTATAGTCTTAGATAAAAATTATTTTCTGTTCTGATTCCCAGTGTACTTAGATATTCTTGAGATATGATTTGAGTAAATGCGGGTGTTTTAATTCAAGTATACAATATATTATTTTTAGGAACATGAGAGAATTGCAAGAATCCATGAAGAGTTTAAGAAAAAAAAGAATGTGAGTAAACCATTTTCTTCTTCAAAGTATATTCTTATGCAGGTACAGTGGTGACAGCTGACAGACCTTAGATTCTTTCAGCTAAAGTAGTTCTTTTTTAATATTTCTTCAGATGCTACTTACTAGAGAACAGGAGTGGCTCCTGAATGCCTTTTCTTCTCCTCTTTGTCCTGAACACATTCTGTTACATCCTGGTTTTTAGCAACCTAGAGAAATGAGCACCAATATAGAATTTTTCAATGACATTTCCTTCAAAAAAGTTATTTTACATTTTTCACTCCATCCTTCATTGCACAGATCAGTACAGGCTGGAGAGAGCTTTTATTAATCTTTTCTGTCCTTACTATTTGCTCTTTGATATATTTTAAACTACCAAAGTTAAAGTTGTCTCAGTTCTCTGTATTTCCCACTCAATTTTGCTGTGAAACTGAAAGTATTCTAAAAAATAAAATCTACTTTAAAAGTGTAAAGAGCTGTTATTCTTTTTAGAAAGATTTTAAAATCTGTTGCAGGAGATCTGCTATGCAGCGTCACTTTCTGGGTGATAATACGTTTCTGTGTTCTTCACTGAGGAAACTAGAGGTTAAAATATTGGTTGTGTTTCTTTTCCAGGATCCCACATTTCTGGAAAAAAAAGAACGCTGTGATTATCTGAAGAATAAACTTTCTCACATAAAGCAAAGAATTCAAGAATATGATAAAGTAATGAGTTGGAATGTACAAGGTCATTCTTAAACCTTATTTGAAACTACTTTTTTTATATTAAACTTAATATTTATTTACTGCCTTTTCCATGCTAGTCTGTGATAGAGAAGCACCTGCTTTCTGCATCGGCCTCTAGGTGGTTTAGCTGGTATGCCATGCTACGATAGTATGATTTCACTTCAAACATTTCAAGACAAATTGAAATTTACCAAGGACCTTTACTCAGAACGGAAGAAATGCTGTGTTCATCTGCGTACATTTTACATGTATCCTGCTAGAGGTGGAAGTAGTGTAGAATCGTATCCTCAGTGTGATGAGCACACAGGGTATCATTCTGGTGCTGCTTTTTCCTTTTTAACTCAGGCCGGCTCCTGGGGTTTCTCTAGGACACATTTCTCTTCCTAGCCGAGGTGTCTTGCCTTCTCGTGAAAGGGCTTTGACTCCAAAATCAACATTTTCAAGTCTTATGATCTCAGGCAAGTTGCTCAATCTCTCTGTGCCTGTTTTCTCATCCGTAAAAATGGAGCTAGCGATAGTGCCTGCCTCGTAGGGTTGTTATGAAGATGAAGTGACTGATGTTGGTGAAGCACTTGGAAGAGACCCTGGCACGTTATACGCAGTCCGTTAGCACATGCAATCCGTAGACGTGGTTATGACATGAACAAACTGCGAAGGAAAGGTTCTTAATGAGCACGCTCAACCAGTTGACCAGAAGGCCCACGTGTCTCATGGATTTCTTTTTTTGCGGTTAATAACTCTTACCACATGTAGCTTTAAGCAGATACTTCCCTGTGGTTCTGTGCCCGTTGGGGTCCACCGCACCCCTCCTATCGTGAATCGCTGTCACTGTGCACAGAGGTCCACCCCCCACAGCCCAGCCCTTCCCGTACACATCTAGTGCAAGGATTGTGTGACCACCGTTGCCTCTTCTGCCCTCTTGGGTAAGGCCCCACGATCCTACATTTACTTAGAATCTCCTTTTGATTTATTGTGATGCTTCATCTTCCCAACCATTATCTTGGCTGTGGGGCCTTACCCAAGGAGATGTGATTTATTTTTATTAGTATGAGCAATGGGCCACCTAAAAGAATGTCTTTAAAAAATCATTGCTCTTGGATGCCATTCAGCAGCGTCTATCTTGTGGCAATTTTCCTAGGTGCGGAAGTACACCAGAGCTGCCATTCGAACAATTAATGTTGAGAGAATTTTCTAAAGCAATGAAACCAAAGAAAAGCATGTCGAAAAGCAGAGGCTAAAAAAGCACTGGATACTGAACAGACTTCCTAGTTTTTCTTTATCTTCGAAATCTTATTTAGTGTTTATTGTTAATATTTTAATGTTGTGGCTCCCAGAGTATGCTTAACACCCTAAGTGTCTTAAGAGGTGACACCTAGGGAAATCTGAGGCTCCTCTCGAAGTCCCCTTAACTGGAATAGCTTCACTTTCTGTTTTACATATTAGGGCCCCATGTTAACATTTTACTTAAGAAGCATACCAATGCTTTAAAAAAAAAAGAGGAAAAAAAACCCATGAAATAATGCCATTTTGATAGATTGTAAGGAGTTAGATTCATAGTGAAATGCAGTGTTAAATTTAACTTTGTGAAACTTAATTTTCCTATAATTGTAAATGTTAATCTTTGAAAAGCAATGTTGTAACGCTAACTTTTTAAATTTTTTATGTCAATACCTAGGCATATTAAATTTTCAACTACTTGTTTTTTTTCTGTGTGCCCTTCGTTGTTTGTTTTTCCAGCATTCCTGTGTGGACTGGGCATGTTCTTGAAAATATTTTCCATTATCAGAAAACAAACTGGAAAGTCATTGAAAACCTGTAGGTCATGATGTTCAGGTGACAGTTTCCTCCTCCCCCGTTATTTGCAAAAATTCAAAGCCAAGGCCACTGTGTACCACAAGCCAAGTGGCTTACTACAACAGAAATCTATTGTTTCACAGTTCTGCAGGCAGAAGTCCGAAACCAAGGTGTCAGCAGAGCCAAGCTCTCTCTGAAACCAGTGGGGAATCCTTCCTAGCTTTTGGTGGTTTGCTGGCAACCTTTGACGTTCCTTGGCTTGTGTGTTTATCACCCCAAACCTCTCCTTCACATTGCCTTCTCCCTGTGTCTCAGGCTTCACTTGGCTGTCTTCTTATGACACCAGTCATATTGGATTATGGACCCACCCTCTCATCTATGACCTCATCTTAACTAATCACCCCTGCAAAGACCCTATTTCCAAATAACATCACATTCTTGATATACCAGAGGTTAGATCTTTTTTTTGTGGAGGGAGGATACGATTCAACCCGTAACAGTCACTTCTAGCAAGTTGAGAGATCCAGAAGCAAAGATATTTCCCTGTACATGTTCCTTCTTCCAGATGACTTTAACATGTATCCTAATTCAAAACTTAATAGAATATGTCAATATATTTAAAACTTAGAAAGAAGAAAGTACATATTCTTCAGGCATGCATTTGCCCGTTATGTGCCGAATGCTTTCGTTAGCCAGATCCTGTTCTGGCATTGATACGGTAGTCCGTGAAGCAGAGAACCTGAGGCTATTGTCCAAGGGGAGATCTGAGTAACAAGGCCAGGGTGTGGTGATGAAGTACACGTTTTGTTGTGTGCATTTCTAGAAATGGTTTGTGTATGGAACTTGATACTGAGATGCGTCAATGTTCAAAAGATAGGCAATATAGGAAAAATCTATAATTTTTTTCTGATTCTCATCTTTAAAAAATAAGAACTATTGTAGAAAAATTTTTAAGAAAAAAAAACTAGTGAATATAAAAGCTTAGAAAATAAAAGTCCCACCCAGCTGGCTCAGTCCGTAGAGCATGTGACTCTTCATCTTGGGATCGTGAGTTCAAGTCCCTCCCATGTTGGAGGTGGAGTACTTTAAAAATAAGTAAATAAAAGTCCCACCGCTATCAATTCCACTCCCTGGTGATATATAGTGTTTGGAACATATCCTTCCAATCTTTCTATGATACATATAATCATTTTTAAATTGTCTACTTTAATACTTTAAATGTGTTTTTAAAGAAGAGGATCTGAGAGGCCACACGAGCCTGTGACAGAGCAACTCTCCCGTACTAGAGAAGCTGGGAGTGGTCAGAAGGCAGGACGGATGGTGCAGCCCAGCAGACGGAGAAGGTGGACTTTTGAGCTCGCCACAACCAAGACTCCATTACTGGGTGATCTTGACCATTGAACCTCTGTAAGCATCAGCCTCCTTATCTGTGACATGATACTGCTACTCCCAGATGATCTGTTGTAAAAATTACAATGGAATGATGTGTGTAACATACCAGGGAGACGCTTGCTCAGTAAGTGGTGACTGGATATTCCAACTACACTTTTCATTGAGTTAGATAATGAGTTGGCTATTTTAAAGGTACAATATCAAAATGACTAGTAATAACAGTAGTAAAAGGCTTTTTCAGAAAGTATATAGGTGGTGCATTTATTGTAGAAAATTTAGAAAATGAAGGTAAGCTCATGCTTTTCCTCCCAAACACACACAAATAAAATTGCCCATAATTCTACTCCCCCCTAACCCCAGAGATAGTCCCTGGAAGCATTTTGGAGCATATCCCTCCATCCTCATCTTACTCAGGCATGTACTTCTAATACATAGATAAAGAAGAGCTTTGGTATTCACAAAATGTTTTTTTATTATATATATGTTGTGTTGGTTTTTTTTTTTTAAGATTTTATTTATTTGACACAGAGAGAGAGAACACAAGCAGGGGGAAGGGCAGAGGGAGAGGGAGAAGAAGGCTCCCCGCTGAGCAGGGAGCTGGAATGGGGCTCCATCTCAGGACCCTGGGATCATGACCCGAGCCGAAGGCAGATGCTCAACCAACTGAGCTCCAGGTGTCCCTAGTATGTTCTGTTTTAACTAAAACTAGATCATTTAATTTTTCTGAATTTAGAGTTTTTATGTTCTGTTTCATTTTAATGCAATTCAGTTACATAATTGTTTTATTTCCTTTTAAGTTATTTCCTTTTAAAGATTTTATTTATTTATTTGAGAGAGAGAGAATGCACACAGCAGGGGGCTGGAGGGCTGGGGGGGAAATGCAGAGGGAGAGGGAGAAGCAGGCTCCCCACTGAGCAGGGAGCCTGACAAGGGACTCTCAATCCCAGGACCCCCGGATCATGACCTGAGTTTAAGGCAGATGCTTAACTGACTGAGCCATCCAGGCGCCCCTGTTTTAAAGTTATTGGTGTTCACATTATAAAAAGCAAGGAATGGGAGTTAAATCTAGGTCCAAGATATGTGGTCTTAGGCAAGTCTCTTAAATCTTCTGAGCAATGAGAGCATATGAGATTTAGAAAAATACCTGAAATCATATTGTAAACAAATTCTATATGAAAATGCTTACATTTAATTTTACATTTTTGAGGTGCCTGGATGGCTCAGTTGGTTGAGTGTCTGTCTTTGGCTCAGGTCATGATCTTGGGATCTGGGATCAAGCCCCATGTTGGGCTCCCTGTTCAATGGGGAGTCTACTCCTTCTCCCTCTGCTCCTCCCCCCACTTGTGCTCTGTCTCTCAAATAAATAAAATCTTTAAAAAAATAATAGAATAATTTTACATTATTGGTTCTGATAATGTAATCAATAAGAACTTTTCATTAGCGGAAGTACAGTTCATTATTAATAACTTGAGCTATTAATGAGTACATTTATCATATAATCAGGGTTTCTTTGAAAGTCTGTGTATTCTGGTGCAGCCTACTGTCTCCGCAATGGCTTTTGACACAGTCAAATAACATTTTCATTTCAACCGATGGACTTGACAAAGCCACAAGGTCAGCTGCAATGCAAAAGGAGGAAAGAGAAGAGAAGGCTGGAGAACAGGAGAGACTGTTTCCAACTAACAAGATGCAGATTTGGCACCTTATCTTTCTTTTTTACAAGGAGGGGGGGAAAGGCCACCAGACAGGAGAAGGTTATCATGCACCTCACCTCCAGGTATGTATTTAAAGACGTAATTCTGTTTGCCCTGGAATTTGTTTCATGGGTCCCTACCATTTAATTGCTTTGAAGAACCTATAGTTATTGCAAGATGTTGTACCCCTCCTAGGCATTCGCCAGGACAGTTTGAATTATAAGTAGCATACAAGGTTTCTCTTTTTACACCAAAGACCATTTTGTGCTACCAGTTAAAATTTTATATATACACACACACATAATATAATTATATGTAGTTATTTATTTATTTATTTATTTTAATGTTTAAACATATAACGATGTTACATTAGTTTCAGGTGTACAACATAGTGATTCAACAATTATAAACATTGTGGAAAGCTCTCCATGATCAGTGTAGTCACCACACAAAGTTATTACAATATTATTGACCACATTCCCTATGCTGTACTCTTAATCCCGGTGACTTATTTGTTTTATAATGAAGTGTGCATCTCTTAATCCCCTTCACTTACTTTGCCTATCACCTCACCCCCCTCCCCTCAGGCAACCATGAGTTTATTTTCTATATTTATTAGTTTTTGTTGTTTGTTTGTTTTGTTTTTAGATTCCACATATGAGTGAAATTGTATGGTATTTGTCTTTTTCTCACCTAGTACACTTAACATCATACATTCTAGGTCCATCCAGGTTGTTGCAAGTAGCAAGATTTCATTCTCCTTTTTTATGGCTGAGTTCTATTTCATTGTCTATGTACCCCACATCTTATTTATCCATTCATCTATCCAAGGAGCCAGGTTGCTTCCATATCTTGACTGTTTTAAATGATGTTGGCAATACACGTAGGGGTGCGTATACATTTTCAAATTAGGGTGTTCGCTTTCTTTGGATAAATACCCAGAAATAGAATTCCTAGATCATATGGTACTTTTAGATTTTTTGAGGAACCTCCATACTGTTTTCCATGGTGGCTGCACCAATTTACATTCCCACCAACAGTGCACGAGGGCTCCCTTTTCTCCGCAACCTCACCAGTGCTTGTTATTTCTTGTCTTTTTGAGTCTAGCCCTTCTGACAGGTGTAACGTGATATCTCATTGTGGTTTTGATTTGCATTTCCCTAATGAATAGTGATATTAAGCATCTTTTCATGTGTCTCTTGGCCATCTGTGTGTCTTCTTTGGAAAATGTCTGTTCTTGGAGCAACTGGGTGGCTCGGTCGTTAAGCGTCTGCCTTCGGCTCAGGGCGTGATCCCGGAGTCCTGGGATCGAGCCCCATATTGGGCTCCTCCTCTGGGAGCCTGCTTCTTCCTCTCCCACTCCCCCTTCTTGTGTTCCCTCTCTCACTGGCTGTATCTCTCTCTGTCAAATAAATAAATAAAATCTTTCAAAAAAAAAAAAAAAAGGAAAATGTCTATTCAGGGGCTCCTGGCTGGCTCAGTCACTAGAGCACGTGACACTTGGTCTCAGCATTGTGAGTTTGAACTTACTTAAAAATAAAAAAATCTTTAAAAAAATCTCTGTTCAGGTTCTCTGCCCATTTTTCATCAGGTGATTTGTAGTTCTGGTGTTGTATGAGTTCCTTATGTATTTCGGATATTCACTCCTTATCA
The DNA here is from genome assembly GCF_017311325.1 of Ursus maritimus. Lineage (NCBI taxonomy): Eukaryota > Metazoa > Chordata > Mammalia > Carnivora > Ursidae > Ursus > Ursus maritimus. The sequence continues at coordinate 35,000,242 of NW_024426663.1, read as the reverse complement.
GATATATCATTAATAAGTATCTTCTCCCATTCGGTGAGTTGCCTTCTCATTTTGTTTACGGTTTCCTTCACTGTGCAAAAGTTTTTTAGTTCAGTATAGCCCCAATTATTTGTTTTTGCTTTTGTGTCCCTTGCCTGGGAAACATTTCCTGAGACATATCCAGGAAAATATTGCTAAGGTTAATGTCCGTGAGTATACTGCCTATGTTTTCTTTGAGGAGTTTTATGGTTTCTGGTCTCACATTTAAGCCTTTAACCCATTTTGTGTTTATTTTTATGTATGGTGTAAGGCAATGGTCCAGTGTCATTCTTTGCATGTAAACTTCCAGTTTTTCCAGCACCACTTGTGAAGAGACTGTCTTTACTCCCATTGTATATTCTTGCCTCTTTTGTTGTAGATTAATTGACCATATAAGGGTGGGTTTATTTCTGGGCTCTGCATCCTGTTCCATTGATCTATGTGTCTGTGTTTTTGTGGCAGTTTTGATCATTATAACTTTGTAGTATGGCTTGAAATCTGGTATTGTGATAACTCCAGTTTGGTGGTTCTTTTTTTTTAAGATTTTATTTATTTATTTGGAAGAGAACGAGAGAGAGAGTGAGAGAGAGAACACAAGCAGGGGACGGCAGAGGCAGAGGGAGAAGCAGACTCCCTACTGAGCAGGGAGCCTGATGTGGGGCTCCATCCCAGCACCCTGGGATCATGACCTGAGCCGAAGGCGGACGCTTAACCGACTGAGCCACTGAGGCGCCCCCAGCTTGGTGGTTCTTTCTCAAGATTGCTTTGGCTATTCAAAGTCTTTCGTGGCTTCATATAATCTTCAGGGGCTTTTTGTTTTAGGTCTGTAAAAACAATAAATATTTGTAATCATCATTTATGGGAGAATTTGATCAGGAGGATTTAGCAGTAGGGGTTCTTAGTTATAAGCCACAGAAACCAAAGCTGGTTGATTTAAGGACAAGAGGAATGTACTAGCATCTACTGTCTAGCTTACAGGATGGCTGGGGTGGCTGAGGAACTGAGCTGGAGGCTATGCGACAGGAGCAATGTCCAGAATGACCGCTACAGTTCCATCTCTGGGAACTGCCCTCTGTGTGCCAAATGCTCCGCCAACTCTGCCATCCTTGGAGGCTGGAAGCACTCATGACTCAGACTCTGGTGATTCAGAGTGGCAGGTGGATTTGTGCAAGCAGATCACTTGCCTTGCTCTGGTTACAAAGGAGGCTGGGATAGCAAGGGCCTTTTAAGCTTCAGTACGTGGGCTGGGCCTTCCAACAGAGTCATCACTTGGGGAATTCCCCAAGGGTACGAAGGGATTTGTATGCTGACAGCAAAAGGAAAACAAATATCACCTACAGAACAGTAGTTGTCCTAAGTGTGAGTGTAGTCAGGGATTTATCTTACTCATTTGTGAATAGTCCAGATATATAAGTGACAGCCGGTGCCAAAACATCTTTAAACTTAGCACTTCCAGAACAGAGAGAAAAGGCAGGAAGGGTCCCCAGCTAAGTTCCACATGGGACATGTGTTCCTGACCTCCAGGTTTGAGATTCAGAAAACATTATCACCCAAAAAGCATTTTAGTGCAATAATTTCCTGGCTTTACCAGAATAGGTTCAGTTTTCCTATTATATGCTGTAAAACACCTGTACCTCTTATTGAAACGAGTATAAATGTTTACCAAAAGACATGTACAAGAATGTTCTTAGCAGCGTTACACGAAATAGCCCAAAATAGGCAATAACCCAGATGTCCATCAACAGTAAAATTGTAGAGGGGCACCTGGGTGGCTCAGTCAGTTAAACGTCCAACTCTTGCTTTCTTTCTTTTTTTTTTTTTTTGATTTTATTTATTTATTTGACAGAGAGAGAGGGAACACAGGCAGGGGGAGTGGGAGAGGAAGAAGCAGGCTCCCAGCTGAGGAGCCTGATGCGGGGCTCGATCCCAGAACGCTGGGATCACGCCCTGAGCCGAGGGCAGACGCTTATCGACTGCGCCACCCAGGCGCCGCCCAACTCTTGCTTTCAACTCAGGGTCGTGAGATGGAGCCCTGCCTTGGGCTCCTGGCTCGTCGGGGAGTCTGCTTGGGATCCTCTCCCTTTGCTGCTTCCCCTGCTTGCACTCACTTTCTCTATTTCTCCCTAAAATAAATAAATAAATAAAATCTTTATTAAAAAAAAAGTGGAGTGAAAAAAAAAGTAGATTAGTAGAAATAAGAATAAATTATGATATAGTCATAGAATATAACAAAGCAATAAAAAAAAGGACAAATTGCTGTTATATGTAAATCATGACATAGTGTTGAACAAAAGCCAGACAAGAATGCATACTGCACGATTTGATTTATCTAAAGCCCCCAAACATGCAAAATTAAACGAGGGTGACCTACAAATAGGGATAACTTCAGGAGAGCCAGTTATTTTATTTATTTATTTATTTATTTATTTATTTATTTATTTATTTATTTATTTATTTTTAAGTAGGCCCCACACCCAACATGGGGCTTGAATTCAGGACCATGAGATCAAGAGTCGCATGCTCTCCTCCTAAAGCCAATGGGGAGCCCTTTGGGCTTTCTGAATGGGACAGTACCATCATCAGAAGGTTAAGTATGCAATGGTATAAGCTACCCAGAGAGAGATTTTTGGGGGGATAGAAATGAGAGTCAAGAAAGTCAGGACCATCCTTTCCTGATCTGCCTTTTCTGATTTGCTGCCTCCTTAAGAACTTCTTTAGGCAGGGGCACCTGGGTGGCTCAGTCGTTAGGCGTCTGCCTTCGGCTCAGGGCATGATCCCAGAGTCCTGGGATAGAGCCCCGCATTGGGCTCCCTGCTCCGCTGGGAAGCCTGCTTCTTCCTCTCCCACTCCCTCTGCTTGTGTTCCCTCTCTCACTGGCTGTCTCTCTCTGTCAAATACATAAATAAAATCTAAAACAAAACAAAACAAAAAAGAGTCACATGCTCTACTGACTGAGCCAGCCAGTCTCCCGTTATTTATTTATTTATTTATTTATTCATTCATTCATTCATTCATTCATTCATTCATTCAGGAGAGCCAGTTATTAAGTAGGAAGGGGTATGAGGGAGCATCCTGGCGTATGAGAATGTTCTGTTACTGTTCTTGATGGTAGTCCCACGGGCATATATATATTTAAATATTTGTTTCACTCTACCCTTGAGATTCACTCACTTTTTGCACCTAACATACGTCTGTTCTATATCAACAAAAATAATTGTTTAAATAATTTAATCTCTGCTGGTGGAATTCAGAATAGAGGTTACCTCTAAGAGATGGTTGTGGCTGGGAAGGTGCATGAAGGAGTCTCCTGGCTTCTGGGGGTTATACCGTGACCCTGGTTGGTTACCTGGGTATATACAGAGAAAACAATTCATCAAGCTGAACACTTAAAACAAGTTCTTTTTAACTGTACATTTGTGATCCCTCAATTTTTAGCAATCATATATGTTTGCAGAAAAGTATGTTCCCAGTATAAAGCATCAGTATAAGTTTAGGAACACGGTCCTTCCATAAATTGAAAACTGCTTAGTGTTCTAGCAGTCTGTGGAGAATATTTATAGCTACAGCAACACAAGAGTCCTAAAACCGTTGGCTTAGTGAGTCCTGCTTGAAATCCAAGATTGTGTTTGTGACTTTGAACCAGATCTCACATCTGAGATGGCAGATTCTAACCATTTTCTTCACCTCTTCCTCTGTGAGCAGCTCAAAAACAGAAAGTTTGTGAATGAATGAACCTGAAAATTATTTTTACCTGTTGACATGCTTTCCCTCTAACATTGTTGTATCTGTGCCTATGAACCGTCCTTGTGCATAAGGCAAGAGGCTGCAGCATGTATGACTGGTGAGGAAAATACTGTTTTTTAGTAATGTGTGAAAAGCAGCAGCCCTTCCCTATTTAACTCTCGTTCGTGACCAGGAAGCCTGCCAGTGTTGTTAATATTCAAGCGTGCTCTGAGGATTGTTCTTGCCGAAGGGCAGGCCCAAGTTAAGCAGTGGGACAAAGCTATGCAGAACTGCTTTCAAAAGTGTTTGGAAGGTGCCCGCCGTGGGAGTCAGCCGCCCAGATGCAACAGTGTGGGGGAAACGGTCTGCGGCTGTTCGTACAATTAATGATGATATCTAGGATTTTCTTAGAAACGCTGGGAATTAAGGGTTTGAAAGCAGAGAGTATGAGGAGATCACATACTGCAAGAGGGTTCTTGGTGTCTGCGGTCGACATGCCAGTGTGAGTGAGTAATTCTGCAGGAGTCACTTGCATAGCACCATGATTTCCCTACAGGGCGCTCCTTGATTTTCCCCTCTTCTCATGATGAGAAATTGGTACTGCACGATTGGACCGTAGAAAATCCTCTTCATCTTTGCTACACTCACATCCTCATCCGCTCACATCTAGACTGGAATAGTTTCACCTTTGCCAAGTGACTTCACCTCTCCATGCCTCAGGTTTCTTATGGTATAATGAGAATAATATCATTTGCCCCCTAAGGCCTTTGTAAAGATTAATTGAACCAAAACATGGAAAGTACACTTAGGACGGTGTCTTAGCACACAGTAGCAGAGCAAACATTTGCAAATTATTAGCAGATTTTCACAAAATACGTTTTTTTCTAACACTGTTGTATTTATGCCAGTGAATTCTCTTTGTGATAGGGTATTTGCTTATTCATTCATCTGTTGATGGATATGGATTGTTTCCATCTTTTGGCTATTGTAAATAATGCTGCTATGAATACCGGTATGTTTGAATCCCCACTTTCAGTTTGGTTTATATACATAGGAGTGAAATTGCTGGTTCGTGTGGCAATTCTCTGTTTAATTTCTTTTTTTTTTTTTTAAGATTTTATTTATTCATTCAACACAGAGAGAGAGACAGTCAGTGAGAGAGGGAACACAAGCAGGGGGAGTGGGAGAGGAAGAAGCAGGCTCCCAGCAGAACAGCCTGACGTGAGGCTCCATCCCAGAACGCCGGGATCACGCCCTGAGCCGAAGGCAGACACTTAACGAGGGAGCCACCCAGGCGCCCCCTCTGTTTAATTTCTTAAGGGACCACTAAGCTATTTTCCACGTGGTTGCCCATTTTATATTCCCACCAGCATCCAATGAGAGTTCCAATTTCTCTACATTCTCACCAACACTTGTTACTTTCTCTCTCTCTTCTTAAAATGGCCATCCTAGGGGGTGTGAAGCAATATCTCATTATGGTTTTAATGTATATTTCCCTAAGATTAGTCACAAGGACCATCTTTTCATGTGCTTGTTGGCCACATGTATATTTTCTGTGGAGAAATGTCTACGTTAGGCCTTTGCTCCCTTTTTTATTGGGTTTTTTCACTGATGAGTTGTTAAAGTTCTTTATATATTCTGGACTTGATATAGTTTTGAATTTGACTAAATCCATGTTTGTTCATCAGAAAATCTGTAAGTATAGACTCCAGAAAATAATCTTAGCTAGATTATCTTCAGAAGCATAATATAAAATAATAGAATCTGATAGGAACTTAATGTTGGGGGTGTGTGTGTACTTCAGGCAACAGGCATGACAGACTGCTGGCTGCCCTGGCCAGATTAGGTAAGGACACAGGTCACATACACAAAAATGGCAAGCAGCAAAAGTCAAGGCTTTTCAGACCTGTGTTTTTTGGGTACCGTGGTACCCAAGCCTGCTGCTGGCCTCTGTACTCTAAGCGTGAGTGTCCATGAACCGGTGGGAAACGAAGGGAGGAATTTCAGTGTTGTAGTGGGGGAAGGAGTGTTCCAGTGTATCAGTCAAGGATCTTCTGGGTCAAATGAGTCTGAGGCAGGTAGAGAATACACTTGGTGAGCGTACTGTAAGACGTAAGAATGAAATTAGTAGTACACTGTGGTGGAGCACTTTCAGAGACATTGAGGAATGGACGTTAAGATGTATAAATATGGACTCAGAGAATATGAAAGTAATTGTTCAGAAGTATGGGGCGCCTGGGTGGCACAGCGGTTAAGCGTCTGCCTTCGGCTCAGGGCGTGATCCTGGCGCTGCGGGATCGAGCCCCACGTCAGGCTCCTCCGCTGTGAGCCTGCTTCTTCCTCTCCCACTCCCCCTGCTTGTGTTCCTCTCTCACTGGCCGTCTCTATCTCTGTTGAATAAATAAAATCTTTAAAAAAAAAAAAAAAAGAAGTAAACATTTGGGGATAGAATCTAGAAAATTTAAAAAATACCCAGTTATGCTTTTCACCCTTGGAGCTGGTTTCAGAAACACTGTTTTATGGGAATATTGCAGTCGGCAGAATTATTTTCAGAGGCAATGCAGTGTTTACTTTCATGCTGTAACCTTTGCCTTGTTTGTAGTCTAGTTTAACCCTTTAGACTGAAGACAAGATGCAAGCATTTAAGTGTTGAGACAGTTGCGTGAATGTTACAAATAACCGAAGAACCATGCTGACAAAAATGGACCTTTTCTTTTGTTTTCTTTTTTTTTAAGATTTATTTATTTATTTGACACAGAGAGAGACAGCCAGCGAGAGAGGGAACACAAGCAGGGGGAGTGGGAGAGGAAGAAGCAGGCTCCCAGTGGAGCAGGGAGCCCGATATGGGGCTCGATCCCAGGACCCTGGGATCACACCCTGAGCTGAAGGCAGATGCTTAACGACTGAGCCACCCAGGCGCCCCCCCAGAAATGGACCTTTTCAAAATAGCAACACAAAAATTGGTTATATCTAATTTTTATAGAAAACAATTTTTATCTAGCCATTTCATTATAATTATTCAACATATGTTCCAAACAAGAGGAGGGAAAATTCTACCAAGGGACACCCGGGTGGCTCTCAGTCAGTTAAGCATCTGCCTTCGGCTCAGGTTGTGATCCCAGGGTCCTGGGATCGAGCCCCACATTGGGCTCCTTGCTCAGTGGGGAGTCTGCTTCCCCCTCTCCTGCTGCTCCGCCTGCTTGTGTTCTCTCTCTCTCTCTCTTTCAAAAAAAAAAAATCTACTAAAATCACTTAATAAAACCTTTACATAACATGAATAAATAAATAATTTTTAAATTTCTGGGCTTTACTAATCTATAAAATAACTATTAAGAAGGGACTGAAATCATATATATTTGAATATCACATATGCACTTAATTTAACATATTAAATTATAAAGAGAAAAATGGTGTGGGTTTTTTTGAGAGGACAGAAGGCAAATATTTACTTATTAAGCCTTTGCCTGGAGGAGGCTGAGAAGTGGAAAAAGGTTTGTCAATGTTTGTTTTTGTTTCCATTTAAAACACCAAACTTTGTTATTTTGCCAGCTTTGAAAGTCTGCCTTTTCTTCTCTGAGGGGCTGGGGTGCTGGAAATCAGAAGGTACAGCCTGCCGGTTCAAAAGCCCCGGAGGGGTGTTATTTCCTTTGCTTCACAAGTTTTAAAATCTGTGGACAGCTCACACCAGTTCCCAAGGCTGAAGAGAGGATGTGGCGTCACTACTTGAATCTCCCCAACATCCAGTTCAGTACCAGCTTTTACATTCTAAATATTTCTCAAAACCCCCGCCTCCAGAGGCCTTCTATTCACTTACTCAGTAAATTTATTGACCACCTACTATGTGTCAGGCCACAGTAGCCACGGGGCACACAACAGTAAATCAGAGTCTGATGGGGAACCCAGTCTGGTTGATTGTTCCCCAATGAAACCAAACCAAAAAAACACTACCACTCCCCATAATACCCACCATTCCCCCCAACCTGCAGCATGGACCCTTCTCCCCATTTTACAGATGAAGACACAGAGAGCTGGAACAGCTCCAGAACATGCTTTAGGTCACAGAGTCGGTGATGGGCTAGAATTCTTTACGATTTTTATTCATTCATTGTCCAGAGAGTATTGATTATCCACCTTCTTTTCTTTTTTATTTAAAGATTTTATTTCTTTATTTGACAGAGAGAGAGACAGCCAGCGAGAGAGGGAACACAAGCAGGGGGAGTGGGAGAGGAAGAAGTAGGCTCCCAGTGGAGCAGGGAGCCCAATGCGGGGCTCGATCCCAGGACCCTGGGATCACACCCTGAGCTGAAGGCAGACGCTTAATGACTGAGCCACCCAGGCCCCCCTGATTATCTACCCTCTATTAGGCATCTTCTCGGGACATAGTGGTGAACGGAAAGGAAAAGTCTCCTGCTGTCATGCAGTTTGGATTCTAGTGAAGCAGACAAAGATAAATAAGAATAGTTTCAGAGAGGAATTGTGATGTCAAAGAGAGGAGCTGCATGGCTCCTTAAAACTGGGGGGTTAGGGGAGGCCACTTTAAAAAACTTTTATTTACTTTTTTAATTGCAGTATAATTGACATACAATGTTATATTCGTTTCAGGTGTTCGATATGGTGATTCAACAATTCTATACATTGCTCAGAGCTCATCACGTGATAAGTATACGTCTAAGCAAGGCCACTTGGAACCTCTGGAGCCTCTGTAAATGTACCTTGTGCTTTATACGTCCGTGCATTTTCCCAGAGTGATCGAGAGCAAAACCTTTCGTAGGATCAGACTAGTTGTGCGAACGGCCGGAGAGGAAGCTGGGTCTCTTAGTTTCCTAGGGCTACCGTCACAAAGTACCACAAGCCGGGTGCCTTCGAGCAGCAGAAATGTACTGTGGCACAGTTCTGGTGACAGCAGGGCGGTGTTCCCTCTGCAGCCGGAGGGGAGAGTCTGTCTTTGTCTCTCTCCTAACTTCTGGTGGTTTGTGACACCCCTTGGCAGTCTGGGCTTCCTGCCACAGCACATGGATCTCTGTCTCTGTTGTCAAGTGGTGTCTTCCCCGCGTCTCTATCTCTGAGTCTCTTCTCATAAGGACACCAGTCTTGGTGGCTTCAGGACCCACCTTACTCCAGTACAACATCATTTTATCGTAACTATATCTGCATGGTCTCTGTTCCCAAATAAGGTTACATTCTAAGCTACTGGGTGTTAGTCCGTCAGATGTTGCCATGAAGATGTATTTTATTCATAGTCAAATTTATTGGTCTTTGGGGAGTTTTCATTCATTCTTAGAAAGGCCCTCCCTACTTTGAGACTAAAAGAAAGTTCTTCCATGGCTTCCTGTTTATGTTGGCATTCTTTTACGAGGAATTCTGTGATCCATCTGAAATTTATTTGAGTGTACAGTATCTCAACATATGTTTTCATGGCAATGCCCCATGCCCCCCACAAAACAAACACCAAAAAGCAAAAGAAAAGTGACAAATGACACACTGGGGAAAAAATCGGTTACTCGTCATGCAAAGGGCTAATTTCATTAATAAATAGAGTCCCTATACATCAATAAAGATGATGATTGATATAGTGATGAATAATACAATAGAAAATTTGCCAAGGACTGGGATAGTTCCTGAAAAATAATACAAATGGCTCCTAATCACATGCAACGATGCTCAGCTCACCTCACTGGTATTAGATAATGCAAATTAAAATTAAGCCAAAATGCTATTTTGTCATTTATCAGAGCGCTGAAGATTTGATAACCAGAGTTGACCAGAGTCTGGGTCATTTACATTTTTAGCAAAAGGAGTGTGAATTTTGCATCCTCTTATAGGTGGCAATTTGGCAATATCTGTGAAAATTAAAAATGCCCATATTCTCTGGGTGAGTACTCTCACTTCTAGAAGATGCCCTTTCAGTACCAGGAAGGAGAGCAAGCACATTCTCATCGGTGAAGATAGGAAGTTGACGCCGATGAGTCTGCAGCAGCAAATCTTACCGTAATCACCCTTATCTTCCCTATTTCGAAACCCCATGTAGTTCCTAGGTACTATCCCACAATTTACCACCCCTAGAACCCCAAACCCCTTTCTTTCGTCTAGTCACTACTCTACAATTTATCACCCTTTTAAAAAATTATATAATAAGCCCCCGATTCCAACCACTTCTTTGGGGTTTTCACTTCTTTTCTGGGAAGTGCCCCCACGCCCCTCACCATGTAAAGTATTAACGTCAAATAAAATTTGTATGCTTTTCTCCTGTTGATCTGTCTCTTGTGAGTGTAATTCACAGACGCCAGGAACAGGATAGAGGAAAACCTCCGCGACACAGGATCATATGGTAATTCTATGTTTACTTTTTTTCGGAATCGTTATACTCTTCTCCACAGTGGCTGCACCTTTTACATTCCCACCAACAGTGCACGAGGGTCCGGTTACCACATCCTCACCCACACCTTGAATGTTCTGGGTTTTTCTGACAGTGGCCATGCTAACGGGTATCTCGCTGTCGGTTTGACTTGCATTTCCCCAAGGATGAGTGATACTGAGCATCTTTTCATGTGCTTATCAGCCATTTGTGTATCCTCTTTGGAGAAATGTCCAGTTAACTCCTTTGCCCATTTTTTATTTGGGTTGTTTGTTTTTCTGTTGTTGAGTTTTAGGACTTGTTTCTATATTCTGGCTATCAATCCCTTATCAGATGTACAATTTGCAGATATTTTCTCCCATTCCGTGGGCTGCCTTTTTACCCTATTGCTCGTGACTTTTGACTAACAAAAGGTTTTAATTTTGATCAAGTCCAACTTACCTGTTTTTTCTTTTGTTGCCTATGCCTCTGGTGTCATATCTAAAAAACCATTGCCATATCCAATGTTGTGAAACTTTTCTTCTGTTTTCTTCTAAATGTTTTATAGTTTTAGCTCTTATTTTAAGTCTTTGATCCATTTTGAGTTAATTTTTTTTAAATTTTATTTATTTATTTGACAGAAAGAGAGCACATGCAGGGGGAGCAGGAGAGGGAGAAACAGACTCCCCACTGAGCAGGGAGCCCGATGTGGGGCTCAATCCCAGGACCCTGGGATCATGACCTGAGCCAAAGGCAGTCACTTAACCGAGTCAGCCACCCAGGTGCCCTGAGTTAATTTTTTTATGTAGTCTAAAGTAGGCATACAACTTCATTTCCTTGCCTATGGATATCCGGTTCTCCCAACAATTGTTGAAAAGACTGTCCTTTCCCCACTGAATAGTCTTGGCACCCTTGTCTAAAATAGCATTATATTTTAAACAAAACAATAAATGTCAATATTACATCACAACATGATACCACACTATAGACTAGGGATATCATGAATATGCTTTTCCTTATACACAAATTAAGGTAGATGTTTGCTGGGTACATAACATAAAATCACTTAGCATTTACTTAAAAAACTATATGGTTAGCAAAGCAACACACCAAAGGACAATGATAAAGCTAGACTAACAATAATTGACATTTCAAGGAAAGACTAAGCCAAACTAATACTTAAAGACCAACCTGAGTCAACATTGATAATGCACCTTAGCAAAGCCTTGTAGCTGGAAAACTAAGGAATTCCAACTATCCGGGTAATTGCATAGTGGGAGCTTTGCAAAGTTGCCGGCCACTCAACTTCTCAGCACAATGCTGAATCCAATTCTGTGTAAACTTGAGTGAAGGGCCAATACTCTGGTTTATGAATAGTAAAGACAAGTTACCTTTAATAACTTTAATGACTTGGTGTTCTACAAAAATTTACTCTAAAAAGAAAAAAGGAACTCCTGCATTTTTGAGCACAGGAACCAAGGAAAGGACTTCCAACTTGGGATTAGTGGACAGCCCCGTAGGAGGTGACTTGGAGAGGAAAAGCTAACTCTGAAAGGGTGTGTAATGTGGGGAGAGGGGGAGGGAGTGGAGAACAGAAGAAAAGGGTTGACTCTAGAGACCCTTCAAGAAGGATGAAGTGGCCTAGATGTTCTCAGTAATAACAGAGCTTGGTTGAGGCAAGCTTGAAAGAATGTGAAGGCTAGACAGGGTTTGAGAAGGATGAAGTGCGCTGGTATTAGCAAGTGGAGTACTCATTGGAATTTAAAGCAGTTTGAAGGCATTTTTAGTTCTACTGAGCTGAGAATGAGGGAGTACGTTTAAAATTCAACAGATACCATTTTTACTTTTACTTTACTTTTACAAGAGATACTTTTATGTAATCCTTCTTCTTTCTTAAGCACTTTTATAGAGCTTATTTCGGGATTAACAGACCCCAGTCATCCAGGAATTCTGGGGAGGGGGAGGGGAATTCTAGAGAGGCTACAGTAGGCTGGAAGGGCTGGAGCGTATTTGGATAAAGAGGTAAGGTTGGAGTTGAGCCCTGAGCTGCGTTTATAAAGCAGGTGAGAAGGTGAGACTGACTGAATGTACTGACTTAGAGAACGGAACAGTCCAGAAATTGACTTGGCTTCAGCGCTCCCTGTCAGCCCATCCTTCTGTCTTCTCTGCTTCCCACAGCATATTAGTCTCATCTTCCTCTATTTATCCTTCTGTGTAACTGAGGAAGATGGCTGAGCGCCCATAGGCACCATGGTTCCGTTCAGGGATTACAGGAGATTCTCTTCCAGCAATCCTCTACCACGTCTCTGGGAAGCCTCTGATAGGCCTTGATTGTCTTATGTCCATCTTTGAACCAATCGCCACATTTCATTAGCATACCCACCACCGTGGGGACACAGCATCGGGACTGACAGCTCTGTCAGACCTCCTGAAGTGGGGCGAAGGGACAAGTCTTCAAAGGAAGAGCTGTGTGTGCTTTTTTGTGTGTGTGTTTTTTAAAGATTTTATTATTTGAGAGAGAGAGTGATTGAGAGAGAGAGAGAGAGAACACGAGTGGGAGGGAGAGGAAGAAGCAGACTCTCTGCTGAGTAGGGAGCCCCATGTGATGCGGGGGTCTATCCCGATTCTGGGACTCCAGAATCATGACCTGAGCCGAAGGCACCCCAGAGCTGTGTGTTCGTAACAGAAGCTAGACATGCAAGAATAACAGATGCCGGTGGCCTAGATCATGCCTTAATTATTCTGGTATTCCCCCAAGGCCAAGCACAAAGAGCAGCTTAGTATTAAATACTGAATGATTAACTACTTATAGCACTTTATAATTTCAAAACCTTTTACAATAATAATAGATGTAATTATAAATATATAATGTATAATAAAAATAATATATAATCAAACATTTTAAAATGATAGACATTATTTTATTGTCACTGTTAAAGACAGATTAAATGACTGGCTTAAAGTTACATAGCTGGTTTCTGGGGTGTCTGGGTGACTCAGTTGGTTAAGCAACTGTTTCGGCTCAGGTCATGATCTCAGGGTGCTGGGATAGAGTCCACCCCCCACTACTGCTTTCAGGCTCTGCACTCAGCGGGGAATCTTCTTCTCTCCTTCTCCCACTCCCTTTGCCCCTCCCCCAGCCCTCGTGCTCTTTCTCTCAAATAAATAAATAAATAAAACTTTTAAAAAATTACATAGTTGGCTTCTGACAGAACTGAGTATAACTGGGTCTCCTGGCTTCTAGTCCAGTTCCCTTAGGAAGTCTTCTTCTCTCTTGCTGCCATGAATGATGTCACAGGGGAAGGAAAGAGGGGAGGGACATTTTGGTCATTCTTTCACTACTTCTTAGAAGGCTTGCTATGGTTTTGTCCCTAGAAGGCCATGATGGTGGTAGGTAACTAGGCTGCCTCTACCTTTCAGCCTAACCATATGTGTGTATAGTGGATGACTCTTACCGTGTGTACTATTAATTTATTGAGTTGTGGAATCTGCCAAAGGAAACCTCACATATTGTCTTGTTTCTAAGACTAGTATTTGTCCCTGTGTTTGACGACACTTTGATGTGCTCACACCCTCTCATGGAGATGGCTCCCTGAAGATAGTGTAGTGCACTGGAAGTAACATGGCATGGAGAGTCCAACTCTTGATTCTCAGCTCCGGTACTTATAACCTCGGGCAAACTGGGAAACCTCCAGGAGCCTCGGTGTGCTATAAAATTGGCTGGTACTCACATTTACCTACTCTGCCTACTCCACAGGGTTGTGGTGAAGATAAAACGAGGTCTTGTTAGTAAAAGTACCTTGGTAGAGTGTTTTGAAGGGCTCTGAGAAATTTGTAAGCTCTACATTTTACATCATCTTGTCTTATTTTAAGAGCAAACATTAGCACAGGCATCAGTATAACCAGTCGTGTGGTCATTACTGCTGTTCACCATTTAGATTCCCAGTTTTCTTCTCCTTCCAGGCACACGGAGGACTGGGGCTGGGTGGAGCCATAGGTCTAGTTCTGGCAATATATGGTTAATGAAAGTGACTTGCATCACTTCTGAGTTAAAGCATTTAACTGTCAGTGTGAGAGCCTCCAGAGCTCTCTTTTCCTTTACGATGTTTGGGAACATTTGGAACGGTGGCTTCTCTGACAGCCTGGGTCCTAGAGTGAGAGAACTGCAGTGGCGCCCCTCACAAACTCTCTTCAGACATGGAGCATGAGCGAAAATAAACCTTCGTTGTTTTTAGACGCCAAGATTTTGGGAGGTTGTTGTTTTTTCTTTTTTCTTTTTTTAAAGATTTTATTTATTTATTAGACAGAGATAGAGACAGCCAGCGAGAGAGGGAACACAAGCAGCGGGTGTGGGAGAGGAAGAAGCAGGCTCACAGCGGAGGAGCCTGACGTGGGGCTCGATCCCAGAGATCCCAGAACGCCGGGACCACAACCTGAGCCGAAGGCAGATGCTTAACCGCTGTGCCACCCAGGCGCCCCGTGGGAGGTTGTTGTTAATTCAGCACAACCTAGGCTATGTTGATTGAATCACCATAATTTCTTGGCCATTTTGGACATGGATGTTTTGGTCAATGTCAATGAAAGTTCGTGGAAATGTCTGTTTAGTAAAAGAGGCAGAAAAATCAATCTTGTCACGGAATGATTTTATCACTTCCTGTGAGTTCTTCCTTAAGCAAAAGGGTGTCACAGAGTGAGGACCTTCACCCTCTTCATTTGTGTGGCAGGTAAGGGACCCACAGAATCAAAAGATCCTAGTTTGAGTTCTGAATTCATTTTTCACCTCACCAGTTCTTTGACCTTAAGCAAATCACTTAATCTGCTGAGGCTTAATTCCCTTATCTAGAAAAGGAGGGTGATGATACCCACCTTGAAAAGGTTATTCTTGGCACAAAATGAATATTCATCAATGACATTTATTAAGTGTGTATATTGTCTCTATCAGGACCATTTCAGCTCAACGCAACGACAAACATTTTTGAAGTAGTTTAAAGAATAAGGCGATGTGTTATCTCACATAAGTGGAAATGCAGAGTGGGCTCTAGGCTTTGGTTTTTCTTGGTTCTTTTGTCTCTGCCTCGTCTGGTGTGGACTTGATCTCTGTGTTGATTCCCCTTGTGGTTGTAAGGTGGCTGCCAACAGCAGTGGAACAGGGGGTCCAGCTTCGTGCTGATGGCTTGAGGTGTGAGTTCCCGAGATTATCTTTAGCTGGGGTGGAGTCAGCTTCTCCCGAAGCCTCTGGTCGCATGGGGAGGATGAATATAAGACTGAAATTGACGTTAGGTGAGGCAGAGGAAAGGGGAAATGGAAACTGGGGAATACTCGATTATATTCAGTATTCAGGCTCCAGCCATTACAATAGGTATTGTGGAACCCGCAGGACCTCACAGTTTGGTATAGGGGGCAGGCATCTAAAAAGCACAGTCCTGGGGCACCTGGGTGGCTCAGTCAGTTAAGTGCTGCCTTGGGCTGGGGTCATGATCCCTTCTCCCTCTCCCTCTGCTCCTCCCCCAACTCTCTCTCTCTCTCTCTCTCTCTCTCTCTCTGTCGGTCTCTCTCTCAAATAAGTTTAAAAAAAATCTTTTAGAAGCACAATCCTATGATGATGGCATGGATTTGGGTCCGAAAGACATGTATTTTTGAATCCGGGATTTATCCTTTTCTAGTTGTGTAATTTGAAGCAAAGTTTTATCGTCTACCAAACTGAGTTTTCTTATCTACAAGACCGAGTTAATATTTAACTTGTGATGTTGTCGTGACACAGGAGGTTACTTGGTAGTACCTGCTCTTTCTTTTCTGACAATGCCCGAGATGTATGGGAGCACGGAAAGAAGGGAGGTCACCCGCCGGCAGCCTCAGACCGAGCTCCTGAATCACAAGTTTGATACCAACACCTCAGGACACTTGAGGACACTTGGAGTAATATCTACATATTTCTTTAAAAGGCTGTGTTTTAACTTGACCTCGTTTCGGTAAAAACAGCCAGATTGCTCTACTGAAAATTCTTTTTAAAGCTCAAAGCAACTTTGCTTGTTCCCAGTGGTACTGTGATGACCTGATGTTGTGCCTAACTCCTCGTGCGCGGAAAGGAACAAATACTTGATATTCATCTTCATTGTTTGCTGTGGGTCGGTTTCCTGTTATTTTTTTCCCCTCTGTCTAGAGGAAGGGAGTAAAGGAAACTTCCTGGTTAACTTACTACGGTAAGGATCATGTCTGGAAAAAAAATAAGCACAGAGGGCACGCGTAGAGTTTCTCATCAAGATTATTACCCGCGTAATACAACCTCAATAAATGTAGGGGCAGTTTATGGAAGCATTGACTGTTGTCCGTTTACTCCAAGTCATACAAGTGTGAAGTACCAGAAAGAGGGGCCCACTGGAGCCCAGGCAAGGCCGAAGGGGAGCTCAGCCTCGGTCAGCGTACGGTCTGGAAGGAGGAGACACACAGTCATGTAGCCCAAGTTAGAAAGTGGTATAACACTGAACAGCCAAAAGATTTAGATAAATCGATTCTGGAATTTGTGCAGAATTGGGAGAAGCCACTTTTTAAAGAGCAGGAGAAGTTAAAGAAGGGTTTTTGTTTCTTTTTTTAATGGAAGAGGGGGTAGCTCAGTCTTGAAGCAGTGGCAATATCTTAATACATGAGCCTGCAGATGCAAAGGTGGAAGGAGAACATTCCAGGTAGAGGAATTAGTGTGAGCAAAGGGCAAGGCGCAGAGACACAAGTGGGAAGAGCATACGGGCAGCCAGATAAGCAGGTGCACTTAGTCAGAAAAAAGAGTGCTCTTATCTTTACCACTCACACAGCACTTATCTGTCCTTTTGTTTTATTATTTTTTATTTTTATGAGTGTGCACCTCATCTCCTAGGCTGTGTGAGGGAAAAGTGCTATACAAAAGTATGCTTTGCATTCTCCCCACATCACCGCCCTCCTTTGTAAATAAACACTCAGTACATATATTATGCAGGTAAGGGAATTGGTTGACTTTTTTTTTTTTTAAAGATTTTATTTACTTATTTGAGAAAGAACACAAGCAGGGGGGAGAGGGAGAAGCAGGCTCCCCACTGAGCAAGGAGCCCAAGGTGGGGCTCAATCCCAGGACCCTGAGATCATGACCTGAGCCGCAGGCCGACGCTTAACTGACTGAGCCACCCAGGTGTCCCAGGAATTCATTGACTTTTTAAAGGCAACACAGAAAAAAATTGTATCACAAAAAGGAAACTTCTCTCATGTGAGGTCAATATGTTAATCACTTAGAATGTGTTCCACCTTCTTTTTCTCACATTTGGAAATTCTCTGTGTGTTTTTTTTTCTGGGTGGCACTCCGTGGTGTTGATGCTAACACTTGATAGTACCAGCAGATAACATGCACCAATGATGCAATACTTGAGTCGGGCAGGAATCAGCAATGGACCCTGAAAGCTTTCATTGGATGAAAGGTTGCTGGAAAGTAAGAGAGCCGAAGTATGACCCCGTGGAGTACTTACTGATTATAAAGGGAAGGCACCACCTGATTCAAAGTGAGCGTCACTCCTCCTGGGACAGCTTCATAGTGTCAGCCTCCCGATGTGACGAGGTACGAAGTCCACAACACCACCTATACAGTGTTCTTGCCAGTGGTGTTTGTTTTAAATCTCACATTTGGCAGGGGGGAGGGGGTGTACAAATCCAAATGGCGAGACATTCAACAGGACAACTGACCAGATTCTTTTTAAAAATGACAATGTCATGAAAGACAAAAATGGTAATGGGACTGTTCTAGAATTAAGGAGACTAAAGAGACAAAAGAGACATGACAATAAAATGCAAAGAATGATCCTGGACTGGCTCCTGGATTTTTTTTTTTAAATTTATTTTTTTAAGATTTTATTTGTTTATTTTTGTGTGAGAGAGAGAGTGCAAGCAGGAGCAGAGGGTGGGGCAGAGGGAGAAGCAGACGGTCCATTAAGCAGGGAGCCAGATGCAGGGTTCCAGGACCCTGGGATCATGACCTGAGCCGGAGGCAGACGCTTAACCAACTGAGCCACCCAGGCACCCTGGCTCCTCAATTTAAAACAACAACAACAACAAGGGTGCCTGGGGGGCTCAGTCATTTGAGCATCTGAGTCTTGGTTTAGTTTCAGGTTGTGATCTTGGAGTCGTGAGATCAAGCCCGGCCTCCGCGGGCACTTTGCCAGAGTCTGCTTGAGTTTTCTCTCCCTCTCCCTTCGCCCCTCCCCTGGCTGGTATACATTCTCTCTCTCTGAAATAAATACATAAAATCTTTAAACAATAACAACACACCATAAAAGACATTTTTGGAACAACTGTAGCTATGTGAGTATGTCCTACATATTAGATACAGTCATGTATTAATGTTCATTTTCAGGGGTCTGCTAATGCTATGGTGGTTGTTATGATCTGAATGTTTGTATCCCGCCCCCCCCAAATTCCTATGTTAAAATCCTAACCAACCTGATGGTATTAGGAGGTGGGGCCTTTTTGGAGATGATTAGGTCATGAGGGTGGACCCCTTGCGAATAGGAATAGTGCCCTCACAAAAGACCCCCGAGAGAGATCTTGCCCCCTTCACCACATAAAGAGGAAAAAACTGCTGTCTGCATCCTGGGAAGGGCTTCTCACCAGAACCTGACCGAGCTGGCAGCCTGATCTCCGACTCCCATGCTCCGAACCGTGAGAAATAAATTTCTATTGTTTATAACCCCCCAGGCTACGGTATTCTGTTAGAGCAGCCCAAACTGACCGTGGCCGTGTAGGAGAATGTCTCGGTTCTTAGGAATTCATGCTGAAGTGTGTGGGGTGAAGTGTGACCCCCCATCTGCAGGTAAGTGTTAAATGGCTGAACCAAGAAAGATATCAATGAGTATAAATGATTGAGAAAAAAATTACTGTGTACATTAGTGTGTGTGCGCACACGTGCGTGCAAGTGCAAATGTCAGCAGTCTTAACAACTGGGGAATTTAGGTGAAAGATATAGCTCATTGTGCTAGCTTCTCGACTCTTCTGTAAGTTTGAATCTTCCAGCACAATAACTTAGGAAAAAATGAAAACCTATCTTTTTCCTAACTGTCAAAAAGAATACATGCTCGGGGCCCCTGGGTGACTCAGTTGGTTAAGCATCTGCCTTTGGCTCTGGTCATGTCCCAGGGTCCTGGGATTGAGCCCCACTTCATCAGGCTCCTTACTCGGTGGGGAGCCTGCTTCTCCTTTTCCCGCTGCTCCTCCACCCTGGCTCATTCTCTCTTTTTCTCCCTCTCTCAGATAAATCAGTAAAATCTTTAAAAAAAAGAATACATGCTCATTCACTGAGAAATTTTAGAAAACATAGAAAAAGCATAAAAATACTCATATGATTATTGCAGAGATCCCCTTACCATTTCCCTTTCTAGCCCCTCCAGCAGCTTGTACCTCTCAGGCACAGAGGCCAACCTTTCTAATTAAGATGCATGTAGGAAGATCAATAGGAGTCAGTTTGCATTTCTCAAGATCCTATCAGTTGGTTTCAGATCACCCTGGCTCTCTTGCTCAGGTTTAGTCCTTTCTGTTCAGAAGCTACAAATTTCAAAGAGAAGTCCTCAAGTGTTACCAAAAATTATTTTAAAAAACAGGAACATGCTTAGGTGGAGAGTTAAAATTCCACAAAATGCTTAAACAAATTCATTGCTATGACATGCCTAAAACCCCCCAAAGCCTTCCCGTTCGGTTAGATGAGAACACACATACTCAGGCTGTACGGCACCCAAGCCCTGACCTCCGCCTTCCGCAGACTTCATCTCCCACACGCGTCAACTCCCCTTCTCCTGGCGGTCTGTTCTTCGAATGCCTAAAGTGGCCCTCGATTTTGCTCTAGGATGTTTGGCTCAGATCTCAGAATGACTGGCTCCTTCTCATCATTAAAGTCTCAGCTCAAATGTCACCACTTCGGGGCAACCACAGGTGTCACCCTACCGCACGTAGCTTCTGTCCATGGGCTCTCCCTCCCGCTCTGTCCCTTTAGCCTGTTTCACTTTTTTTTTAAGTTAGTTAGTTAGTTAGTTTATTTATTCTCTACCCCCCAAACAGAACTCGAACTCGCAACCCTGAGATCAAGAGTCACATGCTCTTCAAACCAAGCCGGCCAGGAGCCCCAGCCTGTTTCATTTCTTTAAGTCATTCATCACTATTTGAAATTATCTTGTTCATTTTCTGTTTAATTATCTTTGTTGTAAGTCTTCTCCCAACTAAAGTAAAAGCCACCGTGAGGGACCCTGTCTGTCTTGAGTCCATTGTATCTCCAGGGCTCAGAACAGGGTCTGGTGTATAGCCGGTACGGAGTAAATATTTTCGGAGTGACTAAATATTCCCTTTCAGGTACAGTTCCCTAACGTGCCACTGAGACCACACCCTGTGTGGGTTAGCGTCAACATTTCAGGAGCTGAAGTAAGTTTCCCTTTGTAGGCTCCTAAAATTTCTCCTAAATAATCTCCAGATGAAGCCAGAAAAGCTGCCAAGCAGAAACCCCTGTAACGTGTAACAGGAGAATTGTAACTCACAACCAACAAAATGCCAAGAGAAGGTTGTCTGCTAGGAGTATATGAGTTTCATACCATCCCAGCTCAAGTGATTTTTCTAGGGTCAGCATTCCTTGTGATAAGTTAAGGATTATTAGTAGTACTTTTTTTTTTTTAAAGATTTATTTATTTATCTTAGAGAGAGAGAGAGCGAGAGAGCGCATGAGTGGCTTGAGGGACAGAGTGAGAGGGAAAGAGAGAATCCTCAAGCAGATTCCCCGTTGGGCACAGAACCGACATGGGGCTCATTCCCAGGACCCTGAGATCATGACCTGAGCCAAAAGCAAGAGTCAGATGCCCAACTCAATGAGCCACCAAGGTGCCCCTATGATTAGTACTTTTTAAAGTTTGGGGACACAGGAAGTAAAGAGCCCCATGAAGTTAAAATTAGATATAAGAACACAGTATTTGCAGTATTTGGTTAATGTTTACTTTTCCTCTTTTTTTTTTTTTTTTTTTTTTGAGCTTAAAAGATTCAGGAAGTTCAGTTCCTAAAAAAACCTGCAAGGCTAATTTTCCACTGCAAGGATGACTGATACAATTAAAACAAAAATAAGCTCCAAATTTCTTTCTCTGCATCATCTACATAATTGTGGCTGCATTCTGTCCCAGATTGAAACCCTCCCATCCCCTCTTCAGATGATGGTCTCAACTTATTCTGACCCTAGAAAGTTCTTTCTCCTTGTATTAGCGGATCATTATTCACAAAACAAAAGAATCTAAATGTAGGTCTCCAACCAACTTTTAAGAATGTCCCTAACTCTGTTCTTTAGAATGTTTATTATAAAAGATAAAATCCTCATAGAAAGTGCATCAAACATACATGTACAGTTTAATAAATTGTTATAAAGCTAATAGCCATGTAATCTGTACCTAAGTAAAAAAAATAAAATACTGCCAGTCCCCCAAGTACAGCTTGCTCTTCTCTTCCACTCTTACCTTATTTTCTTAAGAAAGATAATAATTTCTTTGCTTTTCTTTGTAGTTTTACCACTTACATATAGAGTCCCGAAATGATGAAGCTTAGTTTTGCCTATTTTTGAACTTTACATAAATGGAATCCAGACTGTATGTTTTTGAGTTGGGGGGGTGGGCTTGTTTATTTTCTTCAATATGTTTGAAAAATTCAACACGTTGCTGGGGGAATCTCTAATTGGCTCATTCTCATCCGTAATACTCCATGATAGAATTTTTTTAGGCTTTTTTTTTTTTTTAATAGCTGCACTCTGAAATCTTTCTCTGGGTAGGTAGTTTTAAGGAGTTTGGGTATTTTTTAGAGAGAAAAAAGGCAGTCCTAGAGTATAGTAACACTGTTATGACGTTAGTTCTGGAATTAGATTACTTGGGTCGAATCCACACTCTACAACTTAGCAGATGTTTTGAGTAAACAAAGAAAACTTTCTGAGCTTTAGTTATCCCCAAATGGGGGAATTAATGGTACCTCATAAGATTGTTGTAAGGACCAAAAAAAAAAAAAAGTCCATAAAACAGCGAGGAGCCCAGCACAGGATAATGATGGCGTTCGCAGCTACTCTCATTCCAGTTGTTGAAGTTTCCATCCAGGTGCTCACTCTTTTGAACCTTGGATCCCTCCAGGAAGATCTTGCCCAATACCTAGCAATTGAGGTGATAAAGGTTTACTCACCATGTGTCACCATCCTCTCAGAATTTGCCTTCCCAGTGACTTCCCCAAGACTCTCCATAAATCTGTACCAGGAAATTGCCCTCCAGGGCCTGGGAGCCTCCCCACTCATGACTGGGTGGGGAACCCAGAGGCACTTCAGGCCAGGCCCTCCCCAACTCCAAACTGAGTTGCCCTTAACAAATGCCAATCACTGAATTCATTCACTAAGCAGGTGGAGCAGAGGGGAAATACTCTAATCTCTCATCTTCCCTCCTCTGAAAACTCCTCCTAGGGATGTAAGCCTTGAAATGCTGTGAAGGAATGTGCTGTTTTCGATGGGCAGGCTCTGCAGGTGTGTTGGAATGGGGAATCAGGTTGTGTTCATTTGCTCATCCAACAAATATTTATGGAATACCCATGTGACAGGGACTGTTTCGGGCAGACGGGACAGAGACTTGTTAAACTTACTGAGACTTGTCATGTGGCCAAGTATATGGTCTGTCTGGTGAACGGCCCATGTACTGCTGAACAATCCTAGGAAGAGAGTACTGTTTACCATCATCCTGTATTTACAGTGGAGAAAAAAAAGAGGCTTATGCAGTTTTAATTTCCCTGAAGGATTAATCTTATCCAGCTAAGTGGCTACATTGAGATCTGAACCCAAATTTCTTTTTTTTTTTTAAAGATTTTATTTCTTTATTTGACAGAGAGAGAGACAGCCAGCGAGAGAGGGAACACAAGCAGGGGGAGTGGGAGAGGAAGAAACAGGCTTCCAGCAGAGAAGCCCGACATGGGGCTCGAACCCAGGACCCTGGGATCACGCCCTGAGCCGAAGGCGGACGCTTAACAACTAAGCCACCCAGGTGCCCCTGAACCCAAATTTCTGACACCATATTCTGAGCTCTGAACTTTCTCCTTTAGATAAGAAAAAAAAAAAAAAGAAGAAGAAGGAAGAAAAACTGGTTTTTAAAATCTTATCATTCATTTGGCTGCATGAAAAATCAACAAATTTCTAATCATAGGTCTTCTGAGAATAATATTTACTTTGTTTCTGAGTCATGAGCATTTTCATCAAATAATGTTCAATAGTGTATGATAGTCAAAAATACTACTGAGTTGCTGGGAAGGAGTATTTGATTAAAAATAATTAAAACTTTCCTACAATTTATGATTATAGAACATGATTACATTGAGCATGTCATCACATAGCATTCAACAAACTTTATCTTACTATTGAAGAATGATGTCTTTAGGTTTGGCTTTTCTTTCTGAACATTTTCAACTACTACCTAATATGCACACCATTAGGAAACAGTTAAAAGAACAAAGTTTTTAGATTTTTCAATGTTGTGAGCATTGTCTGGGAAATTAACCTCAATGGAACAAAAACACTACATAATATTCCAATAGAAATTTAGCTCGGTATTAAATTGACCCATATGAAATTGCCATTTTGTAGTTAAAAATGTAGATAAATCTTACCAATTCATATAGTTCAACTTAATAAAACTGATTATACCATCTTCATGAATTTGGCAGTACCTAGAATGTATGCTTCACAAAGACAGGAATTTCTGGATTTTGTTCACTACTGTTCATGTGATAGGCCCTCAGAAAATGGTGGTTGAATGAATGAATTTGGGAAGCAAATAAAATATGGCAACTCATCTTCCATCTTTTTTTTTTTTTTAAAGATTTTATTTATTTATGTGACAGAGAGACAGCCAGTGAGAGAGGGAACACAGCAGGGGAGTGAGAGAGGAAGAAGCAGGCTCCCAGCGGAGGAGCCCGATGTGGGACTTGATCCGGGAATGCCAGGATCACGCCCTGAGCCGAAGGCAGACGCTTTAACGACTGCGCTACCCAGGCGCCCCTCATCTTCCATCTTAACACATGCCTTTGGGTTTAGGGTTAGTGTGAGAATAAGAAAAATAACATTCTATGTATAAGTTGGTCTCTTAAAATGATAAAAAGTTTAATTAAAAAACCTAATTCACCCAAGAAAATTGAAAACATACGTCCACACAAATGCTAGAACATGCATGTTCATAGTGGCATTATGGATAATAGCCAAAAAATAGAAATAACCCAAATGTCCACCAACTGATGAAAGTTTAAACAAAATATGGTGTATCCATGCAATGGAACATTATTCAGCCATAAAAAGGAACAGAGTGGGGTGCCTGGGTGGCTCAGTCGGTAAGTGTCTGCCTTTGGTTCAGGTAATGATCTCAGGGTCCTGGGATCTAGCCCAGGTGGGCTCCTTGCTCAGCGAGGAGCCTGCTTCTCCCTCTCCCTGCTGCTCCCCCTGCTTGCGCTTGCTTGTTCTCTGTCAAATAAATAAAATCTAAAAAAAAAAAAAAAAAAAGGAATGGCGTACTGGCAGGTACCACAACATGAATGAACCTTGGAAACACTATGCTATTCTTAGACAATAAAGGCCACATATTGTATTATCCATTCATATAAAATGTCCAGAATGGGCAAATCAATAGAGACAGAAAGTAGGGTAGTGGTTGCCAGGGTCTGGAGGCAAGAAGCAATGGGGAGTGATTGCTGATGGATACAAGACTTCTGGAGTTAGACAGTGGTGGTAATTGTACAACCTTGAGAATAGAGGAAAAACCACTGACTTGTATGCATGCTTTAAAATTCAGGGTGAATTTTATGGTATGTGAAATATATTTCAATTTTTAAAAAGTGGACGAAAACTCTAAGTTCTCTTCAGAACATATCAAAGTATGCTATAAAATAATAGACTGTGTTTATAAGTCTGAGAGTATTAGGAAATGTTCCCTTGTTTAATTATAAACTGAATGGAATGTTTGGAGATTTCAGTAATCTGACAGCGAACATTAAGAGGATTAACCTGACTTCCCCAGTGTTAAGAACACCAATTTAAACTGCATCATTCAAAAACTACGTGGTCATGCTAAAATAATTATAGCAATGATTTCCACACACACACACACACACACACACACACACACACACAC